>NC_044315.2:44787416-45106345 GCF_007474595.2 Lynx canadensis
ATTAAGGTACTTCCTCTCTTTTACCACTCTCACATTATTATACTTAACACACTAGCATCTATTTTTTGATGCAAAGGTTTTTCACAAGACAGTGCCACTTACCCCGCCTGCCTTCAGCAACTTTCTTCTAAACTCCTCTGTGGGGTTGTTGAAAGTTAGCTTTTCACAGCGGAGGTGATTCACTGGTGGATGGCCTTCAAGATGCAGGAATAAGTCATAATCAAAGCGGACTTTCTTAGGTTCTTCCTAGAGATTAAAAAAAAATTAAGAGTTATTCATATACAAATTTTTTTAAGTTTATTTATTTCTGAAAGACAAAGACGGAGACAGCAAGAGACAAAAGGAGGGAGGGAGGGAGAGGGAGAGAAAGAGAGGAAGAGGGGGAGGGAGGAAGGAGGAGAGAGAGGAAGAGGGGGAGGGAGGGAGGGAGAGGGAGAGGGGGAGAGGGAGAGAGAGAGAGGAAGAGGGGGAGGGAGGGAGGGAGAGAGAGAGAGAGGGAGGGAGAGAGGGAGGGAGGGAAAGAGGGAGAGAGGGAGGGAGAGAGAGAGGGAGAGGGAGAGGGAGAGGAAGAAGGAGGGAGGGAGGGAGGGAGAGAGAGAGAGAGAGAGAGAGAGAGAGAGAGAGAGAGAGAGAGAGAGAATCTTAAGCAGGTTCCGTGTTATCAGAGCAGAGCCCATCGTGGGGCCTGAACTCATGACCCATGAGATCATGACCTGAGCAGAAATCAAGAGTCTGATGCTTAACCGACTGAGCCACTCAGGTGTCCCATATCTACAGATTTTAAAAGTAAAGTTTTATTCTTCACAGATACCCAACAGCTATAGTGTCAAAGTGCTGGCGAAAGAAAATTATCAAGGAATTATCTACAGAGCAAAATGGAAATACCTGATGAATCACTTTCTGGCTTTCTAAGAGAATAAACTCACCACTTTTCTTGCAATATCTCAAGTGGTATAACACCACCAACACAGCCACCCACCTAGAAACCTAAGATAACCCTGAAGCCACTTCTTCCCCTTCCCACTCTACCCACCTCCACCATCACCAACAACTGAACTGCCATTTTCTCTCCTAAATATTTCTTGAACAAGCCCTCTAACCCATACTCTTACTCATTGCCCAAGCTACAAACGCTCCTTTCTCTTGTAGGTCTTCCTCCTTCTGGATGGATTCCTCTTCAATTCCTCCTTCATTGAGGCCTCAAAATTACCCTTAGGAGCCAAAAACCTAGCGATTTTTACAGCTTGATGAAAATTTCAAAAGCTTCCTTCCAGTCACCATTAGGATAAAAATCAAAAGCTCACTTGAAGGCCTCATAGGGGCTTTCAGAACCTGGTTCTTGGCTCCTTATCCCACCACTGTCAAGGAACACATGGCTAATGGTTGTTCCAGTATTTACTACGCTCTAGGCTAATCCTGGGTTTCACCCTTGCTTTACATGACTACCTTCATTGCTCTCCTCCATTCCTCCACCCTCGTGTCACCTAAGTAACTTCTCGTCCTTCTCCTTTCAGGTATCACTTTGGGGAAACCTTCCTAGAAACTCCACTCCCAACTTCCCACTGCCTCTCTTCTGTTCTGTATCTCTATCTCACCCTTGCACATCTTAGGTTGATCATCCTATTATCTCCCTTTTTCCTGTGAAATCATAAGATTCTTGAAAGGGAGAACAATAGTTGAATCGTCACTGCACACCCCCCGACAACTCATTTAGCACCTGTGCATAGCAGAAATGCCATAAACAGCCCTGAAATGAACGAGGAACACAAAATAAGCATCATCTCCAAGAGAACATAATCATTAGAATTTCACGATACCCAAGTTCTGCTCTCAAGGCATTACTTCAGTTAGCTAAACATTTAAACCTCTCTCCACACCGATTCTCAAACATCCCAGGTGAAATGAAGACTGAGGATAGTAACAATAACTAACATCAACATTAACAGTTATCTCATTCAATTCTTATAGCTCTCCTCAAGGTCAGTTCTGAGTCCTGCTTTGCAAATGAGGAAATTAAGGCACTTAGAATTTGTTGTATTACTTTACATAAAAACTCCTTTTGTGTCACAAATACTAACCATCTTTGTGACATGTTGTAATTGTTTTCATTAGTCATTAGCCTTGCCATTTTATTTTTAATGGCTGTGAGAAGTAATTCGCAAACCATAAAACCCACCCTTTTTGAAAGTATACAACTTAGTGGTGTTTAGTGTATTCACAGAATTATGAAACCATCACCATCGTCTAATTTCAGAACATGTTCATCATTCCAGAAAGAAAACTCAAACACATTAGTAGTCATTTCCAATTCCCCCCCGATCCTGCATTCCCTTATACCACTAATAATCTATTTCTGTTTCTCTAGAATTGCCTATTCTGTGGAGCTGGCATTTCATACAAACACAAAAAATACACACACAGCATGTCATCTTTTATGACAGTCTTCTTTAATGTGACATGATGTTTTTAGGGTTCATACATGGTGTAATGCGTCAGTTATTTAGTTCCTCTTTATGGCTGAATAATATTCCAATGAATGGGTATACCAGTTTCTTTCATCCACTCATTGGTGGATTGATATGTGTATTTTTTATATTTTTTAGCTACCATAAACAATGCTGGTATTAACATTTGTGTACAAGTTTTTATCTAGACGTGTGTTTTCATTTCTCTTGAATATACACCTATGGGGAGAATTTCTGGGTCATATGGTACCTCCATTTTAACACTTTTACAAACTGCCTTGCTTTATACATATATATATATATTTTAGTATGTGACATATTAAAATTTTACATAGTCAAAGCAATATTTTTCTTTAAAAAAAAAACTTCTGGGGCACCTGGGTGGCTCGGTTGGTTCGGCATCCGACTTCGGCTCAGGTCGTGATCTCGCGGTTCGTGAGTTCAAGCCCCGCGTCAGGCTCTGTGCTGATGGCTCAGAGCCTGGAGCCTGTTTCAGATTCTGTGGCTCCCTCTCTCTCTGACCCTCCCCTGTTCATGCTGTCTCTCTCTGTCTCAAAAATAAATAAGCGTTAAAAAAAAAATTTAAAAAAAAACAAACTTCTGGAACATCTGGGCGGCTCAGTGGGTTAAGCCTCTAAATCAGCTCAGATCATGATCTCGCAGTTTGTGAGTTCAAGCCCCATGTTGAACTCTGTGCTGACAGCTCAGCCTGGAGCCTGCTTTGGATTCTGTGTCTCCCTCGCTCTCTGCCCTTCCCCCACTTATCCTCGGTCTCTCTCTCAAAAATAAGCAAGTGTTAAAAAATTTAAAAAGAAAGAACTTTTTATATATGTAATGTGATGTAACAAAGTGATGTGAAACTGGTTCTTTTAACTCGAAAGTCTTAGTTCCTGAAACTGTCAAAATGTAGGCATTACCTGCTACAAATTTATGATTTCTACCTCCTCATCCAAAGTTCTCCAAATCAGTCTCCACTCATTCACTCACTATCTCTACACTTCTTTTGTTTTAATGTTTATTGATTTAGTTGAGACAGACAGAGAGATAGAGGAAGGGCAGAGAGAGGGAGAGAGAATCCCAAATAGGATCCACACTCAGCATGAAGCCTGACGCGGGGCTCGATCTCCCAAATGTGAGATCGTGACCTGAGCTGAAATCAAGAGTCAGATGCTTAACTGACTGAGCCACCCAGGCGCCCCTGCCTCTTCTCTTCTACCTCCAAGCGGCATGAAACCTGCTCCTTTCCTCTTTCATCAGAATACCCCTCCCTCCTGGTTTTCTTCACGCTTACTGGCATTCCTTCTCAGTCTTCTTCACCGGCCTCCCTGCTTTCTTCACTGACCCTTAAACATCCTTTAACTTTGGGCAAAGTCCCCAAGGAGCCGACGCCCATTCACAGGGTGTCACTTCTACCTCTATGACAATGACTCCCCTATCTGTACCTCCAGCCCAGTTCCCACTTGACTGCCATTTATGGGGGCTCCACACCACATCTGCCCACATCTCCACCAAGTTGACCCACAGCAACTTCAAAGTCACGGTTGGTCTTAAACTGGAGTTCTATTCATCTGTCCTTTCTCCCATACTCTATATTTTGGCAAACAGAAATCCTCATCTCTTGCCAAAGTTAAAATACAGAAAAACCGTCCCCAGCTCTTCCTTCTCCCTTGCTCAGCACACTCAAATAGTCCCCAAGTTCTACTCCATATTCTCCCTTAGGAACTCTCAAATCCAACCCTTTTGTCCAGTTCCCATACCCTCGCCTTAGTTAGACCTTCATCATTCCTCACCGGGTCACCTCCTTGTTTTTCAACTCACCCCATTTTACCTCCTACAGTGGCAAGACAGTGATCTTCCCAATACAAAAATTAGATTACATCTTTTCATTGGTATAAATGCCTTTAATGACTCATCATCTCCCACAGGATAAAATCCCTCTTCCTTGGAATAACCATCTCAGTCCTCTAATACCTTTCCTGCATTTCCTTTGTTCTCTTATGACACCCTGTGTTTCCATAATTTCGAAGCACTTGTGGTTCCCAGTACTCTACATTACCTCATTCGTTTTGCCTTTCACATCTAGTGCTCCCCACGCTTATACAGTTTTCTTTCCCAGCACCTCTCCCTTCCCTTGCTTGCTTATTAATGCACTCATTATTCAAAACCCAGATAAAGCATGAAATCCACTGGAAAGCCTTCCTAATACTTCCAATCCAATCTGTATTAGATATCCCTCTTATAGCATTCCTTTATTAATGTAATTATCACATTGAATTATGGTCATTTTTCTACGTTCCTGCCTTTCCTCTCCATTGTAAAACAGTCAACACAACCTTAGAATTTAATTAAAAACATAAGAAGGGCTGTTTTCTGCCTTATAATTGGGACTGTAAATTTGTAAAGCCTTCTGGAAAGACAATTTGGCAACAGCTATCAACATGCTAACCCAGTAATTCTACTTCTAAGAATCTCTTCCCACAGAAATATCCAAATATGTGCACAAAGATACATATATTATAAAATGTTCATAGTAGCACTGTTTGTAATGGAAAAAAAATTGAAATAATCTTTGAGTGAGTATATCATATCATTGAATACCATTCAGATGTTTAAAAATACAGATTTAGGGGCACCTGGGTGGCTCAGTGGGTTAAGCGTCCGACTTCGGCTCAAATCATGGTCTCAACGGCTCGTAGGTTCAAGCCCCGCGTGGGACTCTGTGCTGACAGCTCGGAGCCTGGAGCCTGCTTCAGATTCTGTGTCTCCCTCTGTCTCTCTGCCCCTCCCCACTCATGCTCTGTCTCTCTTCTTCAAAAATAAATGAATATTTAAAAAACATTTTTTAATACAGATTAAGAAAGGCATAGTGCCAAGTAGATTAAAGGTAAGTCACAGAAAATATTAAAGTATGATATATTATGCCCCTGTCTATCTCTACTTGACATAGATTTTATCTGTGCATCTTTATGGGGGCGGGGGGGGGGGATCAGGAAAGACAACACCAAATAGTTAACAATGATTAAAAGGACTCAAAGAGTATGCTTCTACATACTTTTCAGTATCACTTCATAGTCCACAACACTTTTATACCAAAAAAGAAAGAAAGAAAGAAAGAAAAATCACTTTTCAATAAAACTAAGGGTAATGACCACAGAAAGTGACTACCTTTCTATGAATCCTGAGTGCAATTTTCTTTTAAAGATTTTTCTTTTTTCTCTTGAGGAAGGAGAAAGTACTCACAAACTTGTGCTCTAGCCAACGGATCTCTTTCTTAGAGGGCAGACTTCATTATTATGTCCATCTATGCTCCTCAGGAAAGAGTCTTCTCACATTTCAAACAAGAAAGCATGCATTTATTCTACACATAAAGCTACTACACTTCCTCTAAGAGGTGGAAATCTGGTTTTGGCAAGATCAGACTGTCCCTCTTGTTCTGTCTCGGTCCTTGACATTTCCTCAGGTACCTTCTCTGAGGACAGAATGAAAGAGAGAAGCAGGGAGTCCTTTCATCCTAAAACGCTAGAGTCAATTATGTTTTATCAGTGTGCCTATTGGTTTCAAGTTTCTGCAACACTCGTAATTCTCACAGATAAGCTTATTTTGTTGAACACAAATACAAACTAAGACAGAATACACGTACATGAACCCAAAAGAAGTAGTGACAGACACTTCATCCCCACCCCCTTTTGGGGTAATGACTCTGACTTCGCAACTAAATGTAGAGCAGAAATGAAAAGAGGCTTATTGGAAGCAGGGAAAGCAAACGATGAAGACAGAATGGAGGACAGGATGATCTCATCCTCAATCTGCAGCAGTAGGACTCTCCCAAGATCACTTGGAGCTTGCTCTCACCTCCTCTGAAAGCTGAACAATACTTTTCATAAACCATTATTGTAATGAGTGTTCATTCTTAAGACAAAGTCGAATAAACTCCAGGGCTGAATAAAATGATAAAAACTCAGAAGACATAGAATGTCTATTCTGGGGCAAGAGCCTGGACTTACTACATTTTTTACCCACAGATCATTTCAGAGGGAAGAGGAACGAGAAATATACCCAGCTCGGAGAATACAGCAAACCTTTGGTTCGTAAAAAACTGCAAGATCAATGAAAAGAGAGGACAAAGCAATAATTTCTTTTTTTAATTAAAAACTTAATAGCATACAGAAAAGAACATTAAATACTACACCCAGGAACCTTCCGCTGAGATTAAACAGATGTTAACACTTTTACTGTGTCTACCTTTTTCTTCAAAGAAATAAAATTTTATAAATA
Organism: Lynx canadensis; assembly: GCF_007474595.2. Lineage (NCBI taxonomy): Eukaryota > Metazoa > Chordata > Mammalia > Carnivora > Felidae > Lynx > Lynx canadensis. Next base: position 44,794,157 of record NC_044315.2, read on the forward strand.
TAAGCTGCTCTATCCCTCTTCCCCAATAACCAATGCTATTTAGTTCCTGTGGTATCATTTCAATTCACACTCTTATACTATGTATGTGTATTTCTAGAACATCATTTATTCTCAGCTTCAGTGGCTTATAAAAATATACATGAATGATATCATAACCACATACATAGAATTCTGTGACTTTTAAGTTGTCATCATTTTTGTTTTTGCTTATCCATGTTGCTAAATCAACTGCTATATAGCATTCCATGTATTTTTTTTAATGTTTATTTATTTTTGAGAGACAGAGAGAGAACGAGTTGGGGAGGGGCAGAGAGAGAGAGGGAGACAGAGGATCTGAAACGGTCTCTGAGCTGTCAGCATAGAGCCCAGTGCGGGGCTCAAACTCACGAACTGCAAGATCACGACCTGAGCCGAAGTCAGACGCTTAAACCGCCTGAGCCACTCAGGTGCCCCTAGGAGTTCATGTATTATTAACCCACCATTTATTGATCTACATCTCTAGGTGTATCCCACTTTTTCATATTACAAACACTGAAATCTACATGTCTCATTGTGCACCTATGAAAATAGCAATCATTATTAAATACAAAATCTTAACGAAAATCTCAAACCAGAAAATAGAAATCAGCTAACGTGGATGCTAAACAAAAAATCTACTTCAGTAGTGTTCAGCCCAGGTGTCTATTTCTTAATGGCTCCATAGGAATTACTGCTTTCCATCTCCATGTGCCTCTTTCTTCTGTCACTTTTTAATCAACTAAAATTCTTCACAAAACAAGTAAACAAGAGGTCTTTCCGCCATAATAAGAACGACTACCCAAAGTGCCGAGAAGACTGAACTTGTGTGTGTGTGTGTACACACATATATGTGATGTGTGCTCATACACATACAATACATGCTGCCTCTTCATCTTTCTTTTGCCCTCTTAAAATCTGGTGTGTAGGGAGATTCCAGTTATTTCTGCAAATAAAGAAATTGGACAATTCAGAAAATATATTTTTTGTTGAACTAACAGCCTGTAAAAATGACCAGAAAAGGTTAAAAAAAAAAAAAGAGAGAGAGAAGATGAAGATACTTCACTGCAGCACTGTTTCCAAATTGAAGTCAGTGCAATGTTAAATTGACTTAAGGTGATGAGAATAGAATGCTATACCCAGTATGATCCTCCCAAGAGACGATAAGAGCCTATCCCCTAGCTTCTTTGGAACAATGTCTTTTCTGGCTTAAAAGCCTAGACTCTTCCTGTGGACAGCCCAATGCCTAGATGAAATAAAACACTGGATGTGAACAGTGTGACAAGAGGGAAGAAAAGCAGTGCATGATCTTTATTCATTAAATTTCTAGAGTATTAAAAATGGGGATGGGTGAAGAGACAGCCTCTGGATTCCTTCCCATAAACACAACCACCTTAGGGGCACCTGGGTGGCTCAGTTAGCGGCCAACTCTTAATTTCAGCTCAGGTGGTGATCTCATGGTTTGTGAGTTCAAGCCCTGCATTGGGCTCTACACTGACAGTGTGGAGCCTGATTGGGATTCTCTCTCTCCCTCTCCCTCTCTCCCTCTCTCTCTCTCTCTCTTTGCCCCTCTGCCACACATGCTGTCCCTCAAAATAAATAAACTCAAAAAAAAAAAAGGGAAAAAACCCCACAACCACTTAAATGGAAAATGAATACATTTAAAAATGGGGGACACCTGGGTATCTCAGTAGGTTAAGCATCAGACTCTTGATTTTGGCTCAGGACATGATCTCACAGTCGTGACATCAAGCCCTGCATTGATCTCCACGCTGGGCATGGAGCCTGCTTAAGATTTTCATTCTCTCTCTCTCTCTCTCTCTCTCTCTCTCTCTCTCTCTCTCTCCCCCTCCCTATCCCTATCCCTCTCCCTCTGTCCCCCTGCCCCTCCTCAACGCTCAGTCATACTTTCTCTCTCTAAAAAATTAATAAATTTTTAAAATTTAAAAATTTAAAATGAGCAAAAGATTTAAATGGTCATTTCTCCAAAGAAAATAAACAAATGGACAATAAGATTATGAAAAGATGCTCAAAAATTGTAACTCATCAGGCAAGTGCACATCAAAACTGCTTCACATGCACCATAATAACTATAATTTTTAAAATGGAAAATGATAGGGGCACCTGGGTGGCTCAGTTAAGCCTCCGACTTCGGCTCAGGTCATGATCTTGTGGTTTGTGGGTTCAAGCCTTGTGTCGCGCTCTGTGCTGACAGCTCAGAGCCTGGAGCCTGCTTCGGATTCTGTGTCTCCCCCTCTCTCTGGCCCTCCCCTGATCACTCTCTGTGTCTCTCTGTCTCTCGATAATAAATAAACGTTTAAAAAAATTAAAATGGAAAATGACAAGTGTTTTCCAGGATGCGGAGAAACGAACCTTCCCACCGTTGCTGGTGGGAATGTAGAATAGTATGGTCATTTTGGAAAACAGTTGGAAGTTCTTCAAAAAGTTAAGCCAAGAGTTACCATATGACCCACCCACTCCATCTAGATATATCCCAGGAGATTTGAAAACACATGTCCACACAAAAATCTGTATATGAATATTCACAGCGGCATTATTCACAGTAGCCGAAGGTGGAAGTAAGTCAAACGTTCATCAAATTACAAATTAATAAACAAAATGTGGTATATTTATACAATGGGATATTATTCAGTTATTAAAAAAATAATAATTATTGATACATCCTATAGCTTGGATAAACCCTGAAGATACACTAAGTGAAAGAAGCCAGGCACAAAAGGTCATATATTGTACTATTCCATTTATATAAGCTGCCAGAATAGGAAATTGTATAGAAAAAGGAAGTAGATTAATCATGGCCAGGGGATGGGGGTGAGGGGGATGAGGAGTGAGTGCCAGTGAGTACAGAATTTCTTTATGGGGTGATGAAAATACTAAGAAAGTCATAGAATTTGATAGTGGTGATGATTGCACAACCCACTAAAACCAATGAGTGTATACTTTTTAAAAACTAATTTTATGGTATATAAATTATATCTCAATTTTTTAAATAAAACAAAAGAAAGCTAAAAGCTTTTTAAAGGAAATCCAACTAGAAATGAGGGGAAAAAACAATCAATACATCAATGTAAAGCCATATCACATAAGTGGACATAAATGCATCTCAACAAATTCTGATTTTGATAAAAAAAAAAAAAAGTGAATATTTCAGTGGGGTTACTGAGAAAGGTAATCATCAGCATTTACTAGGTGCTTACATATATACTGAAGCATTATTCTAAATGTTCTGTGCACACATATTGTATCTAATCCTTATGAGATAGATACTCTTATCCTATCCCTTTTATAATTAAGGAAAGTGAAGCCTACAGAGGTTGAGCAACTTATCCAATTTTATATAGTCTGTATTGTGCTACATATATACTTTTAAATCCAGTAGAATCCATAACACATCAAGTTGATATAGTTGTATACGTATGTCATGTGTGCGTGGCAGCTAAGGATACATGAGAGATTTTTGTTTGCAAGTGTCTAAAATTCTAGAAATACGCAAATGAGAAAAAGAGCATTTCACTGAAAAAAACATAATGTCTTTTCTACTTTACCAACATACATTAATCTTTTTTCAAATGGTAATCATTCTTCTCTTAAAAAGAAAGTTTAATGAATTTCATATAATCTGGCTTCAGAGAACTGAAATTATCTTTTTTAGCCACTTCCTCTATAATTAAGGGTAACAATAGCCAAAATTCCTAGAAGACAAATTTAACTTTTATTTTAAAATCATCTAGTGATAGGCGTATTTATGAATCAAAATTATTTTAAACATTGTTTGGCTAATGGCGGATCTTCTACTGAAAGATTAATGGGTAAAGATTACATACCTTGTTTTTAAAATAAACCTCAATTGGCAAAATGAAACCAGCATACCCAGATTCTTCTACTTTGTAAGGTGGATCTTTGCACACTGCAACATTAAAAAGAAAAAATAGGTGAGAGGAGAATAAAAGACAAAAAGACATTCTTCTTTCTTCTGAAAAAAAAAAAAAAAAAGAAAGAAAAAGAAAGAAAACCCCATTCTCCTGTCTAGATCATGCCCAATTTTCACAGCCCTTTCCCAAGTCCCCATCTGCCTTTCTGATCTCTACTTCTTTTTCAGAATCTATAAGAATTTTCCTAGGTAAAGCAAATATGGCAAGCTATTTGTTCAAATCTTGATGGGGGGCATTTTACCACAGTCAACCGTGATCATTAATGACTTGACTTCAGGTGTTCTCACCCTGCCCTGAAGCTTTAGGGAGATTGGGGAGAGCTCCTACGATCTAAAGCTTGAAAGTCCCCTGACAAATGTACTAGCTGTGTCAGATCTCTCCTGTAAATCACTCCACCCTCAAACCCCTCACTTCTTGGAGACAATTTCTATGCCAACAAGTGGCAGGATACCCTCCCTCCTCAGAAAATCCCAAGTCCAGAATCTCCCAATGTTATTTGTGTCCATCATGTCACCCTCTTCGATTTCCCCCCAAAATGAATTAGGCAAGACTATTTTAGGCAAGCTCTTGGGAAATGAGAGACACCCTAAAGAAGGTAACTAGGATTCATACCACTAGAATGTCAATTAAGTAAATCAAAATCAGTCACAAGCCATCTGAAAGTATTCTAGTTGAGGCTGAATTTGATAGTGTCACAAAGAAGTAATCACAGACATGCTGAACATCAAGGCGACGCAGTCCTCTGTGTGGTAACTCAAGTCCCCCGCAGCAGGGCCCCAGCCTACCTTTCCAGCCTTCCTCTTTTGTCACTCATCCGTCCTCCTGTGCTTCCTTCAATTCCCCGCAAATATGCCCAGCATTTCCCAAGTGTGCCCTGTCCTCCTTTCATCCCTTCCCTCACACCTTGATACCACTATTAGGATCCTCTCTTAGTTCAAATCCAAACGTCATCACAAATTCTGTGACCTTTCCAGACCACAAAGTATTATCCTCTCTTCTCCTTTTACCCTCCCAAAGCATTAATTGCTGGAATCACAGGTTGGACACCCCACAGAGTTGTACTACAGTGTATTCTGGAACATCGTGTGTAATTTCCTTCCAGTCCTCAAAGATGGAAACATTTACCCCAGGAACAGAGAGTGCCAAGTGTCAAGGGCATAGGCACACCTGGGTGCCAATCTGGGATCCAACTCAGACTGACCAGGCTGCCTCTAGAAAGTTACTCCACTTCTCTGAACCTTGGGTTTTCTTCCAAACACTGGGAGGATTAAACAGGATGATGTACATAAAAGACACGGCACAGATCCTGGCACGTGTAAGTTCTCAAAAAGTTACTCAAGTGAGGCAGGTGATCTACTCCATGAGATAGCCAACTGGCACGGAAACTTTTCAGATGAAAACAGAAAGAAAGCAGCAAGGAGAGACCCCTAGATTTAGATTAGAAGACGCAACTCCATGGCACCAGGACTAAGAATTCTCTAGACAGTTTCCATTTCCTTTCCCTTTAAAAGAGAGAAGACCATCTACCTATCCGTAAGCATGGGTAGGAACGTACGTGTAAGGCGTTTTTCTTCTAGGCGATGATGATAATGTACATAAAAGTTGGTTAGACCCTCCCCCAAGTACAAATATGGTTATGAAGACGTACACTGAAGATAGGACTGGAACACTTGGAAGTCTCCTTTAGCCCACCTCAGGAACATTTCCCCAAACTGACATCAGAAGTAAATCAGGAGTGAGGACTCTCACCTGACCTTACAAGTGTCTCTGATTTAAAAAAAAAAAAAAAAAAAAATGCAAATGCACAACAACTCAGAGTAGCTTCAGTCCTGCATCTACTAACCACCTGCCAACCTGTCATGAATATTCAAATATCCTGAACCCTCGGGAGAGGGTATGCCACCAAAAGCACTGAGCACACCCCCGACGCCAAGGAGAAGACTCGTATTACACCCATGACATTTCCAGACGGCAAAGCAGTCTTTTCAGAACAGCACTTTCAGTGTCCAGGTTGCTTGGGATTAATCATGCCAATGTCATTTGAAGGAAGTTTATTCTGTGGGCTGCCGCACATGTCAGAGAAGTTATAGCTGCTCCTCTATACACCCTTTTGTATAATTCATTTTCTCTATTCTGCATGCAAATTGCTTCTATTATAGGAAACAGCTGTTAGTGAGCCCATCTTCCAGTTGAAAGTTTTAGACTTTTTTCCCACCCTCTAAAGGAAATGATCTGTTATGTATTAATATTCTGTAAAAGTCTGGTTTATAAGAAACTATTTACCAACGCATACCTCAATTATTTTTAAATGCAGTATTTTCATAAAGAACAATGGACAACGTGTGTAGAGCACCCTGAGTTCTTAATTAGAAGCAAACCATAGAAACTTTTTATACACACTAAACATGCGAGAAAACCAGCAGCAATACAAATACACACTTAGTGTTCTAATCAGAAGAAAGTCAAACTAGGGGAAGTAGTTCGTTAATTTATTTATTCAAGTCTCTTATAACCTAAAGCATTAACATCAGTTTCTAACCTACTTCTTAACAAGAAACAGGAGGCAAAACTAAGAAACTTTTTAGCCAGTAGCGATAGTAGTACATTAGACATAAAGCAATTATTGTTAAATTAATAGGACCACCTTTGAGACTGTGTTTCACTCAGCAACACTTCTTCGTTAAGAATCCCTGTTCTGGGGAGCCGAGGTAGCTCAGTGGTTGAGCGTCCAACTTCAGCATGAGTTCCAGCCCCGCGTTGGGCTCTGTGCTGACAGCTCGGAGCCTGGAGCCTGCTTTGGATTGTGTGTGTGTGTGTGTGTGTGTCCCTCTCCCACTTGCACTGTCTCTCTCTCTCTCCCTCCCTCCCTCCCTCCCTCTCTCAAAAACAAACATTGGGGGGGAAAAAAAAAGAATCCCTGTCCCATAATCACTGGCCACGATGTCACCTTCATAAGATCTAAGTGTCCTAAACCCTGAAACTCATTCTTCATCTCCATTGTTTGAGAATCAGATAATTTTAAGATCTAGGTAATAAAAGATCAAGTTTCAGAAGTTATTAAAGGGGATATTCAGCTTCAGAAAGCCATCATTTTTTTTTTAGGTGACGGTAAAATGGGAGGATTAACATCCATTCTTTTTTTTTTTTTTTTTTTTTTTTACCATGAGATGTTTTATTTATTTATTTATTTATTTTTTTTTTAGGTGTTTGAATTACCATTTTTTTTATTTTTTTTTTTAATTTTTTTATTTTTTTTTTTTTATGAAATTTATTGACAAATTGGTTTCCATACAACACCCAGTGCTCATCCCAAAAGGTGCCCTCCTCAATACCCATCACCCACCCTCCCCTCCCTCCCACCCCCCATCAACCCTCAGTTTGTTCTCAGTTTTTAACAGTCTCTTATGCTTTGGCTCTCTCCCACTCTAACCTCTTTTTTTTTTTTTTTCCTTCCCCTCCCCCATGGGTTCCTGTTAAGTTTCTCAGGATCCACATAAGAGTGAAACCATATGGTATCTGTCTTTCTCTGTATGGCTTATTTCACTTAGCATTACACTCTCCAGTTCCATCCACGTTGCTACAAAGGGCCATATTTCATTTTTTCTCATTGCCACATAGTATTCCATCGTGTATATAAACCACAATTTCTTTATCCATTCATCAGTTGATGGACATTTAGGCTCTTTCCATAATTTGGCTATTGTTGAGAGTGCTGCTATGAACATTGGGGTACAAGTGCCCCTATGCATCAGTACTCCTGTATCCCTTGGATAAATTCCTAGCAGTGCTATTGCTGGGTCATAGGGTAGGTCTATTTTTAATTTTCTGAGGAACCTCCACACTGCTTTCCAGAGCGGCTGCACCAATTTGCATTCCCACCAACAGTGCAAGAGGGTTCCCGTTTCTCCACATCCTCTCCAGCATCTATAGTCTCCTGATTTGTTCATTTTGGCCACTCTGCCTGGCGTGAGGTGATACCTGAGTGTGGTTTTGATTTGTATTTCCCTGATAAGGAGCGACGCTGAACATCTTTTCATGTGCCTGTTGGCCATCTGGATGTCTTCTTTAGAGAAGTGTCTATTCATGTTTTCTGCCCATTTCTTCACTGGGTTATTTGTTTTTCGGGTGTGGAGTTTGGTGAGCTCTTTATAGATTTTAGATACTAGCCCTTTGTCCGATATGTCATTTGCAAATATCTTTTCCCATTCCGTTGGTTGCCTTTTAGTTTTGTTGGTTGTTTCCTTTGCTGTGCAGAAGCTTTTTATCTTCATAAGGTCCCAGTAATTCACTTTTGCTTTTAATTCCCTTGCCTTTGGGGATGTGTCGAGGAAGAGATTGCTACGGCTGAGGTCAGAGAGGTCTTTTCCTGCTTTCTCCTCTAAGGTTTTGATGGTTTCCTGTCTCACATTTAGGTCCTTTATCCATTTTGAGTTTATTTTTGTAAATGGTGTGAGAAAGTGGTCTAGTTTCAACCTTCTGCATGTTGCTGTCCAATTCTCCCAGCACCATTTGTTAAAGAGGCTGTCTTTTTTCCATTGGATGTTCTTTCCTGCTTTGTCAAAGATGAGTTGGCCATACATTTGTGGGTCTAGTTCTGGGGTTTCTATTCTATTCCATTGGTCTGTGTGTCTGTTTTTGTGCCAATACCATGCTGTCTTGATGATTACAGCTTTGTAGTAGAGGCTAAAGTCTGGGATTGTGATGCCTCCTGCTTTGGTCTTCTTCTTCAAAATTCCTTTGGCTATTCGGGGCCTTTTGTGGTTCCATATGAATTTTAGGATTGCTTGTTCTAATTTCGAGAAGAATGCTGGTGCAATTTTGATTGGGATTGCATTGAATGTGTAGATAGCTTTGGGTAGTATTGACATTTTGACAATATTTATTTTTCCAATCCATGAGCAGGGAATGTCTTTCCATTTCTTTAAGTCTTCTTCAATTACCTTCATAAGCTTTCTATAGTTTTCAGCATACAGATCCTTTACATCTTTGGTTAGATTTATTCCTAGGTATTTTATGCTTCTTGGTGCAATTGTGAATGGGATCATTTTCTTTATTTGTCTTTCTGTTGCTTCATTCTTAGTGTATAAGAATGCAACTGATTTCTGGACATTGATTTTGTATCCTGCAACTTTGCTGAATTCATGTATCAGTTCTAGCAGACTTTTGGTGGAGTCTATCGGATTTTCCATGTATAATATCATGTCATCTGCAAAAAGCGAAAGCTTGACTTCATCTTTGCCAATTTTGATGCCTTTGATTTCCTTTTGTTGTCTGATTGCTGATGCTAGAACTTCCAGCACTATGTTAAACAACAGCGGTGAGAGTGGGTAACATCCATTCTTTAAACCACGCAAATTAACTCAGCAGAAATCACTGGAAGCTCTTATTCCTGTCAAAATCCAGCCCAGATGTTAGCTCTTTCAGAATGCCTCCCTTGCTCCGCTTCCAAGCCTCTCTTGTTGCACATATCAGGTGGGTGCACTTATCAGACTGGCAGATAACATTCACTCACCTCTCAGACTCCTCCACTGGACTGAGCCCCTTGAGGTCAACAACCTCACTATTACTCGTATCTGTAACTCTGGGCACTAACAGTGAGCCAAGTAAAGGGTGTTCAACGAATGTTTGTTGAATGTTCTGTGTTGCCACAGAAGAGTCTTCTCTTGAAAGCTGAGGCCTCAACATGGAACTGGTTCTAATTCTGACAGTACCAAATTTCAAGAGACTAAGTTAACAAATTGAGCCAGAAGATATTCAGCGTCATTTTGAAACTAACGTTGTATCGCCATAAATAGCATGTCTCTGATCTCCTTCCACACTTCCCTGCTCATGTAGTCCAAGGCTCTAATTAGGAGACATTTTCAAACTGTTCTCTGTCCAGGGGTGCCTGGGTGACTCAGTTGGTTAAGTGGCCGACTCTTGCTTTTGGCTCAGTCATGATCATGGTTCGTGAGTTCAAGACCTGTGTCAAGCTCTGCAGTGACAGCAGAGCCTGCTTGGGATTATCTGTCTCCCTCCCTCTCTCTCTCTCTCTCTCTCTCTCTCTCTCTCTCTCTCTCCCTCCCTCCCTCCCTCCCTCCCTCCCCTGCTCATGCTCTCTCTCAAAATTAAATAAACATTTTAAAATATTTAAAAAACAAAAGAACCAAAGAAAATGTTCTCTGTCCAAGTAATCACATGTACCATCATCTACCAACATACAACACTCATGCAGAAGAGGAACAGCCCAAAATGCATGTAAATAATGAGCAATTGGGTTTTTTTCCTAAAACAGCTCCTCAAAAATAGGCACACTACCCATATACATATGTAGTACGACTGACTCTATACACTGACCATCAACTAAGTTGAGCAAAAAATCTACACAAGGAAGACAAACACATGAAGGGGAAAAAAGGTTTTGGTTAGCCTAGAATTAAGTCAAAATCTTACTCACTACCTAAGATTTTTAATATGCTTCATTTAGGGGAAAAAGGCTTCAAAAGACCTGTGCTTGGTACATGGAAATAAATGTTTGTTACATGAATAGATTTGTGCTTATATTATAAAGTTCATATACATATACATACTCAATAAATATGTTTAATTAATTATTTAAAAGATCCCATGTTTTTGGCACTGAAAAAGAAAAAGAAAGAAAAGAAGATGCTCTTACAAATCCATCAGATCCTCAATTAAAGCTTTACAAACTATCACTAGGCAACAGTTTTTTTCCCCTAATCCTTAGGAAAACAGCTGATAGATTCCTCTCCAGTCTGTTGGCTTAGACCCTATGATTTATGCCCATGTGAATACTTTCGTTAAGGACATGGCTCAGTTGGCCATTGATAATTATTGGTTTTACTTTATTTACTGTGCTGAGCCCTTCAGGAAGGAAACACACCAAACTCTATATATAGACTGGTCATTACCAATGCTTTGTGCCAAATGTCCCTCTGGTTTGAGCATTTTGGATTCCTTCCCTCCCTGCTCTAGTTCTGCCATTTCAGAGCCTCCAAGAACAGTGAACCAGGGTGCTGCCTGGCAGGTGTCTCTGCCCTGAACTGTCCTGTGCGAGAATTTAGAAGTCCATGGCTAGCATCTAGCAGTCTGAGCACCTCACCGCCACTGAACATGGCCAAGCCTTGACACTTTACACTTGTGACATTTTGAAAAGGACATTTTGAAATCAAGTGTTGAGTCTTGTTTTTGTTTCTATAAGCATACACACACAAACACACACACACACACACACACACACACACACACACACACACACACACGGGAACACACACAAAAAGATCCTGCCATTGTTTCTATTCAGCCCATTTCAAAACAGGTATTTCTAAACAACAAAAAATATTGCCCCCTTTTGGGTCATTTCTTCATTTCCCTGAAAAGGGATTAAAGGTAACATCAGGCAACTTTTGAGTTCCATTGTTAAGGTTTTTACCTTGTGGTGGTGGTGGTTGTTTATAATTCAAAAATTCAACTCTAAAAACCTAATTGCTTTATATGCAATAAAGAACCGTGGCCACGCAAGAGAACAACTGTCCAATTAACTTCCACTAAGTTTTTTTTTTTTTTTTCAACGTTTATTTTTTATTTTTGGGACAGAGAGAGACAGAGCATGAACGGGGGAGGGGCAGAGAGAGAGGGAGACACAGAATCGGAAACAGGCTCCAGGCTCTGAGCCATCAGCCCAGAGCCCGACGCGGGGCTCGAACTCACGGACTGCGAGATCGTGACCTGGCTGAAGTCGGACGCTTAACCGACTGCGCCACCCAGGCGCCCCTCCACTAAGTTTTATGAAACAAGCTAGATACCGTTAGCTAACCAGACAGACATGGAACACTTGTCCACTTCTTCAGGGTTCACCTCTCAAGGACCAACTCAGACACCATCTCCTCTGAAGAACCTTCTGCCAATACTCCAAAACACAAATGGTCATTTCCCTCTTCTGGCTGCAAACTCTCTTCTCACTGATCCTATTAGCAAACCCTACTTACATATACTCCTATCAAGCTCCATTCTCACCCCTATTTCATTCTATGCTTCCCCAAAGCTACAGCTGTGTCTCCGGACACCTCTCATCTCTGAACCCAGCTCATCATTTCTGAAATGAAGTTGAGTCAATGGACATTAACTTTAGTATGAACTTCAAAGGAATAGATGGAGCAAGCTTGGCAGTTGAGAAGAAAGGCTGGACGGCAAGCCAAGTATGAGCGAGGGCATTAGGAAAGTTAAACAGCAAAATGGAGCAGTCACTATAAGCAGAAACACAGAAAATGAGGAAGAAAAAACAGATAATATGGATAAAGTTTATCCTTGTATAGAGAGCCTCATACTGTACACACTCAGAAAGCCCAGCGGGACAAAAAATGGATTACATATATAAAAGAGGGATCATTAATTTTGACATGTTAGAGGAAAGTCCTAGATTTTGAAAAAGGGTTCGAGATTCCAAATTGGCCATGTTGAAAAACGCTTAATGATAAACATAAACATGACTTCCTTTGTGAGTAACTTGGAATCTTTACTTACAAACTGAGAATATTCCTATCCTCTCTCTCCAGAGGGTAAAAAGGGGGAGGATTTTTTTTTTAACATATGCACATTTTTAGCTTTCAGAGCAGTTACAGATTACAGTTGTTAGCGAATCCCATCTAGCAGAGGTGAGGTCAATCCATTTCACCTTGGGAGAACAAAACCATGATGCTAAAACAAGACTGCCTTCATAATCATTTCTTCAAGGCAGGTCATAACAAATGAGCCAACAAAATACAAACGTGGCCCCAAACTAGACAACATTATGAATTGTTAGGAAATACTAAATACAAATATTCAAGCTTCACCTTTCACTAAAATCGACGGCACTTCTTCTAACTTGCCCCAAGTTGCCTCACGATGACTCAGTATACAACAGTGCTTCAAAAACTGGCCGAGGGGAAATGTATTTCCAGGCGAATGTGATAGGAAATAGCAAAAGTAGATTTTCAGAGAAAGTTCAACCGAGGACAAACTTAATTCCTTCACTGAGAATTATTCAAATGGCAAGAGCTTCAGATTTCTTTCTCAAGGATGAGAAAGTTAAACCTTGGGCAAAATATTAAAGTTAAACCTTGGGCACGCTATCTTTCGGAATACCACACTTCAGAAGATGCATCCAGAAAAGCGACGTGAGCTACATGGAAAAGGATCCTCTAGAAAAGCAACGAAGAAACCTCTCAATATTTGGCAGAAAATAGCTTCATTTCAGTATGTATTACTGCATCAAAAAGCTGGCCATCAGAGACACAGTTTCCCCTTTACGGCTTTTATTATTTAACCAAATATATAAAGAGCTATTCAAGAATCCCATTTCCTAAAATAATCACCTCGTGACTTCTGCATGTAACAGAAGTAAACAACCCTGGGACAGCCTCTGGCGTCAAAGTCTTACCGAGTTTTACCCCACGTTTTACACTTGGCCCAGCTCTCACTAAGCCTGGTGCTGCTTTTTATTGAAAGGGAAAAAAAGAAACTCAACGTCTTTGTTTGTAAAATTATCTGATTTTCTCATTCACAGTTCATTTTTTCTCAGTAATATTAGCCTAATTAATTCCACCTAACAGGCACTATACAATCATAGGAGTACACAGATATGGTAGAATTCTTGCTCTCAGGCAGGTGACACTCTAGCCAGAGACACCGTCCTCGGAGTACAGATGCCGTGCTGGAGACAAGACAGAGTAATGACCACAATGGACATGACCTCTGCACGTATTAAACTTATATCCACCGACAGGAGGCAGGTTGTTGGGCAAGGAGGAAAGAGAACACGTATGCAAGAAAATACTGAGAAAGTGTTGAGTAACAAGCACTGTGGTGGAAATCAAGCAGGCTGATGTGAGGGAGAAGGAAAGCTCCTCTTTATTTCAGATTAGTATCCCCTCTCTGACGAGGTGACCTTTAGGTTGAGACCTGAAAGAAGAAAAGGAGCATGTGTTGGATAGGCAGGAAAAACCCGCTATTTATGTTGCTTACCGAGGAAGATGTGAACACAGCTTAAGGAAAGCCTGTCCTTACATTAGTCCCTACGGTTCCTCAGCCCCTTCCCTGGATTTTCTCTCTGAGGGGAAGACACTTCCTCCTTCCTGAACTCCTGAAGGCCTACTTGGACTTCTCTTCTATCCTGAATTCACCATTTAACACCCTCATAGGTTTGGCTATTACGATTTCACAACCTCATTTCTCAAATCTTAAAATTCTCCCAATGCTGCCAACTCCCAAGAAAACAACACGTCTGCTTGTAAAATCTCCATTATGATTCTTCATTATGAAGGTTTCATAGGTTCCCCATTTCCAAGGTTCCCCATTCTTGGGATTTGTATAACCTAATCTTAAATGATCTACGTATTTTCTTAAGTCTGTTCCTTGAAACCTCAGAGTTCTTAAACACAGTACAGAAGGAACCGTCTGGACTAAGGAACACCAACCATAAAAAGTAGTGGATTGTAAATGCAATTTGAGGGGGGGATAAAAAAGATCATAAATGAAAAGCTGTCTACTCAAGGAGAGGAAAACAGCGCTACAAGGGAAAAAATTACATGAGTCAGGAAAGAAGGGAAGAAAGAAGGGTGACACGATTCAAAATATTGTAACGCATCAGTGACAAGTTTCTCAGACGCATATATACTCATTTTGAAGGCATATTTTTCAACTGAAATCATAATTTTCTTTTAATAAGTACACAGTGTACAAGGGCCACTTTTAAATGTGTTGCCCCCATCTTTTCCTGTACAGCATACAATTCCATTTTCAATACTTGCTAAATCAATACTTGGCTAGTTAATTTTTGCTTTCTCCCCCTTCAGTAGTAAAAACAAATGCTTCCAGGGAAGGAATCAAAGCTGTCGTAACTTCAGAGGAAGACTTAAGGGCAAGATTTCTGTTCAGCATCTTGTGGATTCTACTTTGTTTTCCTGTGAAGCATTCGGCACAGAGCTAGCCTATCCTAAGTATCTTGATTGATTTAAGCTCCATTAGATATTACAAATGAAGACAGAACATGGGTGAAGCTCATATGATGGCAACTGTTTACACACTGTGCATCCAGGAATGCGGTTCCTGTTTAGCCTGACAATCTTCCAATCTTTTCAAATAAACCAGGGAAAATCTTGCATCGCTACCCTTCTAAAGCAAGGGTTTTCGAATGTAGGTTCCAGGAACCCTACAGCCCTGTAGTATATATTGCTTTTACCAAAGCAATGAGGTGTTTGCCCCAACAATGAAAATTTAAGTAGCCTAAGGATCGATACTGAGTTTTAGGTACAGTAGTAGGGTCCCTTTAGATTCTGTGAGGAAAAAAAAAAAAAAAAAAGAAGTAACTCACTGCTAAAATAAAACCTGATACTACCGTTCAAAAGTACATTATAAAAATTAACCTGTATCATTAAAGTAGATCTGCATTTACAGAGGGGTGCCTGGGTGGCTTAGTCGGCTGAACGTCTGACTCTTGATTTCGGCTCAGGTCATGATCTCATAGTTCGTGACTTCAAGCCTCGCATTGGGCTCTGTGCTGACAGCGCAGAGCCTGCTTGGTATTGTCTGTCTCCCTCTCTCTGCTCCTCCCTGCTTGTACGTACACACACACACACACACACACACACACACTCTCTCTCTCTCTCTCTCTCTCTCTCTCTCTCTCTCTCCCCAAAATAAATAAACATTAAAAAAAACAACAACACTATAATAAAAGATGCTGCTAGCAGCCTTATCGTTCAGGAAATTACAGGGATTAAAAAAAAAATCTACTTTTACAGAGTATGATTTTTTCTGCTTGCTCCTATTAAACATAGTAGTGACCTACTATTTTCTGTCTACCCTGATTATACAAGTGAGCTACATTGATTTCGCAGCTTGATTTGTAGCTCTAACATGTCTCTGGGCTAAATAGAAAGAAACAGTAACAGGAGAAAAATGGTTTCTACTCGTCCTTACGGGTCAAGTTTTACAAAATACCTTCTGATTAACAAATGCAATGCTAATTGCATGGTACCTCTCATGGTCTCTGAAATCCAGGAATTACTTAGTAGGAGGAAACAGTACAAATATAAATGAAAAAGAAATCACAACTAACACAAAAGCGGTTCATGGCCAGTATTACAGATAAGGACTCACAAACTGAAAAGCTTAGGAGACAAACCAGGGAGAAGCAGAGACAGCCAGTCATTGGTTTAATCTTGGCTTATTTTTTTAATATGTTTTTTAAATTTTTAAAGTTTATTTATTTTATTTGTTTTGAGACAGAGAGAGAAAGAGAGAGAGAGAGCACCCACAAGCCGGGGTGGGGCAGAGAGAGGGGGAGAGAGAATCCCTTGACATGGGGCTCAAAGTCATGAACTATGAGACCATGACCTGAGCTAAAATCAAGAGCCAGACACTTAACCGACTGAGCTACCCAGGTGCCCCAATCTTGGTCTGTTTTAAGAAAGAAGGTATGATAGTGCCCCATAAGAGGAAGAAAAGAAAATTGTAATGAGTAGGAATGACTCTAGAAAAAGCTTATGGGAGAAGATTTTCATCAGTTTAAACTGGAGTGCATGAGAAACACTCCACTAGATGGGTAACTGAATTAGGTATTTCTTCCCAGTTCCTTTCCATCTTGAGATACCAAATAAACACATTTCCTAAGAGGAAAGTAAAAACATTGGATATTGGCAAAGAACATGGGAGTCAATGACTAGCAGCTTTAATCTCATTTGGGAATAACAGAGAGTCACTTACATTTGAGAAGAGAAATGAAGGTATCCCAATAATGCACAAGGCATACTGACCCTTGTTCCAAGTAAACCAAGGAGAATGGGAAGCGCAGAAAAATGAGACGAAGTACGAAGAAAGAGGAGGGAAAAGAAGGCGCAAGGTTAAAATTGCCACCGGACTCCAAACATTAAGCATGAAACTTCTCAAGTATATGGTTGAAGCTTATTGTATGAGTCATAAAAGTGTTTACTAATTTAAATCTAGGACCTCTTGGAAACTTTACCAAGAGGCAGCATTTTGTGGCAGAGGAAATTACGTGTAATGTGGAGGCAGAGCTTAGTGGTCAAGAGCAGAGCTTTTAAGAACCCCTTGGTTCGGACTGCACCTTGGACAGTCACACAATACATTCTGTTCTCTCAGTTATAAAAATGGAGCTAATGCTATTACCTACATCATACAGCCCCTTAAGCTTTAAGAGATCATCCATGCTAAAGGCAAAAATGAGATAATCCCTATAAAGCTTTAGACGCTTTCTGGAAACTAGAAATCATCCAGTTATCTAGCAGTAATCAAATATAAACTATAAGCAATTACAGAACTTATTTTGGACTTTCACAAAAATCCACCCCCCCACACACACACTCACAGAATAATTTAAATATACATATTTACAATCAGTTTAATTAAACGTTCTTAGATCTGGTTTTATTTTTGGCCTTACAGATTCCTGACAGGGATAAATGAAAAAATATTCTTTTGGAATTCTTTCAACTCAATCCACCGCTAAAACTACTAGCAGTCGGTCCACACTGTCCGCCCACTTTCAAACTCATAAAGCTCTAGTTAAGCACAGATTGTGAAAAGGCAGTAAGTAAAGCTTCCAAGGTTATATATTACAGAACAGCAACACAGAAATACTGCAATAAAACAAACAAGGAGAAAATACAAATGTAATCTGAATTTGAGTCCTGTGGTTGTAGTAAACGAAAAATCAGCAAGGAATCGGGAGACATGATTCTGGCTCCATTTCTACCACAAACTCACCACAGGACCTTTGGAGAATGCCTTTAACCACTCACTCCAGACCTCCTCGGTCACGTAAGTAACTATCACACTTCGGAGGTGGCCTCTATATCTAGTATTCTATTATTCCAATGACAAATCATATGTACTACTTCTATCTGAACCTGAAAGCAAATCCATTTTCCTTTTAAGTATCATTGTTTAAACATAAAACATCTATGGGTTTAACACCTCATCTGCTATAACACAACCGGGAAATTAAGACAAAACAAACAGGGCGCCTGGGTGGATCAGTCGGTTGAGCGTCCAACTTCGGCTCAGGTCATGATCTCACGGTTTGTGAGTTCGGGCCCCACATCGGGCTCTGTGCTGACAGCTCAGAATCTGCAGCCTGCTTCGAATTCTGTGTCTCCCTCTCTCTCTGCCCCTCCCCTGCTCATACTCTGCCTCTCTCTGTCTCTCAAAAATAAATAAATGTTGGGGCACCTGGGTGGCGCAGTCGGTTAAGCGTCCGACTTCAGCCAGGTCACGATCTCGCGGTCCGTGAGTTCGAGCCCCGCGTCGGGCTCTGGGCTGATGGCTCGGAGCCTGGAGCCTGTTTCCGATTCTGTGTCTCCCTCTCTCTCTGCCCCTCCCCTGTTCATGCTCTGTCTCTCTCTGTCCCAAAAATAAAAATAAATGTTGAAAAAAAAAATTAAAAAAAAAATAAATAAATGTTAAAAAAAAGGTTTTTTTTAATAAAAAAAAGACAAAACAAAAGAACAATAAAAAAAAAATCTGGAATCACATAGACTTTTAAAAATTGTTTCTTGGTAAAAACTTTTTCTTAATTAAAGGAGAATTTTATTTTTATTAGACCAATAAATAAGTGAATATTTAATTTCTTTCACAGACGCTGCCTCATACCAAAGAATAATAATAATCCTATAGATTAGATTTTCATCTTCTTGCTTCCACTCCAATTTTGAAGTTAGATTAAACCCACTGAGTAAGACCCTGTTTTACATGTATAAATCAAACCAGAAATGTGATTCCTCAAGAACTTGGTATAATGTAGTTACGATAGCATATCAACTCAGGTATTAAGGAATGAAACATCAGGACATACTGGCAGCATCGATGAGAAACACCATGCTCTTAAAAAGCTACAGTAAAAAATTAAATCAACTGCACATTAGGAATAGCACATTATGTAAAAAGCCCTTGTTATGATTTTGCTATATATTGCACTTGTAACACTCTTGTTCTTAATCACAGCAAAACCTATCACATTGCTTTTTAAATGGAATGCACCCTGCCACAATGCACTCAATCTTTTTTTTTTTTTTTTTTTCAGACAGAGAGAGACAGAGTATTAGCAGGGGAGGGGCAGAGAGAGGGAGACACAGAATCTGAAGCAGGCTCCAGGCTCTGAGCCATCAGCACAGAGCCCGACGCGGGGCTCAAACTCACAAACCGTGAGATCATGACCTGAGCCGAAGTCGGACGCTCAACCCACTGAGCCACCCAGGCGCCCCGACAATGCACTCAATCTTAATAGTATTCCAGAACAGCATGCCCATATGAAAGATAGATGGATGAATAGGTTTATGCCCTGTTCAAGGAGATGAAACAGCTCAATAGAAAGATTAAATAAGTCTCCTGCCAGTGGTTGAATCTTAAAGTCAAAGGGAAAAACACAACTCAAACCAAATGTTACAGGCAAAGGTCAAACAAGAGAATAATTAAGACCCTAACTTGAAGAGCTGGCTAATGTTCACTCGTTCAGTGTAAATCAGAAGAAAAATCCCTCCTCTGATAGTGTGATCAGAGTAACTTTCACTAAGTCAGTTCCAAAAGATCAATTATAAAATTGAATGAAAGTGAGTTAAGTCCCAAGACAACCTTCATGGGGAACCACTCTGATTATGAAACCAATGAAGCTCGCATGGAAAATTACACATTAAAATCATTAATATCACACCTTTAAAATTAATCCTAGATTTCTTAAATATTAAATATTAAGAGAAATGTGAATTGTGCTAAGAGATTTTCCATTAATTTTTTTGTGGACTTCTATTATAGCTTAATTCGTTCATATAAAAAGAAGAACAAAGTTTACAAAGAGTAAACCAGCAATTTATTTTTCCAGAGTACTTTTTTGTTTACTGGCTTGAATGTCCAGCCACCAGTCCTAACCCATTCCAACCAGGGATTTAATTAAATGGATGAATGTATTTTTCTCCATGTAAATGTACCACCTACAGAATGGAAATACTAACTCAGCTATAAGAAGATTTGGGAAATGTACAATAGTGCTAAAACAATAGGAAAAAGAAAAGTTGCTTATCTTGCTTGTAAATATTTTGGAAGCATTGTAATCCCATCTGGAGAAAAGCCTGGTTTATTTAAATTTATCATGGGACAACAGGTACATCTGTGTTTCATAAAAGTCGTTCTCCTCATGTGCTGTCATATCAGATGTTGAAACCCCACTATCTAATTTGGTTTCTCTTCCAAATGGTCAAATTTTTTGAACAATAATGCCTAATTCGGATAGCACCTAAACTAAGAACTAAGTAAATCATGTGAATTAATACACATATGCCCATATCATGCCCATACAATAAACACAGTCAACCAGAAAGACTACCAAGAAATCAAGCTTTTTCTACTCTATTAATTCCTTTTCCGTGTTGTTCTATTTTCATGAAGAAATGCTGAGAGATAAACTCTAAGTCCGTCTGACCATAATTTGGGGTCAGGAAGGGTAGACACTAAACAACAGAACTTGAGATATCACAGGAAGACGTTTTTAATATTTTATAACAATGATTTATTTATAAATAAATGCAATTGCCCTCATGCATACTCCCACCCCTCCAAATAAACACGTGTCATACACTGCAAATAAATCCCTTTCTTTCCTTCTGATGACAAAGAGCAGGAAGATACTTAAAGACAGCAAATTTCAAATAATTTCTTCCTCAGAGATAATAATAAAGGTATGATTTATTTAACACTTTTCACCAAGTCCCTGAAAGATCATTGATGTCACATAAATCCATAACATAAGGAAATAAGTAGCCTAAGAACCCTGCCAGCCACCCCTTTTTTACAGATGGAATACGACAACTTAAGCAATTTACCCAGAGGTCAGGGAGCTAATTCCTGGCATTCAATCAATAGATATTTATTAATGGCTTCTATGCCCAGCACTCTCTGCTGGATGCTTGGATGAAAAGCTGTTTTCTTCTTTTGTGTTGATTTGTGTCTTCCCGTTTTTCCACAAAAAAGAAAAACTCTTACTATAATAAAAAAAATGATGCTGAATGAAGTTAAGAGAAATTCAGAGAAGAGCAAGCTTCCTAGAATTTGAAATATTTAAGTCAAGGAGAACTGAGATCAAGATTTCCCTTGTGTATACCATACACCTTTTCCTCTGGGGGAAAAAAAACCCACAATACGTTAATAGTTGAATTTTGTAGAAAACCCAGATTTAGAGCTAGCAAATCTGTGTTCTCTGCCTGGCTCTGACATTTCCTAGCTAGAGTAACTAACTTTAGGCATGTTATACAACAACTTCTTTCTACCCTAGATTCTTCTATCCCTAAAATAACAAAAAGCATCACTGTGCATATCCAGTGTAGTATTTTAGGTATGTGATGAGAAAATCATTTTGTAAAAGCTAAATTCCTACCAAACATTAGTCTTAACTCATGACTATTTTGCCAACAGTTACGCACACTTCCACTAAAAGGAGTCAAAGAAAAATGCCATTTAGCCAAGATTTCTGACTAACCAAGAGGTAGGTGTTAGACATATTAAAAACATAGTCCCTGCCCTCAAGAACGCCTCCCACCATTTTATGGGTATAGGAATCTTGCGGGATATGGATATTATGCATGATCACCAATAACACACACACACACACACACACACACACACACCTCGAAAAAAAAGATCAATGACACGATTCTGCTAAACTATTAAGATAAAATTAATGATCTAAAATTTGGGAAGTTTCTTAATTCTTTGACAA
This sequence comes from Lynx canadensis, assembly GCF_007474595.2. Taxonomy (NCBI): domain Eukaryota; kingdom Metazoa; phylum Chordata; class Mammalia; order Carnivora; family Felidae; genus Lynx; species Lynx canadensis. The sequence continues at coordinate 44,815,892 of NC_044315.2, forward strand.
ATATGGTTTACTCAGACTTCCCATTTTAATTTAACATTTCTGTCCTCACTCTATGCCTTTAATCCCAGCTTAATTTAGATAATGTGTTATGGCTACCAAAACGTATGCTTCTAGAGATTTGTTTTGATATTAAAAACCCCAATATTATTTAACTCTATTAGAATTTTCATTTGCCTTAAATTTATCCAGGTAACAAAAACTATATTAATAAACTAGTAAGCAAATTTTTCAAGTCACTAAGGGATTTTTCTGGGGAAGGTTAATCTGTGATTCCCAGCATCACTACCTAATTACTTCCAATAAGTGTGTTGCCAGCCATTCATTTACTCCTTCCATGAGCATTGCACTCATTGCACACCAGGACTAAAAATGCAACCATGACTAAAATAAGGACTCATCCTCAAAAAAAAAAAAAAAAAACTGTAAAGTATTCTAGGGCCCAATTAAAAATTTCAACTTAAGCCCCCTTCCCCACCTATCCCCAGGTAGTAACACTAAATGAATACAAGTGCCCCATCTAGCAGCAGTGGTTGAACATTCTGGACAGAACAAACATCTATGGTTTTTCACTAACCATATAGAAAGCACATGTATGTTTTCTGTTAAAAGAAAAAAAGTTTTCAGAAGCTATAAAAAAATACTAAGTAAACCAATTTAGAAATATATTGGGTTCTAAACCATATCATTTCCTTAATATTAGTTCAGCCATTTAATTACAATTCGATCTTCTCCTAGTCCATTAAAAGTCAGTCCCCCTCACTAACAAGCTTCATCTGCAATTCTTTCCATTTTCTGTGGTGTTACACACACACACACACACACACACACACACACACACACACACACACACATTCTTAGCTAAGACTCCATTAGTTTTTTTTTTTTTTTTTAATTTTTTTTTTCAACGTTTATTTATTTTTGGGACAGAGAGAGACAGAGCATGAACGGGGGAGGGGCAGAGAGAGAGGGAGACACAGCATCGGAAACAGGCTCCAGGCTCCGAGCCATCAGCCCAGAGCCTGACGCGGGGCTCGAACTCACGGACCGCGAGATCGTGACCTGGCTGAAGTCGGACGCTTAACCGACTGCGCCACCCAGGCGCCCAAGACTCCATTAGTTTAATTACACTAGAGCAGCAGTCTCTGGATCGGCAATGAGCATCAGCTGGGAAACTTAGAAGTGCCAGTTCTCAGTCTCTACCCCAGACCTCTTGAATCAGAACCTCTGGGGTAGGTAGGTAGGCCGCAGCGATCTGATACCCCAAACCTTTCAGGCAATTCTGATGCCTGCCCAGCTGTGAGAACTACTGCCCCAGAGATTAACTCACACACTCACCCGAGTCCAAGCAGAATGGCTTGCTTTGTGTGAATAATTTTTCATTGCTTCAGTTACATGGCTATTATTCCCTCCGCCAACCGGGTAAGTTACTTCCTTCATCCCATAAACTATACCATTTTATAAAACAGCATTATTTTTGAAAGGACTGAAGGATTGTGTACAATGAACCCCCCAAATTTTCTAACACTATTTTAATAATACAAGGATTGGTATACCATTCAGTTTCACCAACTGTATTTGAAAGAAAAATAAAAACACAGAGCAACAAAACAAAATGCTCAAGAGTAAGCTTATGATTCTTTTTTTTTTTTTATGTTTATCTTTGAAAGAGAGCGCGAGCAGGGGAGGAGCAGAGAGAGTGGGGACAGAGGATCCGAAGCGGGCTCCACCTGACAGCAGCAAGCCCGATGTGGGGTTGCATGAATCACAAGGTCATGACCTGAGCTGAAGTTGGACGCTCAAATGACAAACCACCCAGACGCCCCGTGAGTAAGCTTATGAGTCTTAATGTGATAATAACACAAAAGGTATGTCTGTTTACTGCTCAAGCAGTCCCTGCCAGGATAACATGGATGTGGTCATCGAAGGAACTTTCTAAACATCAGAGGCTGACCAACAGTTGCTTTTCATTGGTTGGCAAGAAGTAGGACTGGGTCTAAAATTCAAGCCTAATCCACCAGATAATACGAAACTTTTCCCATAAGAAAATTCAAGAACAGGATAACCCTGTAATATCACTGCTATGAAAACCATAATCCTAAAAACAGAAAAAAGAAAAAGACAACAACAAAAAAACCCAACTGTGCTAATAAACTCAAAGAGCAAAGTAGCTGTGGGCTGCTTAACAGTAATGGACTCAAAGCCTGGCCATGTACAACAATGAAGCATAATCCATAAATAATTATTGTGCAACCTGCAATTACTACCGTACTTTCTAGTCGTTGCATAAGTAGAATTTATTGTACCACCCTCTTGATGTCTGTTCCTAGAAGGCTAGAGATGATGCCCAATAGAAGTGTCAAATGCCTAGAGACATGGAATAAAGTCGATTCCTTTAACTGATGATAAAATAACCAGCCCCTTGACACACAGGGACTCTGACCTTTCTGCAGCTGCTTCTGATTTGCAAGTGTTGGCCGGGAGTATCTTTTTCTGTCTCTTGGCTCCTAAACTTGCAATATATCATTTCTGAGGACCTTGACATTATTTCTATAACTCTTTAATTATTGGACTGATTTGAAACAAAAGATTCTTTGGTAACTTCAACTCAAGACCACACAGAAACTTTTATAATAACCTGCTTAAATAAATGTGTTGAGTAAACTGGGGGAGGGGGTTTGGAGGAGTGGTAAGGAACTTGCATCTGTTATAATGTAAATGGGTAGCTAAATTTAGAAGACTAGAACACCTCAACAATTAGGTTCGGGTAGATATTAATGTCGGAACGCAGCTGTGAGTACTTTCATTTTCAATGACTAGCTGACCCACGAGTAATATTTATCACACTAAGCCAATTATTTTTCAAGTCATTGCTTATAAATGGACCTCGCCGATCTTGTCAGTCTGCTCGTATACATGAATCTCCTCACCCATATGCTGTAAGTCCACCCTCACAGCTTTTGCCTTCATTCAGCAAAGAACTTGAGCAGCACGTCTTAGCTTCCGTGCTATCCTGATTTGAAATCATTCTACGTACAGTCTCCTCTCTGATCTAGTTGTTTGCTAAAGAAGATAGCGCCCTACAAGCACTTTGACCAAAAAAGAGAAAAAAGCAGCCCAAGTAAGTGTCCTACAACTTTAATACATTGAGAGCCATTTTTCTCCCCACAGCTTGTAAGTTGATTTTGAAAGGCAACAACTATGAAAATAAACATACTCATTTACAAGAAAACGTTCTAAACATTTCTACTCTAAATCCATCCAGAGTTGTTGAATATTTTTAAATGGCTGATAGGTGCAAAGAATAGTGTTGCAGTCAATGGAGGACTTTATTGTCATAAGTCAATATCTAATCTTGTGGCTGACCTAGAATAACTTGATTCTATGAATTCACCGAAGGACTATAAGCCTATTATAATGGCCACTCATCAAGCCAAAAGCTTTGAGGCTACTTGACATTATGAAGCAATGGCAAGAGAAAAGGAACAAAAAGAATGAAGAACCCATTGCCTTAAGAGTTGATTCACGCATTTTAAAGGTCGGTATGATTTATACAACTTAAAGGCTCAAGGTGAAGTTATTTGTGCTGATGGGAAAGCTGTCTAGAAAGCAGAAATTCAAACACAGCAGAAATGCCAACCACTTGATTGGTAACGGCTATGCTTTCTACAGTAAGTTTTTATAATGTGAAAGAGGGCAGCCAAACAGATCTCTCTCAATAATCTACCTTTAAAAAAAGGCACATCACATAGAACTATGTCTTTACAAATTTTTACAAAGATTCACATCAAATCTCCCTTCCTAGAAGCCATCCTGCATTTTATTAGCTTGATGGCATAATTTCAAATTCTGAACTGCTGCATTAAAATTAATGCACAAATCACCTTTGGTTAAGAAACATGCAAGAATGTGTTAATGTACATTAAACAGTTTCATGCAACTTGCTACTATTAGGCTGCTGTATTAAAATGAGTCATGCATATTAAAGACAATCCAACAGGATCAGAAATATATCATTTACAGCTGATTAAACATGCTGCTTGGCTCATTTGTTTTACACACACACACACACACACACACACACACACACACACACACACACTGGTCCAAGGTCATTGGGTCAGGAATGGAAGCCCTCATTTTCACATTGGTTTTATGGAAAAAAAAATCACACTTGACTTGCATTACTTTGATTTACATTACCTACCTTTTCCGGAATTGGGCATGACCTAAATATGAGGGCTATTGATCCACCAAAGTTAAGTCCCCCTCCAAAAATGCAGATATTTTATTTTGATGGGTTTATTTAATGGGTTGAAGGTAACATACCTCTAAAGTCAGGGTGTTATTTCAGTTAGCAGCAAAACTATCCTATTGGAGCAAACCACACATTTCACTAATGCACATTTTCCTAAATATCAAGTAAAAGAATGCTACCTAAAAATTTTCTCTGTATTCCAAAAACTGTTAGGAAATCACTATCCCAACGTTAATGCTTCTATTTGGGGAAGACATTTCTGGATAAAATGCCTTACGGTAAATAAGGCTAACAAAACAAAAGGGAAAACTAGTTACACTCATTTGGTTTTGTACCATCTTCTCTACAAGTACTAAAAAGCCAAGTCGGTAGGTTTGTTTTCTACACAAGCTAGGGAGACCCAAATCAGAGACAAATTTTTAAGTGGAGTCCCCAAGACAGCAACTTGACTTTGATGAATGTATCTCACAGTCAAACATGTCATGTAGCAATGGTTCTTCACACACCTGAGCACACCTGACTCACACGTTCCTTCTTTATTATATTATGCAAATACAAGTTATAGCAGCAGTCACTTGTAAAAGAGAAACAAAAAAAAAAAAAGAATTTACATCTTTAAAACAAAAAAATAATAGCCCCTTAATTCAAAAGTCATGGAGGAATGGATGTTAGAATAAATGATAATATATAACTATAAACCAAAAATTCAACAAAAGTTAACAAGATTATATGGGAAGCTCTATTAATATCATACCTGATTGGAATTCCTTAGAAATGCCAATGAAACTCCAACTTGGAAGTATTTAAAATGAAAAACATTTTACATTCTACGACAGTATTTTATCATGAAGCCCTTCTGTATCTGCCTAAAATTAAGTGCTTTCTTGGGGCACCTGCGTGGCTCAGTCAGTTGAGCATCCAACTCTTGGTTTCAGCTCAGGTCACGATCTCATGATTAGTGAGTTTGAGCCCTACGTCGGGCTCTGCCCTGTCACCTGCAGAGCCTACTTGGGATTCTGTGTCTCCCTCTCTCTCTGCCCCTTCCCCTGCTCACTCTGTCTCTCAAAATAAATAAATTAATGTTTTTCAAAAATAAGTGCCGTCTTCATCCTAAAGACTGACATTTCATTAATTTCTCAGCATTGAACACAAATTGTTCATTATGCATAGGGTAAAAATTATTACCTAAAATACCACGGTTTAAACTCTATCAATTACTATGGGGTATGTTGAGGAATCTATCCTTTAAAACAAAATAGTCCTTACTATCTGTGAATAAAGGCCAGGCTTCACAACCTATGGTCTTTTGTTTTTTCCATCAAGCTACAAACTTGCTATAAATAGTGTGACAGACAGTTTCACCTTTAATTGAACCAACTCTGACTACGACAGGGATGTGGACTTTTGTCTCCTCCCTTCCCTGGGGCCCAGTGGGATAAATGCCGGAGGGATTCCACGCAAGCTTTAGATGTCTTGGACTTAGACCCTATTTGTTTTGGAACCATGGGTTCCCTTCTTATTAAATTCTTCTATCTGCCAGGAGAAAACTGGAACAAAAATGAAAAAGTCTAATGCGCTGACTTCAAGGTCTCTTCCATCAGTCAGATAGGAAATTTCAAGGCTTTTTTTTTTTTCCTTTTTAAGGCAATGAACTCGACAATGTGCTTACACTTTGTTGTTGATGTTTTTAAGTAGTACTTTGGTGAGAATGTGAAACAGAGTTTCTAGTTTACAGTGACAGTGGGCTATAAACCCTGATATAGTCTCACATCCCCAGTTAAAAATCTTTGAAAGTAGATCCCCAAAACTGAGACAAATTCTACTACCCCAAACTGAGGCCGACTACCAACCTATCTGAGCATAATGTTCTGCTGACTGGAAGGGTGCTAACATAGGACAGGAAAAAACTCAGAAACTCAAAAAACTCCTCTCCTACCTGCTCTGGGGGCCCAGGCCCATGCAGAGGCACATAATTTCTCCCCAGGACTCAGTTCCTTCTATAATATGAGGGGTGGAGCTGGTATCTTTCCACCTCCACAGTCCTCTTCTAATGACTCCCTCAGAGGAACTAATCCTAATGGTGTGAGTTGTATTTGCAAGCTCACTTTTAGCCTAAAATGAGATGAGCAATCACAGGGATACAAAAGCTACAAAGAAAATCCCAAAGAGAAAGGAATATGTTCTATGACTGTATGTTTCATAGATTACTAACCAGTAAAACATTTTAAAGCATTTAGGGTTCTTTTTTTTTTAAGATTTTTATTAATTAAAAAAAAATTTTTTTAACGTTTATTTATTTTTGAGAGACAGAGAGAGACAGTGTGAGCAGGGGAGGGGCAGAGAAAGAGGGACACAGAATCTGAAGCAGGCTCCAGGCTCTGAGCTGTCAGCACAGAGCCTGACATGGGGCTCAAACTCACGAACCATGAGATCATGCCCTGAGCCAAAGCCAGACATTTAACCAACTGAGTCACCCAGGCGCCCCATAAGATTTTTATTAATTTAAAGTAATCTCTACATCCAACATGGGGCTCGAACTCACAACCCCAAGATCAAGAGTCACATGCTCTATGGAATGAGCCAGCCAGGCACCCCGATTGAGGGTTTGTTTTTTTTTTTTAACTGGGTCACAGAGGAAGTGCTGTTTCAGCCTTTGCCAACTTCATCCCCTGTTTACAACTTCACAAGTAGGAAGTACAATCATCCTGTGGGCTGGATTCAAATACAAGATACCCTCAGCCCTGCCCTAGAGCTGAGCGAGTGTGGCTGTGGTTCCAGCACGACAAGGGATGAAAAGGAGCCTGGCGGCCCATCGGTGCGCTGGGAGTCCTCCTGCGCTGGAAGCAGCTGTCCTAGGGAACAGCATCTAGCTTTCTAGCACTACAGTCTTCCCTCTGATGTGTGAACCGAGGTTAACATGGTGTACTTGGCCATGTTTATAGGGCTCTATAAACATTGCTGGCTTGCGCTCAAGAGGTGCACAGAGACGGGACGTGAGTTCTGTGAAAACAGAGCTGTTGTGTCTCGTTCAGCACTGGACTCGGGGCCCAGCACGGAACAGGTGCTCGACAACCATACGCCAATCGACAGGCACGCACCTCTTGAAGGCAAGCCAGAAATGTAACCCAGAATTATGGCTGGTGAACGGCAGGGTGTGACACCGTACCCCGTCAAGGGACAACTCCAACCACCCACCATGGTCTTCGGAAGCCCAGGAAGGCTAGGCCCGAAGGTTACCTCAAACATCCTCCCTTCCTCTGCAAACTATCACTGCAGTTTAGATGAGAGATACAGCTCAGGCAAGGTGAAAAGAGCACAGGACTGGGAATAAGATGACCTGGTTTCAAATTCTAAATCCACCACTTAATGGCTATGACCTGGGGCAAGTCATTTTAACCTCTCGGCCCGCCTCATGTGTAACAAGGGAATACTACTTACTTCACAGTCTAGTTGCCTTCAGAAATGAGGCCGGGTGTGTGAAAGCACCTGGAGAAGGAGGGGAGGAGGGGGGGAAGGGGGAGGAGGGGAGGGGGAGGAGGGGAGGGGGAGGAGGGAGGAGGAGGAGGGCTAGCTTCTGCAGAGGTACAGCCCCACCTCTAGCAACTCAGAACCCAGTTTCCAGAGAAGGCTGGGAGTGGAACAGCAGCTGTGCCCATGTCCTTGAGAGACCATGAAGGAAGAGACTGACAGCACCTAATGACAGTTTGGATTTGAAGGCTCTCGATTAAAGAGATCCTGGTCTGCCCTCATCTGGCAGGGTCTGAATTTGTTTTCCCGTGTTCTTCCTAACATGAGATCCCAGAACATCTCTTTAATTACTGCGCAGGGGGGTGGATAATTTGGAAGGAACTGCTTAAAATGGTTTCCTTTGTAAGCTTAATGTTCTAATATGACATAATGCTGTGGGCTGTTTGGGGTTTTGGGGGGGGGGGGTGCTGTTGCTGGCTCTTTATAGGTTTCTTATGAAAGTTTTTAACTTTGTACTTGAGCCTCAAGGCAATTACTATGAAGGGTGCCTTTTAAGCACTACAACTATTTCCTTAATTAATTTGCTTTTTATGTTGTTACTGCTGTTGGCCTCTCTTTACATCTAAAGCAAACGATTCGCCTTTTTTCCTATAGCTTCTTTTTTTTTTTTTTTTTCAAGCGGGAAAACAGGCGATCCCCTGTCCCTGCCTCAAACAAATCCTGAAAAAGAAACCAGAAGGTTTTCAAATTAGCACCCTGTTCTAAGCTGAGACCTTCCCCTGGGAAGAGCTAACCTATTTGACTCAAAGCAAGCAGTTCAGAGAAAGGAGAAAAGAATAAAGCTTAGAGAAGTCAGGAACTACGGTTTAAAGTTCTGGGTCACCCCTAACGGGGTAAGTATGACATTTCAGGTAAATCACAAATTTCCTGTGACTCAGTTTCCTTAATTTGACATGGGCAGTGGGAATATGTCCTAGCTTCCTATCTTGGGATGATGTGTATAACATTCTTTTAAAAAGTAAAAGTAGGGGGTACCTGAGTGGCTCAGTCAGTTAAGCATCTGACTTCTGATTTGGGCTCAGGTCATGATCTCGCAGTTCATGAATTCGAGCACCACGTTGGGCTCTGCACTGATGGTATGGAGCCTGTGTGGGATTCTCTCTCTCTCACCCTCCCCCACTCACGCTGTCCATCTCCCACAAGATAAAATAAACAAACTTTAAAAAATAAAAGAATACTAGAAATAAAAGCTATCAATGTCAACATTTGAAATACCACACAGATGGGGCGCCTGGGTGGCTCAGTCGGTTAAGCGGCCGACTTCGGCTCAGGTCATGATCTTGCGGTCCGTGAGTTCGAGCCCCGCGTCGGGCTCTGTGCTGACCGCTCAGAGCCTGGAGCCTGTTTCGGATTCTGTGTCTCCCTCTCTCTCTGACCCTCCCCCGTTCATGCTCTGTCTCTCTCTGTCTCAAAAATAAATAAACGTTAAAAAAAAATTAAAAAAAAAAAAAAAAAAAGAAAGAAATACCACACAGATAACAATATGCATTTGTGGGTATAACCAAATCTGGATAAAGACCGTGAAGTATGTTTTTTAGGGAAATAATGTACCCAACGGTTCAATGCCCATAACTTATATCAATGCTGTAGTGCATATAATGCAATAGGGTGAATTATGTGCAAGTGTGAGTAGAAATTATCTAAAGCCTATGCTCCGAATCCCTGCAACACAGTCTTCCGCAGTGCAGAATTCGGCTTCTGGTGCCCTTAAGACAAAAAAATGTGAAAATATCACCGCCTATAACAAGGTACAGTCCTTTCTACAAGTACAAAAGGCATTCTATCTGTTCCCTTCCTTTGCCAAACTCCGGATCTTGTCTCCCACTGCCTTGGTTTTTGGAAAGCAGGTTTAAGGACACAAAGTAAGCAAAATGTAGAGGAAAAATATGAGAGCTAAAATAAAATCAAAAGTTAGCGGAAACGACTGTTGTTGCTTCCTTGACAGCCAAACTGTAGGCACAAACCTGTTGGGGCTACTGGGGCCTTTCCATTTCGATCCTTCCTACTTCTTCAAAGAAAGGGGGCCTAGAGATAAACAAACATGCGAAACAGTTCCTCCATTGGCCCCTGGTACAAAGGCCTCCACTGCTTTCACTTCTGGCTCCCTGCTTTTCATCTGAAGGCTTCTAGTTCTGCAAGTTTCCCTTCATGCAAACAGATCCACCTGAGTAATCCCTAGGCTGAGTTGAGCAAAGACCGATTTCCATATGGAAACTCAACAATGGTGGATTGACAGTTTCAGATAGACCCAGGCTGCTACCGGCCTATTTCAAAGCTGCCTCTGCAAAGCTGTTCAGGGTTCCTTTTCCTCCATGTTGGAGAGACAGCCTCACCCTCTGGGCTGGGCACTTCAGAGCAATTTTGCTTTTTAAGACCCAAGTACATCTCTGTACAGCCCAACAGAATCAGGAAGATAACCTCTTAACTCACAAAGGACTCATGCACTAACTCACAGGACAAAGCCTTCATATCCTACTGGAAACAAAAAAAGGCTATCCAGTGAGAACCCATTTAGGATCTCAGAGCGCCTCATGTAGTGATGGGTACACAGTACATAATCCATTCGTTCTCTACTGACCACCTATTTATTACGTGCTAGGTGCTACAAATACACAGATTTGTTCAAAGGACGGTTCAAAGAACAGAAGGACTGTGTCCAAAGGACAAGCCTGTAAATAAATGATTATAACGTCAGCATTGTAGTGTTAGCAATAACGCCAAGGTGCAGAGGTAGCACAAAAGAACACACGCAAAACAAAAACAAAAACAAACCCTGAACGGATCACAGCAGGTTTCAGAGGAGTTATTTAATAGATATTCCTAAAGGTAAGCCTTGAAAAATAAGTATTATCGATAATAACTTACCTATGATTCAAGAACCTGAAGTAAGGAGAAAGAGAATCAAAATGGGCAAACTATCTCCAGTCATCTGCTACCAACACCAAGCTTTCCACGATGAATTCTCTACGAGTACTTTTGGGGAAGTGAAATATTAATATATTTTTCCTAATGATGAGCCTACATATTTCAGGCAGCTAAATCTCCCATTAAGACTCCTGGCCAATTCTTGATTTAATTCCCCAACTGGTATCATAAGAGCCATCTTCCTGTTTTCCTCAGGAATCTGAAGGACTTCGGACCCAGAACAGTTTAACTTGAGACACCTAAGGAACACAGACACAAAGTCAAGATTGTGTCTGAAAAACTAAAGCAGCACTTTTTTTTAAGCCGAACAAAAGAAAAGTTCCTTCCTTAGCACTAAAAAATAAGCATTGCCACTGATTTTGGCCAAGATCACACTATTGTCACCCAAGTAGTCAAACTTCAGAGAACCAGATCTTAACTTGTTCCTGTCACTTACAAGGGCGGTGGAAGGTGTTCTCTTCAGTCAGAGGACATAAATACAAAAGGAAATGATTTAAAGGGTCTATTACTCACATGAGGACATGATTCAAAATAGAGATTATGGACACTTACAGAGCCAGTGGAATGGGGAAAGAGTTGGCTGTCCATTAAAATAACTGTGGCGAGCCAAATCCTCACTACATGTTATTTCAACCACAGCCTCACCTGGTTGGTTAACTTTCCTAGGACAGCACCGCTAGAATCAAATTGGCAAATTGTCATTCAAAAAAAGTATTAAGTTCTAGGGCCAGAAGGAACAAGGAAGTCATTCAACACGCCTCTCTAATTCAAGATGACCACACCTTAAAGCCAATTCAAATAAATAAGAACTTAATGGCTTCTTAAAATTATGTAGAGAAGGCATTTTTAAATGCCTAACTCAACTGGCATCATTTCTAGAGTTCCAGATTTCAGGAAATACTTATGTACTTCTCACCTACGTCCCTCCTGCTGTAGCTTACTCTAATATTGTCATTTTATGCTACAATCATATGCAATTTTTAAGTACCTCATATATTTCAAGATATTTTCACCTCCAAATCAAGGAATTATATTTCCATTTTTCCTATAGGTTTTGGCAATGTACAGCTTCGTACTATTTTAGATATTTTTTTCTTGGAACTTGAAGTACTAACTTTGAATTAGACAAGTTCCAACTAGTGGATCTCTACTTTATGGTGCAAATGAGAAAACAACTACTTTAATATGTAAGAGAGGACACATGAATGAGAAAGATTTTAGTAAACAATGCCATTGGCAATTTCAGCTCCTAATTTTACCCTATTACCACACCACGGCCATTGGCCTCTCCCCACCCTTCACCATCTAGAGTTGGTGATACCCCATTTTCCTCAAGCTATAGCTTCTGACACTAGGGGGCTTTATGTCTACCTTCTAGCTCAAAAAATCTACACAGTCTCAGTACACACTCCATATGACATCTGAAATTTCCATGTTGAAGAATACATACTGAAGAAATGTACTCCAAATTCAGAGTCTTTTCTTATCCTGCCTAGTTTAACCATTTCTACAGATTCCTCTGCGTGCCGATTTAGACATTGATCTCCCGATCTAAGAAAGCTAGGCTCTCGTGGCGCCTGGGTGGCGCCGTCCGTTAAGCATCTGACTCTTGATCTCGGCTCAGGTCATGATGTCACACTTTGAGGGTTCGAGCCCCACATGAGGATCTGCACTGATGGTGTGGAGCCTGCTTGGGATTCTGGCTCTCCTTCTCTCTGCCCCTCCTCTGCTTGTGCGCTCTCTCTCTCCCTCTCAAAATAAATAAACTTTAAAAAAAAAATTAAAAAAAAATTTTTTTAACGTTTATTTATTTTTGAGACAGAGAGAGACAGAGCATGAATGGGGCGGGGGGGTGGGGGTCAGAGAGAGGGAGACACAGAATCCGAAACAGGCTCCAGGCTCCGAGCTGTCAGCACAGAGTCCAATGCGGGGCTCAAACTCACGGACTGCGAGATCGTGACCTGAGCTGAAGTCAGCCGCTCAACCAACTGAGCCACCCAGGCGCCCCTAAAAAAAATTTTTAAAAAGAAAAAGCAAGCAAGCAAGCTCGACTCTTTATCGTCACATCCTCTATTTCCCTGTCTTAGTCACTCCTGAATTTAAGAGGTGATAGCCCACATATATCTATAGAAAATACGTCATTAGGGATTCCTACCTATTACCAGTCAGGAGGTTTAACAATAGATTACCATAAAAATACAGAGCTCTGTTAAGCTCCTAAAGAGGAGAATGAATATTGACTAAGACTGGTTTCATTTTGTTATTATGTTTTTCATCGAAGAGGAGTACATTTCTCAGGTAATGCACCCCTCTCATAATGGGGGACACCAAGCATCTGTCCTTGCCATTTACTTACCCTTGCTGTTTCTTATTCTAATTGTGAGTTTAAACATTATCCTATACCTATTAAGTGACTGTTCATAACCTAAAAAAACACACCGTCCACCCTCTTGCCTCACCTTATCTCCAGTTGCCTTTGCTGATCTTAGAATTATACCTGGCTATTCACTGCTAAGAATTGGAATTGACAAATGACAAGTCACCAAGGCTTCTTGGTGGTACAAAAAGAAAGTTGTACAAAAAAAGACAATTAGAGGGCAACAACTGTAAATCATTTCAGACACTAAAGACAAAATGGCCATTCCATACCTAGTAATTCATATTAAGGCAATGATTGGAAATGCTCAGTGATACACCATCTTGGATACTCACATATCACTGAAGATAACTACAATTTTTAAAAGTAGAAAATACAGGGGCGCCTGGGTGGCTCAGTCGGTTAAGCGTCCGACTTCGGCTCAGGTCATGATCTCACGGTCCGTGGGTTCGAGCCCCGCATCGGGCTCTGTGCTGACAGCTCAGAGCCTGGAGCCTGTTTCGGATTCTGTGTCTGCCTCTTTCTCTGACCCTCCCCTGTTCATGCTCTCTCTCTGTCTCAAAAATAAAGAAATGTTAAAAAAAAAAATTTTTTTTTTAAAGTAGAAAATACATATGCATACACAAAAGACCCTGAGTAGCCAAAGCAATCTTCAAAAAGAAAAACAAAACTGGAGGTATCACAATTCCACACTTCGGGGTGTATTACAAAGCCATAGTAATCAAAACAGTATGGGACTGGCACAAAAAAAAGACACATAAATCAATGGAACAGAAGAGAACACCCAAAAATAAAACCACAATTATATGGTCAATTAATCCTCAATGAAGGATTAAGAACATGCAATGGGATAAAATGACAGTCTGTTCAACAAATGGTACTGGGAAAACTGAACTAAATGCAGAAGAATGAAACTGGACCCCTTTCATACACCACACATGAAAATAAATTCAAAATGGATTAACAACCTAAATGTGAGACATGAAACCATAAAAATCCTAGAAAAGAGCACAAGCAGTAATTTCTCTGATATCGGCCATAGCAACATCTTTCTAGACATGTCTCCTGAAGTGAGGGAAACAAAAGCAAAAACAAACTATTGGGGGGCGCCTGGGTGGCGCAGTCGGTGAAGCGTCCGACTTCAGCCAGGTCACGATCTCGCGGTCCGGGAGTTCAAGCCCCGCGTCAGGCTCTGGGCTGATGGCTCAGAGCCTGGAGCCTGTTTCCGATTCTGTGTCTCCCTCTCTCTCTGCCCCTCCCCCGTTCATGCTCTGTCTCTCTCTGTCCCAAAAATAAATAAACGTTGAAAAAAAAATTAAAAAAAAAAAAAAAACAAAAACAAACTATTGGGACTAAACAAAATAAAAAGCTTCTTCACAGCAAAGGAAACAATCAACAAAACTAAAAGTCAGCCTACTGAATGGGAGAAGATCTTTGCAAGTATCTCCAATAAAGGGTTAGTATCCAAAATATATAAAGAACTGATTCAACGCCAAAAAAAAAAACAAAAAAACAAAAAACAAACCCACAAATAATCCAATTAAAAATGGGCAGAACATATGAACATGAACAGACATTTCTCCAAAGAAGACATCCAGATGGCCAACAGACACATGAAAAGATGCTCAGGGCGCCTGGTGCCTCAGGCATTAAGCATCTTACTTCAGCTCAGGTCATTATCTCACAGTTCTTGAGTTCAAGTCCCATATCAGGTGAACACAAGCCCTGCTTGGGGTGAGCCCTGCTTCCCTCTCTCTTTCTCTGCCCCTCCTGGGATTTTCTCTCTCCCTCTCTCTTTCCCTCTCTCTAAAAAAAAAAAAAAGATGCTCAACTTCACTCATCATAAGGGAAATGTAAATCAAAACTACAATGAAATATCACCTCACACCTGTCAGAAAGGCTAAAATCAAAAACACAAGAAATAAGTGTTGGTGAGGATGTGGAGAAAAAGGAACCCTCACGCACTGTTGGTGGGAATGTAAACTGGTGTAGTCACTGTGGAAAACAGTATAGAGCTTCCTCAAAAATTTGAAGATAGAACAATCCTATGATCCAGTAATCACACTACTGGGTATTTACCCCCAAAAAACACAAAAACAGTAATTGAAAGAGATACATGCACCTTTATGTTTATTGCAGCATTATTTACAATATATGGAAGTGGCCCAAGTGTCCATGGACAGATGAATGGATAAAGAAGAGGTGATATATACATATACACATACACACATATAACATATACACACATTCACACAATGGAGTATTAATCATAAAAAAGAATGAGATCTTGCCATTTGCAACAACATGAATAGAGCTACAGAGTATAATGCTAAAAAAAAAAAATAAGTCAGAGAAAGATAAATACCGTATGATTTCACTCATATGTGGAATTTAATAAATAAACAAAGGGGGAAAAAAGACAAACCAAGAAACAGACTCTTAACCACAGAGAACAAACTGATAGTTACGGGGGGGGGGGGGGGGGGTGGGTATGGTGAAGAATGAAATAGGTGATGGAGATTAAAAGGACACTTATCATGATGAGCACAGAGTAATATTATAGAATTGTTGAATCACAATATTGTACACCTGAAACTAATATAACAATGTATGTTAACTATACTGGAATTAAAATTAAAAAACTTAATAAAAAAAAGAAATACATATGCATATGATTTTTTAAATGACAGAACAAGCAAAATATTAACATCATATTTCAAGTGTAAGAAGCCGCTGATCGTAAACAGATTCAACATGACTGCATGCCATACTAAGAAGAAAACAGAGCTAGGAAACCTTCTAGTACTGATTAGTAGACCTATCCCACTTTCAAAGATGTTAAAATGTAGATCTTACCATCTATGAAATACAGCAGCAATAGCATTATAATTGATTAATTATTTGTTGGCATATGAACATATCATAAAAGATTTGGCTAAAGGTGGTATGTACAACAGGACAACCTGGCAAACTGATCATGGAGAGAAATTTTATCAAGTGAGTTTTATTTTCCTTCTGGTATCACTGTATTTTGCATTTAGGCCTAACCAAATTTTTTTTTAACTTTTTTTTTTAACGTTTATTCATTTTTGAGACAGAGAGAGACAAAGCATGAACAGGGGAGGGTCAGAGAAAGGGAGACACAGAATCTGAAACAGGCTCCAGGCTCTGGGCTGTCAGCACAGAGCCCGACGCGGGGCTCGAACTGACGGACCACGAGATCATGACCTGGGCCGAAGTCGGCCGCTTAACCGACTGAGCCACCCAGGCGCCCCAGGCCTAATCAAATTTTCAATGAAAAAGGTATCATGGGAGAATTCTAACATATACTCCACCGTGCTCTCCAAGTTATTCCTTTAACCCCTTGCTCTTGTTTTCTAACATAGAAAGTCATTCTGCCATTGTGACTCTACATAGCTGTGCTGGAAAAATTTCTCCAACGCTTAATACTCCCTCCATCAACATGCTCAACTACCTGCAGCTCATAGAACCAAAAAAGGTTTCTATTCTTTTGGCTTTTATGCTCTCTCCTTGTTATCTACCTGCCTGGGAGAAACTGATTCATCTTTCAAAACTCAACCCCACAATGACTCCTCTTCCTTATCTTCCCTATTAAGACTTTCCTGGCATCTTCCTCATAAGCCTCCCCTAAATTATAAATTTCCCCTCTGGAATCTTCAATAAGGATGCTTATCCTGTACATGAGCAACATTTTATTGCACTTGAAATTTGCTTCTCTCATTCCCTACTAGTCTGTAACCTGTAAAATCTGTAAAAATGAGCACTTTTTTTTTTTTATTTTGCTTGGTATTGCCAGGACCTAGTATAGTACTTAACCCAAGTATTCAAAACATTTGACGAAATACTGAAAACAAATGGTGAATTTAAGAACACTATGACCCAGAAAACAATAATTATATAATCACACTCACATCCTGAACTCAGTTAAATATTTTCAAAAGATAAGGAGTATGGCAAAGGTCTTTGAAAACATGACTCAAACTTATATTAAGTCCCCTGGTTCAAAATGTACTATTTTTCTTAATCGAATTTTTAAAGCAAAAGCATACTCATGATTTGGTTAATGATTTTATCTTACACATCTTTTAAATGTTAAAATTCTCTTAGGGAAATATAAATCCCACACACGATTTTAAGATACTTTTTAGCTAACTGCCCCTAGAATAATTGATTTATTTAAATCAATTTTTATATATGATTTATATATTTATATTTTTTATAATTATATTTATATATATTATATATTTATATATATTATATATTTATATATATATATCAATTGATATATATGATACATATATATCAATTGATATATATATATGATTTATATAAATAAGGAAGCCTAAGCAATACATCTTATTCTTAAATAATGTATTTGCTGTGATATGACTTTACCTAATTATTTCTCAAATGCTTCCCAAACAAAAAGCTACGAAATGTCAGCACTATAATAATATAGTGCAGAACACTAAGCCAAGACATTTAAAATCATCAATCACATAAAAAGAAATGAATAATTGGGGCGCCTGGGTGGCTCAGTTGGTTACGCATCCAACTTCAGCTCAGGTCATGATCTCACAGTTCGTGGGTTCGAGCCCCCCATCAGGCTCTGTGCTGACAGCTCAGAGCCTGGAGTCTGCTTCGGATTCTGTGTCTCCTTCTCTCTCTGTTCCTCCCCTGCTCACACTCTGTCTTTCTCTCTCTCTCTCTCAAAAACAAATAAAGATTAAAAAAAGAAGAAATGAATAATATATTTTATTACTAAGTTTTTTAAAAGTTACTATACTTTCTGCTTTCAATTATCCCATTTTTGTAAAAGAATATAGAAACACATGCAAAGGGGTGTGTGTGTATGTGTGTGTGTGTGTGTGTGTGTGTGTGTGTGTGTACGCACACATGCAAAGAGATTAAATACCTACAGAAAAGAAAGACTGGAAAGGGGCGCCTGGGTGGCTCAGTCAGTTAAGGTCCAACTTCAGCTCAGGTCATGATCTAGTGGTTCATGAGTTCAAGCATCATGTTGGGCACTATGCTGACAGCTCACAGCCTGGAGCTTGCTTCAGATTCTGTGTCTCCCTTTCTCTCTGCCCCTCCCCTGCTCGTTTATTCTCTCTCTCTCTCTCTCTCTCTCTCTCTCTCTCTCAAAAACGAATAAACACTTAAAAATTAAAAAAAAAAAAACTGGAAGACTATGAAACAAACAGTGATTTCTCCCTACGAGTGGGATTAGAAAACAAAGACAGCTTTTTATATTTTTTTAAATGATAAACAAATCAGTGCCATTAATTGTAATTGCGCTGAGCAAACATGGACTTCATTTGGTCTAAAATCTGCACTATATATGTACAGCATATAAACATATAATTACCCAGATAATGATAAAATAATATTAGATGTCTGCACAGATATACATATTATTCTCAGCCATAAAGTCACACTTCTCTCACATGCAAGTCATAGTCATTCATACATTTCCTGAAATGCATTCTTGTCTGTCATCAGTTATATTCAAGCACTGAGCTCTGCTTTTTTGTTTGCCAAAATATTATCAATGAACTCCTGTATGCCTTCAACAAGAATGACCACTAACACCAGTGTAATTCAAAATTGTTTTGAAAACCCTAGCATGTAAAAATACAACAAACAAACAAAAAAGATCGATACATAATTCCTTGTAGAAAATTACTATCTATCTAGGGAAACACAGAAAGTCCACTGAAAAAGTACTGGAACCAAAAGAATCTCCAGAAATAAGGTAATATATAAAAAATACACAGATTTCCTCCATAGCAGCAATAAATGCATTCTGGAATAACTACTTCCAAAATGTAACAGAGAAAAAGGGTTCCGTTTATGAGAGCAACAAAAATCTCATGAACTCAAGCACAGATTATCCATAAATAAAACTATACAACTTTACTGAGAGAGA
This sequence comes from Lynx canadensis, assembly GCF_007474595.2. Taxonomy (NCBI): domain Eukaryota; kingdom Metazoa; phylum Chordata; class Mammalia; order Carnivora; family Felidae; genus Lynx; species Lynx canadensis. Next base: position 44,834,927 of record NC_044315.2, read on the forward strand.
TATAAAATAAGACCCGAATAAAGGAAAAGATACAGCATGCTCCTATTAGATAGGGAAGACGGAATATCACAAAAAGGTTAATTTCCCATAAATCAATGCATACCTTTATCACAATTCCAACAAACATCCTGTCCTCGATAGGCCAACACTAACATAAAGCAGTCTTGACAATTACTGAGAGAAATGGGGGAAGGCACACTAGCTGGCAACCCTCCAAAGAAAAGAGCAGCTTAGTAAATAAATATATGAAAGGCTATTCCAACTCGCTGGTTTAAAAGAAAATGCAAAAGACAATATTTCGAAAAGATTGGCAAAGAATTTAAAAATAAGATAAGGTCACACTCATACAACGCAAATTGGTATCAGGCGCATGGCAATAAATCTTTCAACTTATTCTTCAAAGGCCAAGTTCATGGTTCGCCTTTATGAAACTTTCAACAGTCGGGAAGAGCTGCTCCCACAGCCCTGTCGTTGCTGTGGTACAGCCCCGCATGTTCACTCTCCCAGTGGATGCCTGAGGGTCTCCATCAGCCGTTTTATTCCCCAAAGGCCAGGGATGGCAGTTTTCCTGTGTTTGTATCAACACTTGTTAGTTAATAGAAAATTGTAATTGAGAGGAATCTGGGAGGAAATAAAAACCCACGGGAATACTCCTGACATTCTGTAAGAACCACCTCTACTTGAGAAATGTTAGAAAAATACATTCATGACTATTGACTGTTTTGGGTCGAGATTCTAAAACAGAATTACTTAATACAGACAAAGTATGAATACGCATATTCGTCTATGTTTATTAGGGCAGAAAGGGCGTCAGCTAAAAAGATGCTGAGCTCTGCTTTTCGGTTTGCCAAAATATCGTGTGTGCCGAAAATCTCCAAGGCAGGACTAGTTAATGCTCTAAGGTTCCACGCCTCACCTTTCATCTGCTCTCCTGGTCTACGGCACGAAACAAGAAGAAAAGGGGAGAAGTGCTTCTTGTGAAACTGGTCTCCACCCACCTTTAATTCTGTCTATCCAAGGCTAAAAACTTGCTGCTCTTTAGGAAAATCATAGGACTTTAACTACTGGAATAGAATTCTATTTATACCCAACATATCAGTCAATTGTTTACAAAATGAATGAACACACACAGCTCTAATCCTGCCCTTGGAGAAGCTTCCAGCCACCCTGAGAAAACAACCTAACCGGTTTTGAACTCAAGCCATGCTTTACCAAGCCCAAACCCAGAAAAAACTGTTTTATGTTCCCTAATCAGTATTATTCAAGAAAACTCCCACTTCCCTACAATGAGAAAAAGGGTAATTTGCCCCCATTCTAGAACAGTCTGTACCAATAATGTAGTTATCAGGCAAAGTATCCACAACCCAAATGGTATAATTTATGAACATCTCACTCTTATCAAACTAATTTCAAAACAACCTGGTGGCATGTGAGACCTATGTATGTCAAAAATCAAGACATTAGCTGTCTAAGAAAACAAGGAATTATTCCTATTGAACTCTTGTGGCCACAGACTAAACATTCAAGATGGGAAGGAAAATGATCTGAAGAAAAGCCAAATTGAAAAAATAGACGTATTTCAGAGAGATGAGTATCAGTAAAGCCCATAACTCAAAGTTCAAAGCTTTCTTTTTTTTCTTCAAAGACACAGCATTTTTATAGTCATATATTTCTAGTGTTCAAATCCTACAGATAAAAAGTAATCAAATACACAAGGCACGTAAAGGTTGCTTATTCATTCTTTAGGCAGTAAATGTAATGTGATACCTATAAAAATCAACTCTTCCTCCCTGCCCCCAGACCATACTCCCACTCATGCCTTGAAGGATAAATGCTTTTGAAGGTAAACATTATAAAACAAAATCAATTAAGTCAAACTCATAAAGACAGAAAGGAGAAAACTGATTGCCAGGAGAAGCAGGGAGAAGGGAATGAGGAGTTACGGTTTCCATGCACACAGACTTTCTGTTTGGGACAATGAAAAAGTTCTGGAGATGGATGGTGGGGATGGTTACGCAACAATATGAACGGGCCTAATGCCACTAACCTGTACACTTCAAAACGATGGAGAGGTGCTTGGGTGGTTCAGTCGGTTGAGCTCCGACTCCAGATTTTGGCTCAGGTCATGATCCCAAGGATCAGGGGATTGAGCCTCATGTCGGGCATGGAACATGCTTAAGATTCTCTCTCTTTCTCTTCCTCTGACCCTCTCCCCAGGTCGCTCACTCCCTTGCTCTCTCTCTCTCTCTTTCTCTCTCTCTCAAATTAAAAAAATTCATAAAAAATTTAAAAATCTCAAAATGGTGGAAACTGTAAATTTTATGCTATGTATATTTCACAATTAAAAAAATTAATCAGACTGGAGAGCTATAAGACAAGTTGAACAATGCATATCAATTGAAAGAAAACTAAAAAACTGTCAAGAATTTAGAAGACTCTAAATAAAGAGTGCCAATCACTCTCCTGATTATAGACTAACGACTTCAGAAAGGACGATAACTTCCTCAACAAATTAAACAAATATGAAACTTCTAAGTTATTTAGAAAACATGGGTAACTTTTAAAACAATAGTTTTTAAAAAGCAGTGCATAGGGGCACCTAGCTAGCTCAGTTGGTAGAGCATGCCCCCTCTTGATATCAGGGTCATGATTTTGAGCCCCATGGTGGGTGTAGAGCCTACTTAAAAATAGAAATTTCAGGGACGCCTGGGTGGCTCAGTCAGTTGCACATTCACCTTCGGCTCTGGTCATGATCTCACGGTTCATGGGTTCAAGCCCAGCATCGGCTCTGTGCTGATAGCTCAGCGCTGGGAGCCTGCTTCAGATTCTGTGTCTCCCTCTCTTTCTCTCTCTGCCGCTCCCCATTCACACTCTGTCTCTCTTCAAAAATAAACAATTGGGAATGAAAGCTGGTGCAGCCACTCTGGAAAGCAGTATGGAGGTTCCTCAAAAAACTAAAAACAGAACTACCCTATGACCCAGCAACTGCATTACTAGGCATTTATCCAAGGGATACAGGTGTGCTGTTTCGAAGGGACACATGCACCCCCATGTTTATAGCAGCACGATCAACAATAGCCAAAGTACAGAAAGAGCCCAAATGTCCATCGATAGATGAATGGATAAAGAAGATGTGGTATATACATACAATGAAGTATTACTCGGCAATCAAAAAGAATGAAATCTTGCCATTTGCAACTACGTGGATGGAACTGGAGGGTATTATGCTAAGCGAAATTAGTCACAGAAAGACAAGTATCCTATGACTTCACTCATATGAGGACTTTAAGAGACAAAACAGATGAACATAAGGGAAGGGAAACAAAAATAATATAAAAACAGGGAGGGGGACGAAACAGAAGAGACTCATAAATATGGAGAACAAACTGAGGGTTACGGGAGGGGTTGTGGGAGGGGGGATGGGCTACATGGGTAAGGGGCACTAAGGAATCTACTCCTGAAATCATTGTTGCACTAGCTGCTAATTTGGACGTAAATTTAAAAAAAATAAAATAAAATTTTTAAAAAAGGTCAAAAAGTAAATAAACAAACATTTAAGAAAAATTATTTTAAATAAAAAGTGTTTTAAAGTTAACACATAAATTCTGACTCTTTCAAAGAGCTTCTAAAAGATTTGTTCTCCTGACATGGAATTTGGTAAAAGAAGGCTTAAATTCAGTTTAAAAGTAGCAAAGGATAAGAGTAGAAAAGAGCAAATGCCCAGTTTTCCACGAGAGAAACTGGATTGCCAGATGAGTCTGCAAAACATACAGAAAGATCAAAGGAACAGTGAATGGACATTGTTGATCCTAGATTTAGACAGAAAGGCATTCTTGAAAGAATTAACCATATGAATGCCCAGCCAGCCCTCATTATCAAATTCAAAAGCAGCAAGGTAAGCAAGGTACTTTGGCAAAAAGTGTTTAGACTTTTCAGCACAAAGAAGCTATTTCATGTTATGCATCTTTTTAGGAGGGGAAGGATAGATAGGTATTTTTGGACAACATCTAAGTGTCAGAAAAAAAAGCAAGAAAGATGCCAAGACCTCATTTATGAATGAAAGGAAATAACAAAGTGAACACCATTCCACAAACGTATATTAAACAAACTCATTTCTCTTTGCCTAACACAGGATTAAGGCGGTCGAGGTTGGCGGTGGGGGGAATGGGTGAAGGGCTGAGCAAGCCAATTTGGTAGAAAGGGTTTAAGAGATGTTTTTTAAGAAAATTTTAATGAGGAGGGTCCCTGAGACAAATAGGTTTTCCTATCTACAGTGATTGGCCTATGTAAATATCCTACAAACACTGCCATTAAATGGCTTAACCCCTTTTCAAAAATCTTGGCTTCTTAAAGGTGATGATTTATACTCTTCTTTCTTGGCAGGTCTCCAATATGTCTGATTAAAATCATTAAAGGAAGACCGAGATTTGTTGATCAGGAAAACGTCCCAAAATGGTAAGAGGAACAGAGGGTGATTATCACCTTGCCAATCATTGTGGTTGTAGGTTCACTAGTTAAGGCGGCCACCCTGGAGAGGGCAATAAGGTCACCCCCCTTCTGCCGGGGCAGTTGGCCAACTTTACATTCAGCTATCAACAGTATGCTGTACTTACAACCTATCTTCAAATACAATTTACGGAAGACATGGCTAAGAGTTCGTAAGGACTTAAAGAGTCTAAGACAAAATAACTCAAAATTTGTGCTCCAGTAGCAAAAGGTTGTTGGCAGTTTCTAACATAAGAACAGGCAATTTTATCTTTGTGATTTAATGAAAATGAAAAGTAGGAAAAAAAGTAAGGAGAAACTAAATGTAATTAATCATTCCAGAGAGGTACCAGAAATCTTCAACAAAACTCGTACAGAACTTCTACTGATTCTGAGAAATAAAATGAATAAAACCAAAAGAGAAATTGCACTGAAGCTATCAACCGATGGCAGGTATTTAAATAAACATACAGCAAACCATAAGGCCCTAAAGATACAAAAAAAGGTAACGAACAGTGCCCACCTACAAGAGATTTACAATTTAGTCTGTACTCAGGTAAACATGTGACTGCTTTGGGGGCGCCTGGGTAGCTCAGTCGGTTAAGCGTCCGACTTCAGCTCAGGTCATGATCTCGCACTTCTTGAGTTCAAGGCCCATGTGTGGCTCTGCGCTGACGGCTCGGAGCCTGGAGCCTGCTTCGGATTCTGTGTCTCCCTCGCTCTCTGCCCCTCCCCTGCTCATGCTGTCTGTCACTCTCTCTCAAAACAAGTAAACATTAAACATAATTTCTAAAAAAAAAAAAAACAAAAACAAACAAACAAACAAAAAAAAACATGTGACTGCTTTCATCACTACCAGACTACCATTTTCGAGCACGACCATAGGCAGAATTCTGAAGCTGTCTCCCAAGTTTCCTGTCTTCTCCTTATTCAGTCAAACACTAATCTAGGTACTACTGTGAAAGATTTTGCAGATGTAATTAAGGCTACTAATCAACCGGCCACAGGCTCTAAGGATTATCACGTGTTAGGCAAGACGGTCCTGAGCTAATCACATGTAGGTTAGACACTACAAGGCAGAGAACTTTCTCCTGCTATCGTCAGAGACATGTGGTACAAGAGGAAGAGGAGAGCTATGGCAGCAGCGGAAGTCAGAGAAATTTCCCAGCGTGAGAATTTGGCCCAGCTGACAGCTCACAAGGAAACAGACATGGGGCCTACAACCACAGGCCTGGGGACAACCTGAACGAGCCTGGGAGCAGGCTATTCCCTGAGCCCCCCAACAGACAGCCCCCCTGACCAACACCAATGGCTCATGAAACTACAGAAGACAAACTAGTGGAGCTAATCCCAGCTGCTGACCTATAATCCCAGCTGCTGACCAGGAAAAAATTAATTTGTGGTGTTTTCAGCAGCTACGTTTGTGTCAATCGGTTGTGGCAGTGACAGAAAAAGTAACCAAGCGTCCCACGCAGGGATTCCAACATAACAACTCATCTCATTCTCAAGACCACCCTGAAGAGTTACCACCTTCCATTGCACAGATGAGAAAACTGAGGAATAAAGGCGTTAAGTAACCGGCTGACAACCAGACTGGTTCAAGAAAACTAACTGGCCCGTAACATTTAGGAGTTTAAAATTTCAGCTAGGAAGTGACTCAATTTTCCGCGACAACAAAGTAACTTATTTTTAAAGTTGAAAAAGTAAAAGGAAACTTTAAATCGTTTCAAATGAAAAAGTTCTCTAAATCAAAAGGGCAATTTTATAACGTCCTCATAGCAGATCAACCTGTCAGAAATAACTACGTTGCTAAAAATAAATGCAAACCCAACTACATATTTCTTCCCACATGTTCAAAAATCGAGTTAGATATTTAGTCAATAAAAGGTTAAGTTGTAGTGTCAATTTGGTTTTCTTTTTAGTCTTAATCCACAGATAACAGGTTAAATTTGGCATTATAAGAAAAAAGTTAATGCCACGTGAGAGATTTTTTTAAAGAAAGAGGAAAATGAGAAACAGCATCGCCTGCAGCATACCCTCCAGACGCTTATGCTCCTGTTCAAGGGGGCAGAAAATTCCAAATCAAAGGCAATGATAATACAGAAAGAAATCAGGGGGGAAATACAAGGCAAAACTGAAATCTAACATTTATTTAATGAGGAAGATGGACTCTGAGAGACAATCACCTGCGATGGCTTTAGGAGATGAATAAAACTGGTTTCCTGATCTTCAAATTGGTCCTACTAAAGGCAACAAAAAATTTAAAAAGAATGTGGGTTTCTGTTCTTTGAGATTCAGTCGAAAATCAGTCTGGAAGTCAAAAACTACCACATTCCGAAACAGTAATGAACAAAAGTACAAAGGAGAAGAATAACACTTTGGGGGGAAAGTGGAGAAAACCTTTAAATAATACCTGGAACTTTATTAAGTAATAGCATTTTCCCCTAGTGATAATTTTTTGTAGCTTTGAACCCTGAAGTCTCGATTCCCAGAAAAGGAGGCAAAGTCTGGAAACACAGAAGGTCGTTGGTGGATGGGATACGTAATTTCCTCTCAAAAAAAAAAACCCTGGATTTCCAACATGTAATCTGAATTTATGTTGTTAAAATAAAAACCTATTTGGTGTTTTATATACAAATAATGTAGTCATGTTGTTTTTACATTCAGTGGCATTCTTAAAATAGCCCATTTAAAATAAAAAAGAGAACAACTTCTAGTCTAAGAAATTTTTTTAAAGTTTAAACCTAGCATACTTAACAATTTCAAATCTAATGTCCTATATTTAAACATCTTTGTCATTATGAATTATGTATATGCATTGACATCAATCATTAATCTGCAGGTGTTCCTAATGTAAATTGCATATACCTCTTTAGATTTTTTCCAGAGGCTAGCAGCATACTAATTCTAATTTAGAAAAGTAGGCACCAACATCTTTTTTAACCTGTAAGCTCTGCAAAACTGAAAGGGTTAGGAAAGGTTCAACTCAAAGATAATCTGGTTGTGTTCTAGTTCTTAAGGTGAATAGTAGCTTCATGGACGTTCAATTTGTTACTTTGCCTTTTAGCTTACACGTTGCCTGCACTCTCTTCTATCTACCAAATACTATGTTGTTAAAAAGTAACTTATAGGTGATATGAGTTCTTCAAAATATAGTCATAAACATAAAATGATGAAAACAGAACTTCATTAATCCCTATACTTGTATATACATTAATGCCTTGGAATTGAGAAAAAAAATGTTAGAGACATTTCACTATACGGAACACAAATAATTACAATCCAGAAAAATTAAAATCCACTTAAAGACTAGAATTTCTAAACTCAATTAAGAACTTTGCTAAAATATACATAGAAAATATAGCTTATACATCTGGTCTTGCAAACCTTCTGTAGTGGCTATACATCTATTACCAGAATATACTGGGGCAGCTAAAATGCTGTGGGCTAATTAGAAGTTGGGGATTATTTGTAACTTCATGGAGCAACTAAGAAGGATTTGTGGTTCATCTATCCAACTAACTGTCTTATCTCTAGAATTTGGCTAATAAGGGCGCCTGGGTGGCTCAGTCGGTTGGACGGCCGACTACAGCTCAGGTCATGATCTCGTGGTCTGTGAGTTCGAGCCCTGCGTCGGGCTCTGTGCTGACAGCTCGGAGCCTGGAGCCTGATTCTGTGTCTCCCTCTCTCTGCCCCTTTCCTGCTTGCTCTCTCTCTGTCTCTCTCTCTCTCTCAAAAATAATAAACATTTAAATTTTTTTTTAATTTGGCTAATATTACAAACCAGTCTATAATCCCAATTGTGAGCTGTTTTCTAGTTTTTTCTACTGCACGTACTATTCTTGTTTCTTTTTTTTTTTCCTATTTGCTTAGTGAATCACAAGTACCTCAATACATTTGCCCTAAATTAAAGTTAAGAGGGCTAGGAGTAAACTTATTATTAGAAACTGTATCTCCAAGTGTCCTCCTATTCTTGTTTACTAACAAAATATTTTTAAAGGGATTTGCCACATAAACAACTCATTTCTTTAGAAAGGATTGTGCTATGAAACTCTAGCCTTAATTTTTCCCCTTTTCAACAAGTGTTAAAAACAGGTGTCAAAGATAGAACCAAGTTAATCTGACCTGCCCAACTCCAGCTTAGCTTTTAACACCTTGTCATAACATCCTTATCTTTTAACACTCAGGAAGGGTTAGTACTTCTTTGTAAACAGTCCCTCAACTTCACAGACCAGCTTTTAAGGAAAGGTTCCCTGTAAGAACATGAGTTTCAGTTGTGGCGATCTTGCCTAACAAGTAAAGTCTGATCAAAGAAAAACATTATACACAGATGTTCATTATAGTATTATTGGCAAAATCATACAAATCTACTTAAATACCTAAGAAGAAACATAGGAAGGAATAGTTACCCAAATGATGTCTTTTGTTAAGTGAAATATTACACAGCCATAGAAAATAATTGCACACAAAAAATATGCAATCACATGGGAAACAACGTTACAGTGAAGAAAAAGGCAATTATATATTTGTTCAAACTAGAAAGAAAAAAAAGAAAGTACACTAGGTTTTCAAATTTTCATTGTGTTGGGGTGCCTGGGTAGCTCAATTGGTTAAGCATCCAACTCTTGATTTCAGCTCAGGTCATGATTTCACAGTTTGTGAGTTCAAGCCCCACCTCAGGCTCTGTGCTGACAGTGTGGAACCTGCTTGGGATTCTCTCTCTCCCTGTCTCTCTCTGCCTCTCTCTCTCTCTTTCTCAAAATAAACAATTTTTTTTTAATTTGTCTTTTCCCCAATGGCCTACAATGTACATGTATAATTTTTTGAATCTTTAATGCCACAGTTATTCTCCTACTATTCATACTTTACACAGTAACACTTTTTAGCATTTTAACACTTAGCCCCCACGGAGCACATCCCGCCTTCCTCACTTTTCCAGAACACATAACTTCCAACACACTCAACCATCCGAAACAGATGAAAAATTTTCAGACATTAACTACAGCCTCAATCTTTTGGAAGATGCACTTAGGAAAGTGTTTATTGATAATCTCAAGACTATTAGATATTAAAGTTAAAAATAATTTAGCTAGTAGTTATCTTTATAGTAGATACACACAATTTGACGTCAAGGATTCCTGGGAATTCTTTTTCCTGCCTGTGTCAGGATCCTAGAGGATCTTCACTGTTGCAGAATGATTTCTATGGTCACATCGTCTAGAGAGGTAATAGTCATTTGGTCACATCTTTTCCCACTCCCCTGGGAAGATCAGATTTATGCACTAATCCAGAAAGCTTTAAAGATGTTCATTTTTTTCTCTTCTGTTTTTAATCCTCAATTACACAAAGGCTCAACTTAAAATTAAGGAAAACTGAGTCATTTTAAGAACTAAGCAAATAATTCCTTTGAAGTATTTGATTTTATCTTTCCAAACATTTTTTTTTCCTAACCTCAAATTCATATTTTAATGGTATTTCCCAGATAAACACAACTGCCTGAAATTTTCTTTGAAAATATTCAAGACCAATATATTTCAATATCACTTGATACAATTCTACCAACATTTTCAGGCTGGCCATCTTAACAGTTTTAAAAAACGGTGACAGTTATGGGACTGAGCCTGGGTGGCTCAGTTGCTTAAGCATCCGATTTAGGCTCAGGTCATGATCTTGCGGTTCATAGGTTCGAGCCCCTGCTTCCGGCTCTGTGCTGCCAGCTCAGAGCCTGGAGCCTGCTTCAGATTCTGTGTCTCCCTCTGTCTCTGCCCCTCCCCTGTTCACACTCTGTCTCTCCCTCTCTCTTAAAAATAAACATTAAAAAAAATTTTTAATAAAAAAAAACATTTAAAAAAATGTTGACAGTTAAAAATTATTTTCGAATTAGTTCTCCATTTTCATCTCTCAAACAGGCAAGTTTTCCCCCATGAACGATTCCTCAGTATTAAACTCTTCTCTTCACGAATCTGCGTGCCATCCTTGTGCAGGGGCCGTGCTTCATCTGCTATGGATCGTTCCAATTTTAGTCTATGCGCTGCCAAAGTGAGCACAAACTCTTCTCCAAGAACAGCCAAGTTGGACCTGAATTTATTTTAATGCCCGCAAGGAATCATTTAATTTTATATATATTAACATTCAAGGATGTAATTATTATATTAGTTTTATCGATACCAAGGAGATCTTTGCAGGAGAAAGAAATAAGCTCATGGTTGTACTCCACATAAATGCAAAATGTTTTTTTTTTTCCCCCTTCCTGGTGTAATTGGCATCTCAACGAGGGGTTGGCTTTTAAGCCACACCACATTCATAAATTTAAAAACACAATAAACATAGAGCCAGTTGAGTGGGAAATGCCTATACTCAATTCCTGCCAAATTATTAGCAAGCTACTTAATTAATGGGAGTCTACCACTAACCTTTTGTCCTCCAGACAAAAACTGGGCATACGTGAAAACAATCATTTTTCTCTATATACGCCACACTTACTGTCAAATGTTGAATACTATGGGCAACCACACCAAAAATTATATTCAGAAAAGCCTACTCCCTTGCTTCTCAGAGTGTGTTGTCCAAACCTGGGAACTTGTCAGAAATAAAAAACTGAGACCCCACCCTAATCTACTGCATCACGACCTACCTTGACCAAGATGCCTGGGTCACTGAACTGCACATGAAAGTTTGAGAAGCACTAGAAGGCAGCAAGAGAAACCATCATCCACATTCTAAGTTGTGCGAAGCTACACAAAATCTAGTCAGCAATGAATACATCATTCCCAGACCTTGTGGGTAAATCTTTTAAGTGAATCAAGCCTTTCCACAAAGGTTAAAAACAAAAAACAAAAACGCGTGTGGCTGATGCTTCGTGCCTATTAACAGCACCTTCACTGCACTACCAGAACTATGTATTTTTTAATAACATGCTGAAAATAGGTACATCCGTTCTCCTTGTCTATTAAGAAAGCATTCTTGCTAAAGAATCTTCCTCTCCTTGGGGCGCCTGGGTGGCTCAGTAGGTTAAACATCTGACTTTGGCTCAGGTCATGATCTCACGGTTCGTGAGTTCGAGCCCGTTTCGGGCTCTGTGCTGACAGCTCAGAGCCTGGAGCCTGCTTCAGATTTTGTGTCTCCCTTTCTCCGCACCTCCTCTGCTTGTTTTCTATCTCTCTCTCTCAAAAATAAATATTAAAAAAAAAAAAATTTTTTTTAAGAATTTTCCTCTCCTTTTCAAACCTAAAATGGGTCTCGTGAATGAAATCTATTTCCAAGGGTTCCAAGTTTCAAATGTTATAGGAGTTAAAGAATTTTAAAATAAGAATCATAACTGACCAATATTAGGAAGCATTTATGCACTGCACAAATGAGTTAAATATGTAGATTTGAGACAAATACATAGCCTCTATCATAGTCCCTGGCCTCACTGTAGGTAGTATGTTATACCTGTAACAAAGGGTCTTCACATTTTCAAGAAGGATTTTCATCAGAAAATATCAATTCAGAAACTACTGGGAATTTATCATACAATTTGACTCACCAATGGATAATTTATACAACTTTCTAGAGGTGTATCGAAAATGTAACATGGGACACCTGCACTGGCCTGTGCTCTGTTAATCTACAGATTTTTAAACAAGATGCTTCTATAAGGACTTCAACTACAGCCTACCACAAAAGTGCTCTGGGAATAACTTTATCCCTCTACAATCATAGCCTTGTTCTAAACAGAGCCCTTAAGTAAATTAAATCTTTAGAAAAACACACTTTTTTGTTTGTAAAGAAAGAAACATTTCCTGAATGCCAGAGAATGTTTCCTTGAGAAACTGTTTATGTTACTGTGCTGAAAAGGTGTTTATGTTGCTATAAACACCTTCCTTGTAAGAGGGGATGGAGAGTCTGCCTATTGTTTACATTGTAATCAGGCCTGACTCTGAAAAGATCTACCCTTATTCCTCATGCCTGGACTAACTCACTACATTCTGTCCCAATTAGATCACTCTCAAAGATATTCTGTATTTGTCTAGCATAACTGACCCATCACATGAGAACAGGGGAGCCTAAATTCCTAATAAGTACTACACTCACGAAGGCCACTAATTGGCAGGTTGTGGCGGTTTGTACTGTGTCAAGTTTCTTAAGGAAAAACTACATTTCCGGGATTCTCTTCCCTGTATAGTCCCAGCTTAAAGTTAACCAAAAGCAGAATTTGCACAGATTTGGAAGGATCTGTTTGGATTTGGAAGTCATTACTCTCAAGGTGGTCATGGTTAGTATAGTGACCAGACATGGCTATGTAGGTGGGTTTAAGCTTATCTTTGCTCTTCTCAGATCCCTATCCACCTTTCCAAACTGGCCCTGTAGGTCAACAACAACTCCAGGCCAACCCAACAGACACAAAGAGGGGGTAGTTACACAGAGGCACAGGCTTCCTGTCTCATGCCTGGCTTTTCAGACTGACTAGTAGGGGACTCCAGGGATCCTCCAGTGTGCTTCCTGGACCTTCATTTCCGAAGCTCCTACCATAAATGTTTAAGGTTTAATTTCTATAATAAATCCCTTAACCCCATAACCCATCATAGTCTTCTGTGATTAAACCTCAACTGATTCTAAAGGTTTGGTTTACTTGTTGGCTCTAGATTTAAATGTTCTCTTGTCATTAAAGACGGTATATTCAACAATAAACAGCAAAGCAAACTGCACCTGCTCACGCTCAGCTGATACCTATTAGTAGAATAGGGCCCGGAGTTTAAACCCCCTTCTTAACCCTAATTTTTTCCATAAAACTTTTCTTTTTGTTCTGGCTTTATTGAGACATAATCGACAGATTAAAAAATTATGTATACATGATGTACATAATTTGATGTTTTGATATAAATATACACCAAGGAAACCATCACCACAATCAAGATTATATGAACAAACCCATCAATCCTAAATGTTTACTCATGTCTCCTTAAAATCTTACCCCTCCCTACCCTGCCCTACCTCCCATAACCACTGATTTTCACTGTCATTACCATTACTTTGCACTTTCTAAAATTGTGTGTATCTACATATGGAGTCATACAATACGTACTCTGTTGGGGAGGAAGCTGGCTTCTTTTACTCAATATAATTATTTAATTATTAAGCTTCACCCATATTGTTGTACATATCAATAGCCGATTCCTTTATATTGCTGAATAGGATTTAATTATACCACAATTTGTTTCTCCACCCCCCTGCTGGTGGACATTAGAGTTACTTCCAGTTTAGGGCTATTACAAATAATGCTCTTATGAACATCTGTGCAAAAGTCTTTGTATGGAGATATGCTTTCAAATCTCTTGAGTAAATACCTATGAGTAGAACAACCAGGTAAGTTATATGCTTCATGTTTTAAGAAAATGAAAAACTGTCTTTCAAAGTGATGATACCATTTTAAGTATTGACCAGCAATGTAGAAGAGTTCCAGCTGCAGGGCACCTGGGGGGCTCAGTCAGTTCAGTGTCTGACTCTTGGTTTCAGCTCAGGTCATGATCCCACAGTTCATGGGTTGAAGCCCCGCATCAGGCTCCGCACTGACTGTGCAGAGCCTGCTTGGGATCCTCTGTCTCCCGTTCTCTGTGCCTCCCCTGCTCGCTCGCTCTCTCTCTCAAAAATAAACTTAAAAAAAGAAAAAACCTTTTAAGAGTTCCAGTTGCTCCATTTCCTCATGAGCATTTGGCATGGTCATTCTTTTCCATTTTAGCCACTGTAGCAATAGTGCAATAATATCTCATGGCAGTTTTAATGTGTATTTTCCTAATAACCAGTGATACTGAGCATCATTTCATGTGCTTAGTTGACATGTGTATATCTCCTCTGTTGAAGCGTCTGCAAATCTTTTGCCCATTTTAAATGGCTGTCTTGTTATTGAGTTGTATATTCGTTACACAGTTTAGAGTCAAGTCCCCTGTCAGATATATGGTTAGCACATATTCTCTCCCAGCCTGTGGTTTATCTTTTCATGTTCCTAACTTGTGAAGAGTGACATTTTTTCACTGTCTCAATCCAACTTTAGGCACTGCATTTGTTTCCGAGGGCAGCCATAACAAAGTACCAGAAACTGGTTGGCTTGAGACAACAAAAATTTAATGTTTCGTGCTACAAGACAGAAATCAAGGCATCGAGGTGTTGGCAGGGCCAACCTCCATCTGAAAGCTCTACAGAAGAATCCTTCCTTGACTCGTCTAGCTTCTAGTAGCTGCTGGCAATCTTGCATTCCTTAGCTGTGGTGACATGACTCCAATCTCTGCCTTGTCTTCTCATAGCTTTCTTCTCTGTGTCTTTCTGAATCTTTACATTGCCTCCTTGTAAAGACACAAGTCATTGGACAGGGCCCACATGAATCCACCAGGATCTCTGCCAAAGACCCTATTTCCAAATAAGGTCACGTGCGCTGGTATGTGAGCATTAGAATGTCAGCCTATCTTGGGGCGCCTGGGTGGCTCAGTCGGTTGGGTGTCCGACTTCGGCTCGGGTCATGATCTCACAGTCCGTGGGTTCGAGCCCCGCGTCGGGCTCTGTGCTGTCAGTTCAGAGCCTGGAGCCTGCACCGGATTCTTGTGTCTCCCTCTCTCTCTGCCCCTCCCCCACGCATGCTCTGTCTCTATCAAAAAACGAATGAATGTTAAAAAAAATTTTTTTTTTAAATAAAAAAAGAATGGCATCCTATCTTTTGGCAGGGGTCAGATTCAACCCATAAAAGGCACTCGGATTTTAATATTTAAAAAAGCACACTGAACAATAAATTATTCAACATAAATTCTGGCCTCCTTGGCATTGCCTGTTTTTGCCTCATTCACAGTTCCCAGAGAGATATCCCCAAGCTCATTTGCAGAATTTCTTGCCCATGGCCTTACTTCCCCAAAACAGATTCTCTGTAATGTAGTCAGTTTAGTGTAAGCATCTAAAGGGGGCTAGCCCCCTTTTTCTCAACTATTAGGTAAAGATATGGGAAAAGGAAAAAAATTCTGCTTACATGATTTTCTCTTTTACAATCTCCCCTCCTCGACCAATCCCCAACTAGGGTATGAAAGTTTTGGGGAACAGGCTTAGGGCAGTGACAACTCTAAATCTGCACTAAGAGATGCTTCTAATACTAGCCCTGTCTTCATCAATACCACCTAGAAGAAAATGCTTCCCCAAAGAAATATGTTGTAATGATCAACTGCTGAGTAAATCACCCCAAATTTAGTTTGAAACAACAGCCATTTTGCTATCTCTCGTGGTTTCTGAGTCAGGAATTCGGGAAGGCTTGGATGAGCAATTCTCACTCAAAATGTCTTACTTATGTGGTTGCAGTCAGATGGTGGCTAGGGCTGGAACAGCTGGGGTCCAGGGCAGCTGGACATCTCTCTGAAGGGAGTTCATGTTCTCAGGGCCTTTCCATGTGCTCTGCACTCACAACCTGATGGCCTCGGGATAGGCGGACTGCTCACACGGTGGCTGCGGGTTTCGCAACAAAGCATCACATTCCAACAAACAAGGAGGAAGCCACATAGCCTTTTGTGATCCGGCTTCAGAAATCACCTAGAATCATTTCTGCAGTTCTTTGTAGGTGGAAACAGTCATACAAGTCGACTCAGCTTCAAAGGGAAGAAATGTCACCCCCACTTCTTGATAGGAATGTAAAAATCAAATTGAAATAAGAATGTGTAATGGGAGATAATGCTGTGGAGATGTTTGTAAAATACCATGTACCCCAGAACATACCTTCCTGGGGCTGTGAGAACAGTGAAATGCCCCATACAAATGAAAGGTTAAGAATGAGGTACATACTAAAACCCCTAGGGCTCAATGTTTTCCCCATTCTTGTTTCTGCCAGTGCTCTTTGCTTTCTTTCTTGACTAGTTACAGCCTAGTATACACTACTGACTTAGATACTCAGGTGCCCCGTGTTATAAAAAGTAGCGTCAGAAAAATTACTTACCCCAGCTCACACAGAGAAACTGAGAGCAATCACTTCTCTCTCAGCTGTGTCATGTACAACCCATTCCATTCCAACATTCTTCCTTACAATCAGGGCCCAGAAACCTAGGCTCTACTCTAGCCCTATCAATAATTATTAAGAACGGGGCATCTGGGTGGCTCCATTGGCTAAGCATCCAACTTCAGCTCAGATCATGATCTCAGGGCTGGGTGAGTTCAAGTCCTGCATCAGGCTCTGTGCTGACAGCTTGGAATCTAGAGCCTGCTTTGGATTCTGTGTCTCCCTCTCTGCCCCTGCCCAGCTCTCTCCCTCTCAAAAATAAATAATAAACATTTAAAAACATTTTTAACAGAAATAATTATTAATAACTATTTATAACTCAAGGTTTCAAATAATTCTCTCACTGGTTCGAAGTTAATTTCTCATGGAAACACACACACACGCGCGCGCTTTCCTTAGCCAAAGGTGAATGTGTTTTGGATAACTCACCAATTATGGTCCATGGTGTCTATTCACTAGTTTGAGGGCCAAGGAATTATGATATTTCCCTTTCTACTTCCATAAATCATGGTAAGCCACAAATCCTCATTTAAATACGCCATTTTTAGGTACTTCATTTACTTTAAGATTCACTCATTCTCTATAAAATGTAATGGAAAATAAACTAAATTCCATACAATAAATATTTATGGAACACAAACTGCATGCCAGGCCTTCTGCTATGTGCTAGATGACAAAGATGAGTAAGGCACAGTCTCCTGCTTCTTACACAGCTAAGCATCTGACCATGAAGGCAAATTTACCAACAACCATTACATAACCGCATCACGGGCAAGCCTTCATCAAGGGCTTAGGAGACTCCGCTACATTCACACACAAAAGAGACTACCTTTAAGGAAAAGTAGGTAAGTACTTGCCAAGAAGAAAATGAAAGGTGCTCGTTGTAGGCAAAGGGAAAAACATAAGCAAACAACCCAGGGTATAGCAAATGTATAGCTTGATAAGGAACTACAAGTGAACTTGACATCTGGTTCTAGGCATCTGGCTGTTTGTGACCAACCTGAAGGCGAGAAAAGTAGGCAAGTGCCAGCCTGTGATGTTCCTTACACAGTACTGTTAGGAGTTGAATTCTATAGGCAATAGACAGCCACCAAAAACTTTCTTTTTTTTTTTTTTTTTTTTTAACATTTATTTATTTTTGAGACAGCGAGAGAGAGAGCATGAACAGGGGAGGGTCAGAGGAAGAGGGAGACATAGAATCCGAAGCAGGCTCCAGGCTCCGAGCTGTCAGCACAGAGCCCGACGCGGGGCTCAAACTCACGGACCGCGAGATCATGACCTGAGCCGAAGTCGGACGCTTAACCGACTGAGCCACCCAGGCGCTCCCCAAAAACTTTCTTAAGAGGCACAAAACTTGAGGACACCCATGTCTTCAGAATGGGAACGGGGCACAATGTAAAAAGTGGTTTGAGGGAAGGAAGTCTGGAAGCAGGAAAAACCACTAAGTTTAGGCGAAACAAAAGGAGGGACCAAGAACAGAGTAAACAAAACAGACGCAAAAACCTCCAATCTGGTGGCTGATACGTTGAACCTGGGCTGGCGGGGAGGGGCAAGGAATCAAAGCATCCTGTCAGAATGAGAATCCACAGAAGCTGGTGAGAAGCATGTGTCAAAGTCAAACAGATCAAAGGCTAAGAGAGGAAATAAACCAAGACGACAGTGATTTTAAACTTACTTTCTGCAGGAAACTTGGCTAATTACAAAACAATATCCATAAATGGCATACGAAGTGACAGAATATGAGCTGAGTACATAATCACAAACCCAAGGTGTGTGGCTTTTCATCCTGGTGATCATCTTAGTCCCCTCAGAAACCATTTTTCTCTCCTATGACAAAACGGGAAGGTAGAAACCAGAGCACCTGAGACGTCACGGAACAAGAAACTTTAGAAACAAAGTTGTAGAGAGAAATAACAGAATAAAAATGGAATCTGTACAAAGTGCACATATATAACAGCGAAACGTAACAATGGGCAGAGGATAAGGTTCTGAAAAGGTTAGCCCGTGTGCTCTAAAGGAACACCTTTCCTGTTACAGCAATTCCTCGTGTGCTCTTACCTTGGCTGTAGCACTGTTTCCTAGGCCTCGCTTGAAGATGCCAGAAAGGTCCACGGTAAAATGCACTCCTCTTACTTCGGGCAAGAAATGGGCTTATTTGCACCGACAGTAAGGTTGATTTTGTCTCATCTCTTTCGCTTCTGCATCCTCACCACGGGAGGCTTGTATTACAGGTTAGCACGAGGCCTGCCGTGTAACATTAGACTGCCTCCACGCATTAAGGGTTCACGTTTAGCTACAAGCAGGAGATGCCACCTATGCCTGACCCCAGCTCGGCCACTTCTCAGCTCTTCTAACGTGAGTGGAAATGTCCTGCGTGGTCCATCTTCACGTTCCCCAAGAAAACAAGGAAAACACGCATTTCTATGTTGCCATCTCTGAAAACTGAGGGACAGCGTTCACTCTTCCAAAGTCACCTGGCCTGTTTAGACAAGGAGACTGGTGCGCATTCTGGGGCCACTGGTTAGACCACTGGCTCTCCCTTGCCCCTGCAGCCTCTCCATCCTGAACATACTTTCCAGAGCCATAACCATCGAGTAAATACTATTTTTTTTAACTTTTAAATATTAAACAACCATACAAAGCCAGTCTTCAGTGAAACATGTTGTTGGTATAAGGATACAGATTTCTGGCTTTGAATCCCTTCCAGTTATTATGCATTCCAAATCACATGCCAAAATTTTAATGAACTTTCAAATTTACATTTATGAAAACAGACCTTGGCACACATAAATGGGCTATTTTGCCATATCACTTTTCAAAAGGTGCCTCGTAGCTAAAATGATTCTGAGCTGTCTTCCATCATTCAAGATGAACTCTACAAAAGAACTAAGTGTTCTTACTTTTACACTAATTTATTCTACATTGGTTTTACTCAGCATATGGTAAGCATATGGGAAAAAGAAGTGTATCTGGAAGCTGTTAGAACTGCATGTAATCAAAATTTACCAGTAGAAACCTAATTTGATTAATTGAAAATTAAAGTAGCAGTTAATCACTTGCTATTTAAAAGCGAGGGGGAATATCACTTAAAAATGAATCCTTCACAAACACATAAAATTAATTCTCTTTGTTGCAAATCAATACTTACTAATCAACTGGTGGTAGCAAGAGTACAAGGCACCTTGAAGCCTTCATTCAACAGTGTAGGCCCGTGAGGCTTAACGCTAAAGCGAATAGTAAATTTTAAGGACAGTATCTACTTTTGGCAAAGAGTCCTGTTTCTTAAAACATCACTCGAGCAGCTAAGTGATCTTTAAAGGGTGGGGGGAAGGGACAAGTGGAGCTCAGGCCAAGTTTTCCACCCATGCTTAGCTCTAAATTTGAGTGCCTACATACAATCTACAAATTTATATAATGTGTTAGTTCAGCAACCTCTCTCTTACTTTACAAGGTATCCAAAGAATATCAGCATCTGATGAAAACTAATGATCTGAGGGAATATATCCTAAGCCTAAAATTACCTGCTCCAAGTGACCAGGGCCTATGGTCAAAACTTCTGTTATTTTTTTTAAGAATGGGCAATGGTATCACTATAACAAGATATTTATAGAAATATCAAATCTTACATAACCTTTAAAGTTTGCCTTAAAACCCAGATCCTTATGTGTTTCCTCCTTCCCTCTCAAATCTCTGGTGTAACACAGTAATCAAAACCAAAATTAATCTCATGTTCAAAGCTAGCGGATGATTTCCTAGGATTACCCAATTTCCTTCTGCCCACGCAGGCAAGATTTTGCTTACTAACTATAGCAAGTTCATTGTCTTCTTCAAAGGCAGAGCGGCAGGGGCGCCTTGGTGTCTCAGTCGGTTAAGCAGCCGACTTCGGCCCAGGTCATGATCTCGCGGTCCGTGAGTTCGAGCCCCGTGTCGGGTTCTGTGCTGACAGCTCAGAGCCTGGAGCCTGTTTCAGATTCTGTGTCTCCCTCTCTCTGACCCTCCCCCGTTCATGCTTTGTCTCTCTCTGTCTCAAAAATAAATAAACGTTAAAAAAAATTAAAAAAAAAAAAAAAAAAAGGCAGAGCGGCAGTATTAGAAGAAAATTAACCAATCACATAATACTATGCAGTCTATTCCTAAAATGAAAAAGAAAAAAAAACCCTCAGGCAAAACAATAGACAAGTCAATAGGCTCAACATTTTAAATGTTGAAATCATAATCATAATAAAATAAAATTAAAAGGAAACGTACATTTTACAATAACAATATATCATCAATCCAAATGAAGTATGCCTAATATCTAGGCTAAGCGTTAAAATATAACACATAAAAAAAAGAATAAAAGAAAGCAGCTTATATGGGGAGAGAAGTAGGCATACTAAAGCTGGCAATTAATGAGGAACGTTAAGATATTCAAATTTACATTGGCTGCTGCTTAAACACAAAAGGGAGGTTCTCTTGCAGTGTATCACAGTAAATTATTTTAGGCTCTCCTACTGACCAGAATCACAGTACCACGCTTTTGAGATTTCTTTAAATTTAAAATATTTGCAACTTCCCTGTCATAAAGTGCATTAGTACTGGTCTCACGAAACCCCAGGTAAAGGCAAAACCTACAGAATGTTTGAAACGCACAGGTAATAATGACAACAGATCTATTCCCTTACCTTTCCCCACATTCCACCCTTCCTCCTTTATAATGGAAAATGTCTTCAGTCTTATCAGTTTCCTTCCACAAACACTCTGCTTCGTGTATCCTCAGAAGGCCCATCCACTAAAGGCAGAATGAAAGTGTTTACAGATGGTAGAGAGAGATAGAGGAGGACACTACCCCAGAGCCAGCACTATCATCCAAGGATCTAGAGAACTAAAGAGACGAAATTCTAGTCAACAAAACCCCAGTCATGGCTTTAGTGAGGAACTGAAAGTAAATCTTGGAGGTAAAGAATGAAGAAGACAAAAGATGGTTAAAGATTCAGGCTATAAGAAAGGATTGGACAGATAAGCACCAAGTACTGCTTTACAAAGTCAGACTACGTGCAATTCAAGTTCATAGAGACTAGCCTCTTGAATTAGAAAGAACTAAATAAAACAAAAAGTCTTAAGTGTTCTAAAAAAGTATTTTTTTTAACTTGGTGGCAAACTATGTATCTGGCACGGTCACTAAAATAAGTATAAAATAAATATATAGACCCTAGAGGCTCAGCTTTTTAAAAAATGGCCAAGGCAAACCTTAAGGGACTCAAATACGGAGAACAAACTGAGGGTTGATGGGAGGTGGGAAAGAGAGGAAAATGGGTGATGGGCATTGAGGAGGGCACTTGTTGGAATGAGCACTGGGTGCTGTATGTAAGCCAATTTGATAATAAATTGTATTTAAAAAGATGGCCAAGGATCCCAATTTACTGTACTCAAATCCTTTCGAATTTATGGCATCACTAATTCATACACCTGTCATCTCTGTAGCCTCAAGGGAATGAGCAACCAAAAGAATGCTACATCATTTCATTTCAAATAGTTTTATTTTAAAACTTGGGTGATTTTTTTTTTTTTTTTTTTTTTTTGTTTAGAGGGTTGGTGAAAACATGACAATGAATTACCAGCCAAAATAAACCAATGGGAATTATAAGAGCTAGGGCTCTGCTCTTTCCCTGCAGGAGAGGTAACTATTGTATTAAGCTTCCTATTTTCCCTTGTATACACAGTGCCCACGACAGTTCACACTTTGTGAAGATCTAAATGAACACCACGTCTCCTTAGGTCCATCAAACTCTCTCCATTCAGAGTCTAGATTGGGCGCCCTTAACATCTAGTGGCACAATCACTGAAGCCTACCTAAGCTGGTGATCTATTTTTTAGCGTGTTCATTACGGGCAGTATATCCATTAAAATTTGTACTGAAAGGTGTATTTACTCTGCTTAAATTTCAGATGAATATAGTTAAGAAGAAGTGTCCACTGTATTCTTTGTAACTCTCCTTTATCTCTGGATAAAAGTAGGTATCACTCTCTACCAGTACCTAGTCTGAGTCATTTTAACACCCTTGTTGGAGGGTTGTTTCTTTTCTACCTTGCTTTTCTCCTGAGACAAGTATTCGTTAGTATCTACACTTGAGATTTTTGGTTGTTGTAAGCATAAATAGTTGAAATACTGTGTGTGATGGCCTGTCAAAAACAGTTCACCATGGCAAAACTGTAATTATACCATAACCCAAATATAACTTGTTATGTACACATCAAAGCATCTTTCACTAGCAGAATAACTTGTATCTTATATCCACGTGCATCTTTGAAAACAGATTACAATTATGTTTCATCAATGCCACATATTGTTTTACATTCTGCTATGTGACTTATGTTAACTTTTACTGTAAAAAGAACTATCCACCAGATACAATGGCCAGGGTACAGAATTTTAAAAAGAACTGAATTTGAACCTGATATGAATTACTCACAGACCTGGGGAGGCCAGGTGGCTTCTTCAAAGATTGGGGTTACCAACATTACTCCTTATTTATCTCAGGTAAATTATAAGGATCAAATGCAAAATGTGTTATATACCCTAAATTCCTATACAAAACCATAAAGAAAAGGTCTGACAGATTGTATTATATAAACATTTAGGATTTCTGTATGGTAAAAGACAAAGGTACCACCATGAAATGAGTATCTAGAAGAAAGTAATTGCAAAACAGATCTGACAAAGGATTAATACCTTTAAGACCCCCAACAACTGGATGTGCAAAAGAACCCAAAAGGAAAAAAAAATGAACAAGGAATAGAAAAAATACAAATAAATGAAAAACAAATGAAATGGTAATCAACCTCCCTGGTAAGCAGAGAAATGAAAATAAAAGATGAATTTTGCCAAAAATTGGGGATTGTTAATACTCAAAGCTGGAAGCACTGTAAGGAAATGGGCATTTTCATACACTGCCCTTTCTTGGGGGGGGGGGACGGGGAGAGTGGCATATGTAAGTCTACATCATCTTCTAGAAAGATGTATGGTGAAATGTTATTATTTAAATATTAAAAGCCATCATCCTTCCATCAAGGAATCCCACTTTTAACATTTATTCAACTGAACTATAAACACCGGTATTCAAAGATAATATACTCAGGATACTTTTCCATCACTGTTTTAGAAGAACAAAAACTGGAAATGTGATTATCATCAATAGCATAAAGTCTGAATAAATCAGTTGAGTCTCTCTTAGAATATTATTTAGCTATTAAAAATAATGAATTCTCAGGGCACCTGGGTGGCTCAGTCGGTTGGTCATCCAACTTTGGCTCAAGTCATGATCTCAGGGTCCGTGGGTTTGAGCTCCACGTCAGGCTCTGTGCTAATAGCTCAGAGCCTGGAGCCTTCTTCGGATTTTGTGTCTCCCTCTCTCTCTGCCTCTCCCCCCCTCGTTCTCTCTCTCTCTCCCTCTCTCTCAAAATGAATAAACATTTAAAATGTTTTTTAATTATTTAAAAATTTTATTTATTTATTTAATTAATTAATTAAAAAAATTTTTTTAAATAATGAATTCTGGGGATGCCTGGGTGGCTCAGTTGGCTGAACCTCCAACCCTTGACTTCGGCTCAGGTCATGATCCCAGGATCGTGGAATCAAGCCTTGTGTTGGGCTCTGCACTGAGCACGAAGCCTACTTGGGATTCTCATTCTCTCTCTCTCTCTCTCTCTCTAACTTTCTCAAGCTAAAAAAAAATTTTTTAAATATGAATTGTGAGAAATGGGTAAATTCCTAGAAACACATAATCTTCCAAAACTGAATCTGGAAGAAATTCAAAATCTGAAGAGACCAATTACTAGTAACAAAATTGAAATAGTAATCAAAAAACTACCAAAAAATAAATAAATAAAAGTCCAGAACTGGATAGATTCACAAGTCAATTATACCAAACATTAAAAAAAAAAAAAAAAAAAAGTTAACACTTATTTTCCTCAACCTACTCCAAAAAACAGAAGAGGAAGGAAAACTTCCATATACATTCTACAAGGCCAGAATTATCCTAATACCAGAACCAGAGAAAGACACCCAAAAAAAACTATAGGCCAATATCCCTGACACAAAAATCCTCCACAAAATATAAGCAAACTACACTCAACAATACATTTAAAAGATCATTTATGGGTCAAGTGAGATTTATTCTGGGGATGCAAAGACTGATTTCTAAATCACTCAATGTGATAAGACTACGTCAACAAAACAAAGGATAAAAATCTTGTGATAATCTCAATAGATGCAGAAAAAAGCATTTGACAAATTTGAACATCTGCACATGATAAAAACTCATGACAAAGTAGGTTTGGAGGGAACATTCCACAACATAATAAAGGCCATATATGAAAAATCCACAGCTAACTTCATACTTAATGGTAAAAATTTGACAGCTTTACCTCTAAAATTAGAAACAAGATAAGGATGTCCACTCATAACACTTTTATTCAACAGAGTACTGAAAATCCTAGCCACAGTGATCAAACAAGAAGAAAGAAAAGGCATATTAGTAAAGGAAAAGTTAAATTGTCACTATTTGCAGATGACAATAACACTATACACAGAAAATCCTAAAGACCCCATGAAGAAACTACTAGAGGTAATACAAGAATTTAAAATACTGCAGGATAGGGGCGCCTGGGTGGCTCAGTCGGTTAAGCGTCCGACTTCGACTCAGGTCACCATCTCACGGTCCGTGAGTTTGAGCCGCGCGTCGGGCTCTGGGCTGATGGCTCATAGCCTGGAGCCTGCTTCTGATTCTGTGTCTCCCTTTCTCTCTGCCCTCCCCCGTTCATGCTCTCTCTCTGTCTCAAAAATAAATAAACGTGAATTTTAAAAAATAAAAAATAAATAAAAAATAAAAAAATTTAAAAAATTAAAAAATGAAATACTGCAGGATACAAAATTAATACCCAGAAATCAGTACCATTTATATATACTAATAACAAAGTAGCAGAAGGAGAAATTTAAAAAGCAATTCCATTTACTTTTTTTTTTAAATAAGTTTATTTATTTATTTTGAGGGAGAGAGAGAGCATGTGCAAGTGAGTGGAGAAGGGGCAGAGAGAGAGAGAGAGAGAGAGAGAGAGAGAGAGAGAGAGAGAATCCCAAGCCGACTCTGCGCTATCAGTGTAGAGCCCAATACAGGGGCTCGAATTCACAGGAAGTAAGATCATGACCTGAGACCAAATCAAGAGTCAGATACTCAGCCAACTGAGCCACCCAAGCACCCCTCCAAAAACAATCTATTTACAACTGCACCAAAAAAGGGGCACTTGGGTGGTTCAGTCGGTTGAGTGTCTGACTCTTGATCAGCTCAGGTCATGATCCTAGGGTTGTGGGATTGAACCTCACATTGGACTCTGTGCTGAGCATGGAGCCCACTTGAGATTCTCTCTCCCTCTGCCCCCCTCCCCACTCACACTCTCTCTGAAAAAAACAAAAACACCAAAAAGCATAAAATACCTAAGAATAAATTTAACCAAGATCACAGTGAAAGTCCTGGACTTTGATTACGATAAAACACTGATGAAAGAAACTGAAGATGACACAAACAAATGGCAAGATATTCCATGTTTATGGATTGAAAGAATATTGTTAAAATGTCCATGCCACCCAAAGCAATCTACAGAATCAATGCAATCACTATCAAAATACCAATAGCAGTTTTCACAGAACTAGAACAAATAATACTAAAATTTCTAGGGAAGTACGAATAGCCAAATAGACAAAGCAACCTTAAAAAAAAAAAAAGCAAAAAAGAACAAAACAAGAGGTATCACAATCCCAGATTTCAAGATATACTACAAAGATGTAATAATTAAAACAGTATGGCCCTGGCATAAAAACAGACACATAGATCAATGGAACAAAATAGCCAGAAATAAATCCACACCCATATGGTCAATTAATAAAGAAGGCAAGACTATACAACAGGGAAAAGACAGTCTCTTCAATAAATGATGTTGGGGGGCGCCTGGGTGGCGCAGTCGGTTGAGCGTCCGACTTCAGCCAGGTCACGATCTCGCGGTCCGTGAGTTCGAGCCCCGCGTCGGGCTCTGGGCTGATGGCTCAGAGCCTGGAGCCTGTTTCCCATTCTGTGTCTCCCTCTCTCTCTGCCCCTCCCCCGTTCATGCTCTGTCTCTCTCTGTCCCAAAAATAAATAAACGTTGAATAAATGATGTTGGGAAAACTGGATAGCCACGTGTATAAGAATGAAACTGGACCACTTTCTAACACAACACAAAATAAACTCAAAATGGATTAAAGACCTAACTGTGAGACTTGAAACCACAAAAATTTTAGAAGAGAGCACAGGCAGTAATTTCTCTGACATCAGCTACAATAACATTCTTCTAGATATGTATCTTCATGCAAGGGAAACAAAACAAAAATAAACTACTGAGACTACATCAAAATAAAAAGTTTTTGTACAGCGAAGGAAACCATCAACAAAACAAAAAGGCAACCTACTGAACAGGAAAAGATATTTGCAAATGATATATCCAATAAGGGGTTAATATCCAAAATACATAAAATTCAATACCAAAAAGAAGAAAAAGGAAGAGAAAAAAAAAAAAAAAACAACAACCACCACCAACAATCTGGTTTTAAAATGGGCAGAGAACCTGAATAGACATTTCTCCAAAGAAGATATACAGATGGCCACAGACACATGAAAAGATGCTCAACATCATTAACCATCAGGGAAATGCAAATCAAAACCACAATGAGATAGAACCTTACACCTGTCAGCATGGCTGCAATCAGGAAGGCAAGATATAAACAAGCACTGTAGAGGATGTGGAGAAAAGGGACCCTTCGTACCTTAATGGTGGCAATGTAAGTTGGCACAGCCACTCTGGAAAACAGTATGGAGGGTCCTCAAAAAATTAAAAATAGAACTGCCATATGAGCCAATAACTCCACTACTGGGGATTTACCCAAAGAAAATGAAAGCACTAATTCAAAAAGATATATATGCACCCTTTTGTTTATGGCAGCGTTATTTATAATAGCCAAGATATGGTAACAACCTAAGTGTCCATCAACAGAAGAATGGATAAGGAAGATGGGGTGGGGGGCAGGGAGGGAGGTGTCGATACACATACATACATACAATGGAATACCGTGCAGCCTTAAAAAAGGATGAATTCTTGCTATTTGTGGCAACAAATGGATGGACCTAAAAGGGTATTGTGCTAAGTGAAATAAGTCAGACCGAGAAAGACAAATATCAAATGATTTCGCTCGTATGTGGTTATCTCAAAACAAAAAAAGGAATAAACTAACAAAAAGCAGAAACAGACCTATAAATACAGAGAAAAACTGATGGTTGCCAGAGGGGAGGGGAGTGGGGGTTGGATAAAATGGGAGAAGGGGAGTGGAAGATACATGCTTCCACTTATGAAATGAGTAAGTCATGGGGAGAAAAGGCAGAGCATAGAGAATGCTAGTCAAGGATGCTTTAGTGGTGCCGCATGGTGACAGATGATAGCTTCACTTGGGGTGAGCCCAGTAGAAGGTATTGAGAAGCTGAGTCATTATGCTGTACTCCTGAAACTAATAGAACATTGTGTGTCAACTATACTCATAAACAAAATTTTTTAGGAATTCTGTATCTCTGCATCTACTGACCTATAAATATGTCCAAAATATGTTTAACTAAACATGGAGAATCATGTAAATGGTATTAATCCAGTGTTGTAAAATGTTCATTTTTTAAGTTTTTAAAATGTGTCTATTTTATTGACCGTATGAGAAGGATGGAGGAAACACACCATAATGTTAATATTGATCACTACAAAGAGCTGATCATAGAGGGGCTATGTGTATTTATGTACACACAAATGTAAAGAGGGACGTTTTGATTTTTGAGGTGAATAATTTATAAAAATTAAATGTGTTACTTTTATAATTAAAAAAGACTTCAAGAAAAAATAACTTATTAAGAACAAATGAAACTGATCATATCCCATACTGGAAAGAATACATACATATAATGTAATAAAAAATAAATAGGGGCGCCTGGGTGGCTCTGTCAGTTAAGCGTCCGACTTATAATAAAATAAGTTCTATGCTGGATACCTTGCAATACACTATTCCCCTATCACAAACTATCACCAGAAATGTGAAACAAAAAGGGGGGGGGGTATAAGCTATAAATGCATCACTTATAGATGCATTCATACCAAAGATGCTTATGTACACCCACATACCCTCTAAGGAGAGGCAAAGGTTAAAAGAGAGGTTGGGGTGCCTGGTGGCTCAGTTGGTTAAGCATCTGACCTTGGCTCAGGTCATGATCTAGGACTCCATGAGTTCAAGCCCCACTTAGGGCTCTGGGCAGACAGCTTGGAGCCTGGAGCCTGCTTTGGATTATGTGTCTCCCTCTCAGCCCCTCTCTCGCTTGTGCTCTTACCGTCTCTCAAAAATTAGCACTAAAAAAAATGTAAAAAAAAAAAAAAAAAAAAGAGAGAGAGGCAGGTTGAGGGCACAGGATGGCAACAAGAGGCACAAGAGACATTAATAAATCAATCGCCTCCCCCTTCTCTGTGTTACTGAGGGCAGCCTCAGAATCCCACTACCACCCCAGAGTTGTAAAGCAGAAGAAACCTATCTTCTTACCCTGGCCCAGAAATGCAAATGGCTGAACTTGTTGGAGGAAAAGAGCTTCCAAGTCTGAACCAATGATGAGACACACACCTCTATATATCCTTTCTTACCCCACTACTTCAAGAGCAAGCTTTCACAAGTATTCCTTCAATAAATACTACTAAAATACTCACTTTTTTTGGTAATGTTTATATGTATATGTGTGTGTGTGTGTGTGTGTGTGTGTGTATAAAAAATTTATTGTCAAATTGGTTTCCAAACAACACCCAGTGCTCATCCCAACAGGTGCCCTCCTCAAGGCCCATCTCCCACTTGCCCCTCTCCCCCACCCCCCATCGACCCTCAGTTTGTTCTCAGTATTTAAGAGTCTCTTAGGGTTTGCCTCCTTCCCTAAGATACTCATTCTTGATCCGCCTCCAAGAAAGACAGCAACAGTATAGTTATAGGGATCGGGAATAAGAGATGTCTCCCTCTCTGGTGGCCGATCTGAACTTCCATTAAATACATGCTTTCATTCCATAATAGATTTTTGTTAGAAGTTTTATCTGGCAGCAGCATACCAGCGTGAATTGGTGACATCAGACACCTGCCCATTCGATAGGTTGGTATGGTCTCCTTACCGTAAACCAACGGTTCTCAAATTGTGACCTCAAAACCAGCAGCACCAACACCACCTGGGAACTTGGAAATGCAAATTCTCAGGCCTCAACTAAAAATGAATGAATCAGAAACGTTGGGGGAGGAGTCCAGACCATGTTTTAACAAGCTTTCCAACTTGTTCTGATTCTGATACCCACTGAAGTTTCAGAACCACTGCCTCAAACCAGACATGTATAAACAACACCCATACGTACAAGTGTTTCCATCCCGCACACCTGCAAAGTTTACAGTAACGCTGCTGTTTGAACAGCCTCGCAGGTAACATCGTCTCTGAGTAAAGTTCATTTGTTATTTTTGATTTTTTAATGCAACCGATTCCGTTTGCAAGAAACTTCTGTTCCTAGAAGTTGGTAACTGAGGTTACTAGGACAGCTATAACCATCACCAAAACTGCTTCTAACTTCACTGCCACAGAGCACAACACATGACCAATTCCCCTCTGGGACTTAAGTATGTAGCATGCAGAACTTGCCTTTTGGCTGGAATGCCTGTTTTTTATGGCACTTGCCTTTTTGCATCAGCTGCTGTAAAATGACTTTACTTAAATAAATACACACTTACATACAATACTGTATAAGACAGTTCAATAAACACAGATGATACAACATCTACTATACATAAAACACCACATTAAAATACTATACGTAAGACAGCAAGTAAGGCCCTGACTTCAACAAATGTACAAACTGGTTGGAGAATACCATGCAGAATGTGACAGAGACTCATAGCTCTCCACCAAAACCCGTTCCTGCTTCCCTGCTGCACCAACTCCCCAGCGTCCTGTGCAGTGGAGTGGTTGTATGAATGGCTCTTGGCAACAGAATGTGAGAAGTGATACGCGACTTTGGGCATCTTAGACTTTAAACTTCTGATACGCTTCACCTGTACTGCCCCCCTGAAACCGAGACCTGGTGGCCACAGAGCTTCAGTCAACAATGACAATGTGCCAACACGACAATGACAACAAGGTGTCAGGCATGGGGGCCAAAAGCCTCGGAAGGAACTGGGATGTCTGAATAAACATAGATCCCCCAGCCTGGATATTTACCAGGACTTGCATAAATAAGAAAAACATCTTTGTTATGCATGTCACTATATTCTTAAGTCTCTTTATTGTAGCAGCCTACCATAATGTGACTCATGAACTATACAAATCCTTATAGACTGAGGAGTACACTGTACGTAGGGGCTAAGACACGTGCTCCCCCCATACAGGGGGTACTGGAGGGAGAACAAAAATGGCTGGAGCACAGTAGCGGACTAGATTGTCCTGTGTTTGCCCCCTTCCCACCCCAAGAAGAGGGAAGACTCTAGAGACTGTGGCATTACTTTTCTAGGGAACTAGTTTCTGCGTCTGGGGCTATGAGTCATAATGCCATCCACAGAGATTTCAGTTTGATGGCCCTACTTAGTTGTGTCTCAGTGAGCACTGAGACTTCTGTGGTTCAGAAACCCTGAAGAAACCTCAGACTATACACTCAAAAAACTACCACGCATGTGCAAAAAATGTTCTCACACATAAAAAGTTCCACACTGTCTCAAGGGGCCTGTGCCCACCCCCCTGAGTTCATGCACAGAACCCCTGGTAGGAAGGTTTTGTGGCCGGGGGCATGTCTAAAGAAAAATGAGCTGATTAGCAACACGTATTTTAGGAAGGCTTTCACACACACACACAAAAGGGTGCGCGTGCAAATGTCTACCAAAGGAAGGTAATAATAATGAGCAAAAAAAAAAAAAAAAATACAACATGGAGGCAAAGTCAATAAGATCCAAAAGCCTCAGGTCTTCACAGCTGTAAACACTAGACCTGCCTCAACTATCATCTCCTGATTCCTTCAAGGCTTCACGAATTCCACCTGTGTGATCCACACGAAAGAGAAAGTAGTTTCATCACAAAAGCTTAGAACCAATGTTTACATAAATAGCTCTTCTAATCACAACCAGCACAAAAGACACAGCAACTTTTTGTTTTTTAAATCATATTTAGGGGGCGCCTGGTGGCTCAGTTGGTTAAGCATCCAACTTCGGCTCAGGTCATGATCTCGCGGTCCGTGAGTTCGAGCCCCGCATCGGGGTCTGTGCTGACAGCTCGGAGCCTGGAGCCTGTTTCAGATTCTGTGTCTCCCTCTCTCTCTCTGCCCCTCCCCCACTAGTGCTCTGTCTCTGTCTCTCAAAAGTAAATAAATGCAAAAAAAATTTTTTTAATCATATGTAGTCCAATCTAATAGGTCGCCTCACAAAAAAATATTTAGAAAGGCTTAAACATCTATACATATATACACACCCAAATACTTTAAATTACAGTTAATCAGAGAGCTTCAACAGCCTTACTGTTCTCATTCCTTGGCTTACCTCCAAAACTTTCATTACCTGTCAGGTCCCCTCTGTTATTCCTCACTTTCTGTGTCTCTGGAATGTTATTTTATTAAATAATTGTCATGCCAAAAGGCACATACTACTATAAAAGTTTATTTGCTAGGCTGAGCAGAAACATCTATTTCTTTTTTGTCAAAATCTATTATAATGCTCTATTGCCTACAGAGTGTGTAGAATCATTTCCAGATACACTTGAACCAAAAAACAATGTGTTTCTCCTAACAGGGCACCAAGTAGTTGCAATAATGTAGAAAGATTATGTGGGAATCTTGAATTGGTAACAGATTTCACCTGAACTCTGTTTCCAAAAATCTTTGTAGCAGGTTCAACAGGCAGCAGGCTAAAAGGTAAAATCTTTCCCAAGGAAAGTGTATTATTTTTACAATACCATGAGATAATTGAAAATGTGTTCTAATAAGTTCAACCCACGTATTTTAAGTACCTACTAAATTTCCAGTAATGTGCTGGAAATTACTATCCATTTTAAGGACATATGCTCCACTTTACCCATTAGCCATGAGAAATAACTATACTTACATAGTATTTGTATTTTTGAAACCAGTCTAATTCAACTTGTTAATAAACATTTATTTACTGTTCATGTGCTAGTACAGACATTGTTTTAGACCTTAGAGAGCCCATCGTCTAGTGTATATATGATGCTTATTCAGTATTATAATGCCACTAGAATTTTGGACAAATTTCCTTAGTGATACAGAATAGGAGAAAAATTCTCTACTGGGATTAAAAATAAATAGGCCAATAGTTACTGCCTACTATAGAAGGCTATAAAAACAGCATCCAAAAAGAATCTCACACACTTCCATCATAGCTCAATCCACCAAGAGGGACGAGAAGCAGCGATGCCCAGGAGTAATGATCGCAGGGAGACCCAGAGCTTGGTTTCTAAATACGATTCCCCAGGAAAACCAAGATTCTTTGGAAAATTGGTAGAATACAGGGCTGTGGCTGTGAATATATGCGATGCACTTAGATAATCTCATGGGGTCACAAAATAAAGAAGAGAGAGAAAAGATGGAAACATGTCAAAAGGCACAGAAGACAGCATGCAGAATTCCCACCGAACAAAGTTGGAACAATTTGAACAAAATATGCAACAGTATAACCCAAAGAATAACTATCCATATACCATATGGATATAAATAACTAAATGAATAAACAAACGGGGACAGTGAACAACTCTTCTTTATAGAAGAATTCCAATTAAAAAACGAGAATAAGGGAAACAGAAAATAACCGCTGGAACACCATAATGGTGGGGCGTCTGGGTGGCTCAGTCGGTTAAGCATCCAACTCTTGATTTCAGCTCAGGTCATGAATTCAAGGTTCGTGAGTTCAAGCCCCTGCACTGACAGTGTGGAGCCTGCTTGGGATTCTCCCTCTCTCTCTCTGCCCCTCCCCCACTCACATTTTATTTTCTCCCTCTCTCAAATAAATAAGCTTAAAAAAAAAAAAAGAACATCATAGTGGTAATTGCTACAGGCAAAGTAGGGAAAGTTTCAGCAGAAACAAAATATCATGGCATCTCAAAGTATCTCTTCCACAATATCTAGTAATCATAAAGAGAAAAAAGTAACTTTATCCGAGAGAATCCTAACAGAGACCACCATAACCAAGTGAACAAGATTAACACCCAATAATACATGTTGACGTCCACTCCCTGGTATGCTGCATTAAGAAGGGCTCAGCAAGTTCATGGTCTCCTTCCCAATGTCACATAACCACAACCTAACCGTGAGACAAACCTCAAATTGGCATTCTATAGAATACCTGGCCAGTGCTCTTCAAAATATCAAGATTGTGAAAGACAAGGAAAGCCTGAGGAACTGTCACAGATGGGAGATTAAAGAAACAGGACAAGTAAGTGCAGTGTGGCAACGCGAGATCAGATCCTGGAAGAGAAAAAGGCCACTAGTGATGGACTGGTGAAAATCACATAATAGTTGTTCTATGTTTATTTAAAATGTTAACATAAGGAGAAGCTGAGTGAAGCACATACAGGAACTCCTTTTCTTATTTCTGCAATCTTCATAAAATTATCTCAAAAGTTTTAAAAATACAATAGGAAAAAAAAAAATCTCAATCATGCCAGAAACAAAAAATTACCAGATGTAAACCTGACGAAAATGGCAATATAATTATGGAGAACATTATGAAATTTTAGAGGAATAAAAATAGGACAGGATTTAATGGGCGCCTGGGTGGCTCAGTCAGTTAAGCGCCCAACTTCAGCTCGGGTCACGATCTCACAGTTTGTGAGTTCGAGCCCTGGGTCAGGTCTTGGATTCTGTGCCTCCCTGTTTCTGCTCCTCCCAGAACTCATGCTCGCTCGCTCTGTCTCTCTCTCTCTCAAAAAAATGAATAAATGTTTAAAAAAATTTTTTTAAACAGGACGGGATTTAAGAAAAAAATACACTGAATTCACAGAATAAAAGCAGCTTAACAATTCTCAGGAAAGGTTAAGATGGGTTACTATTTTGAATTTAAAAGGGGAAGGGACTATTTTGATTTTGCTGAACCTATAATACTTTTTAAATTAGTTAATGGTCCAGTTAGTTAACAGTAAATTCAATCTTCCTTCATGAAAAAGAGAAAAAAGTGGTTTGTTTGTTTTTTTAATTAAAGAGGGGGAAATGTTAGAAATACTTATGAATCATAAGAAATTTACATCAGTATTTAAATGATAAACTTTTAAAATTAATGTTTTCTAAATGCAACACGGTATGTAGACATGATCTGAAACACAGAAAGAAATCTGAATAAAGTCTGGAGTTTTGTTCACAGTGATGGGTCAGTGTTAGTTTCCTAATTTTTATGAGTAATATAAGGCTTTAACAACAGGGGATATGGTGAAAGGTACACAGGAGTGCTCTGTACTAGCTTTGCAACTTTTCTGTACATCTAAATTTATTCCAGATGAAAAGCTTATTAATTGTCACTTTCAGTTACATAAGTGACATCTCAGTGGGAGCACATATCAAGCCATATTGGCTTATTTGACTATCTGACATACATATATCTCACGATACACGTGGTTAAACTCACACAATATCATTACACCTCAAATGGAATTAAGCTGGGCCACAGTCACATAGTTGGCTCATAAATCCTATCAATCTGTCAATTAAAAAAGTACTTATTTTGAGCATACTTTGTGCCAGCAAGTCCCATCCTAAGTACTGTAAATTCCAATTTCTTTCACGCAACAAAAATCTAATAAAATAGAAAAGCATGCAGATAATTAGAAAACATCGCGAAGACTAACAAGAAAATGATTAGCGATCAATGTAAAGCACACAATAAAAACACACAAGGGTTGGGCACAAAGAAAGCAGGGAG
This sequence comes from Lynx canadensis, assembly GCF_007474595.2. NCBI lineage: Eukaryota > Metazoa > Chordata > Mammalia > Carnivora > Felidae > Lynx > Lynx canadensis. The sequence goes on from NC_044315.2 coordinate 44,870,433, forward strand.
GGCTGACCACCTGGTAGGCAGAACAGTTTCCTAGAGAAGCTGATAGTTGAACTGAGTACGCAACAAAGAGCAGAAGTTAACCAACCATAATGAAGAAAATATTCTGAGAAAGGGGATAACGTCTCAAAGCCACAGGGCAGGAGAATCCAAGGCACATTTGCAAGTGGCAATGTGGGGGCACCTGGGTGGCTCAGTCGGTTACTTGTCCAACTCTTGATTTGGGCTCAGGGTGTGATCTCGTGGTTCGTGGGATCAAGCCCTATGTCTGGCTCCTCGCTCGTAGCACAGAGCCTTCTTGGGATTCTCTCTCTCTGCCCCTTCTCTACCTGTGCTCTTTCTAAAGAAATAAATACACTTAAAAAAAAAAAAAGGAAATGACAACAGTAAGAGAGAATGCTAGCCCATGGCCACAGCACAAAAGCTTCGCAAAAAGCCAGAGATGCAGCGGGGTAGGTGTGTTAGGAGCGTGAGTGTGTGTGTGTGTGTGTGTGTGTGTGTGCGCGCGCGCGCATGTAAAGGGAAGAAAATACACGTGAACTGAGTTCAAAACTCCCAAGATGAGAGAAGAAGTAATAATTTAATTGTGACTCAAAAACAAATCTCTACTAAGACTTTTGGTTCAATACCCCATTATAGTAACTCTACCATAAAAGAAAGGCTTAAACTAGCAGAGAATTTTAAACGTGGATGCTCAGGGCAAGAAGAAAAAGTAGGAAAATGTGTTTTCAAGTACTGTATGAAAAAGACGGCTCTGAGCTTTCTGTTCTTTAAATCGATATTGAATCCTGATCTAATAAAGAGAAATCCCTTATTGTTCATGATGTCATTAGTGATGAAGACCAGCTAGGATTTGTTCATTGATGAAAAAAATTAGCCAGAATCGTCTCATTCTATTTATCCAATGCAGCTTGTTCCAGGTAAACACAACCTAAAAGAAGAGTTGTAAGAAAGAAAAAACAATGAAGTAGAAAAAAATGCATAGGAACTAAAGGAAGAAAGATACCATTTGGTATTAAAAGGGAAAATTATCATTTAATTCTGTCACAGTTTTTTAATACTCTAAAATCATGTTGTGGGAGGTTTCCTCATTAAACTAAATATAAAAATATAAAATACACTTATTTTTAGAAAGCAGAATCAAATTTTGATACAAAAAATGTTTAGAAAGACCCTCTTACCATCATTGCTAAACTGTCGATGTTTTTAAAAGTCATCAATGAAGGAGAGGATCACGTTCCATGTAGAAACCCCTTTGTTGATTCACACCTCAAATAAGACCTGCTAAGTCATCTCTTTCAGCTTTAAAAGCCAAAGGAAGCAGCAATTGAAAAACTAACATAACTCTGTATTATACTTAGGCATAGATAAATTGAATATTAAAGCTTAACCATTGTGTGGAAGAAAGCATTAGCACATTTTAAAACGAGCTTTTCCTCTCCAAAATATTGATATAACCATTCTGGACCACAATACTAACGTAATTACTCCTTAGAAGATACACTTATTGCCTACTAATGCTTGCTTTATTTTAACACTCTAAGGCAACTGTTTTTCTGATATTAAATTTTGAGGTCACACGTGACATTTATTCCCTCTTATTTCAAATATTCAGGGAAGTTCATGCCCAGCTCATGTGCTTCTGGAGGGAAATATAATTCTGTAGTGTAGCATAAAAATGAGGAGGAAAACAAAAATAAGTAAATGTTTTGTCTCTATTCCTACTGACACAGAATTCAATGATCCTTATCCTGGTTCTTATGTGACAATCTATATGAAAACGTCTGGAAGTCGCTCCATATGCGATGCATGATGAATTATTTCTGCCAGATAGAAGGTACCATGCAAAATAAAAACTATCTTTCATACTTTTTGAAGGCAGCAGAACAGAACTGCTGTGACTAACCAGAAATAACACTCTTAAATAAAAATATTAAAGGAAATGACTGTGGCACAGAGTAGCTGCCATGAATGACCCACCACGGTTTACCAGTGGTCTCGGGCGTGATTGCCTAGCTCATACTCATACAGGCTTCCCTTCCCATTCACACGTGTCCAACCAAACCTCGGAAAGAGCTCCTGTGGGCCACTCTGTTTGACTGCAGGTTTCCCAGCTCCAAAGCCTCTCCGCCCCTGCTTATTTTCTTAAAAGCACTCCCAAAGGGGGACAAGAAGGTAAAACTTTTTTCCTTCCAAAACGAAGAAAACAAATGACTGACCCTGTGAAAGGGCCCCCTCAGGCTGCAGCAAGAGCCAAGGCATCCCCTACATTCTAGAAGGCCACCTACCAGCTAGGCAGGGGGCGTGGCGGGAGAGAAGAGGAGGGAGGGCAGAGGGAAGAAAGGGGAGAGGACCTGAACAAGAAAGGAAGGAACTAAAGAAGAAAGATGAGACCAAAAAGAGCAGTAAAAAAGTACCTAGCTCCTTAACATTTATGAGTTCTACTAACAGAAAGACAAAAATCAATTCTTAGGGTTTGTTGTTTTTTTTTTTTTTTTTTAAGTACCGAGGTTTTAAATGAAATTTAAAGCCCTTGTTTTCATTCCTCCTATCAAATGTAACAGTATCCCCACTACACATGCTTCTTATTTCATTCATCTGTAAACCATTCCCGTCAATTCTCAAATGCTGGTCTAGTCAATCCCAAGGTCACTGGGCACACATGCTTCTCCATTTAATAGGTTTGGGATACAACCTCCTTGCTGTAAGATTTTTTTTTAGCTCTTTTAATGTGTCAGTCCAGGCTTTTAATACCTTTCATCAAACTATTACTCATAACTGGTCTCACAAGACCCATAGTAGTTTAGCTTGAAGTCTGACCCTCTAAATTTACATGTTGTGACATTCTTTGAAGGCATTTATTAAAAATCATGGCAAGGATATTTGTACTAAGACCAAATAAGCAATATCTTCTGTAATTTTGGCCACAGCAAAGAAAGGCTTGGAGGTTGACAAGTCGGGCGGGAAGGTTGCTGTGCAGAAGATTATGTGTGTTTAAGATCAGAAAGCACCATAATATTTCACATAAAAAATTTCATAAAGTACTAGGAATGTAAAAATCAAGTAAAACCAACAAATGTTTATTAGGCTATTAAGCACCCATGAGCTGTCTAAGCACTCTGCCATCAATGATGAACTTTTGTAAAGTAAACTTATTAAAGTTTAGTGTACATGCATACAGAAAAGCACAACAAATCCTAAGTATACAGCTTAATGAACTTCCATTAAATCAACAAACCAGAGTAACTGCCAACCAATTCAAGAAATCAAACACTCTGAGCTTCTCAAGAGCCCGCCCCAGCGTCCCCTACCAGTTCTACGCTTCTTCAAACTCAACCTGCCCAAAGGTATCATGATCCTTCTTTTGAACTTTATATTAACAGAACCACAGAATACATATTCTTTTGTGAGTGGCTTCTTTTTTAAATTTTTTTTTAACATTTATTTATTTTTGAGACAGAGAGAGACAGAGCATGAACGGGGGAGGGGCAGAGAGAGAGGGAGACACAGAATCAGAAGCAGGCTCCAGGCTGTGAGCCATCAGCCCAGAGCCCGACGTGGGGCTCGAACCCACGGACCGCGAGATCGTGACCTGAGCTGAAGTCCGACGCTTAACGACTGAGCCACCCAGGCGCCCCTGTGAGTGGCTTCTTAAGCTAATGTTATGTTTGTGAGATTTTTTTCATGTTACTGACACAGTGGTCATTAGTTCATTCTCACTAAGGTATAGAAGAAATATATTACTCCATGGTAGGAACATTCTACAATGTATTTACCCATTCTACTGCTGATGGATATTTTAAGGTCTCACGAATAGTTCTGCTATGAATATTCTTGAACATGTCTTATACATGTGCTCACACATACATACATTCCTAGGAGTAGAATAGCTGGATCATTAGGTATGTCTAAGTTTAACCTCACTGGCAATTTTCCCAAATGGTTGTGCCAGTTGACATTCCTACTAGCAGAGTATGAGAGTTTCAACTGTTCTACATTCCCATCCACATTTTATTGTCTTTCTTAATTTTAGCCGTTGTGGTGGGTGTGCGGAGGAATCACACTGTGGTTTCATTTGCATTACTCTAGGAATGAATGAGGTCAGGCAGCTTTCATGTGTTTATTGTACGTAGTGGACACTTTCATGTAGTGAAGTGTCTGTTAAAGTCTTTGATCCACTTTTTCTACTGGTTGACTGTTCCGTATTGACTTGGCCAAGTCCTTTATATATTGTGGATCCAAGGGCTTGGGAAAAAGCTTTAGAACAAACATGATATATACACATAAGAAAGACAGAGAACAGTATAAGGTCCAAGGTTAAGATTATGTCATCAGCCTACAAGCGTTCAAGGAAGGATCAATCTAAAGCTGTTGTGGACAGAGGAGGACACACAGAAAAGGGAAAATCTGAGGTGGACCATCAAGAGATTAATCAATTTGCCTCAGGAGAACAAGATGGAGGAATCACAGCAGGAAAACAAAGAACGATGAGCAGTAAAATTCAAGTCAGAATGAGCCTTGTTCATGGGTGAATGTTAACTGTTTTCCTAAGGTTCAAGTCTTTATTGGGCACCAAATAGGCTGGATAAAACTAAAGACAAACAAAAGTGGACTGTGGAGTTTTCAAAAGGCCTTATTTACTACCTTAAATACATTACCTTAATCACCCCAAGTCTGCAATATGGGCACAATGAAGAAACTAATCAAATAGCTTGCCTAATATCATAGCTAATCAGCAACTGAACCAGACTAAGAATCGAGGTCTGCCTGTACCTAAAGCCTATGCTTTTTCCACTTAAGATTCTCTATATCAACAAGCAAAATTTTAAAATTTAGTTTCTACTATGGTAGCTCCCAGAAACTGAAGCCAAAAATAGTCATTAAGTTAAAGCATTAGAGGGGCGCCTGGGTGGCGCAGTCGGTTAAGCGTCCGACTTCAGCCAGGTCACGATCTCGAGGTCCGTGAGTTCGAGCCCCGCGTCGGGCTCTGGGCTGATGGCTCAGAGCCTGGAGCCTGTTTCCGATTCTGTGTCTCCCTCTCTCTCTGCCCCTCCCCCGTTCATGCTCTGTCTCTCTCTGTCCCAAAAATAAATAAAAAACGTTGAAAAAAAAAAAGTTAAAAAAAATTAAAGCATTAGAAGCTTCAGAACTTCATATAGGTACTACTTGCCTTCTGACATAAGGCATTTCAGAAAATGTGCTCGAAACAAACATCTAAGGGTCCAATCTGAAAAGTCAAACAACAGAGCTGCTCAAGTGCCACACCTCGAAAACACCTTCACTTCAGAACACCAATGCTGTAGGATCTTTGGGTGAGGGGAAAATATATTAAATGAACACATTCATTGTAAGCTATCCTGATTTCAGAAATGAGAAAAGTGGTACTCCTTAGAATCAAATAAGCACAGAAAATGTTATAAGACATCATCGATTCCCAGTGCAACAGAAGTTTATTAAAATCCCTAATTATCTCTCACGTTTTTAGAAACAATCTTCAATAAAATAGTTCCAGCATTCATTTCGTACATGGTCATTAATTGTGGTTGTGCCTTTTCTTTCTTTTTTTTTTTTTTTTTTGCTTCATCATTAAACACAGCTTAAATCTAATGAGCATCTAATTGAGGTTAAAGATCCATCCTAATGATTTCCATCTTTATCTCAATCACAGGAATTTATTCCCTCACAGTTTTGGAGATCAGGAATCCAAGATCAGCTTCACTAGGTGGGAATTAAGGTGTCCGCAGGGCTGAGCACCCTCCAGAGGCTCTGCAGGACACTCTGCTCCTTGCGTCTTCCAGCTTCTGGTGACTATAAATGTTCCCTGACTTGTGGCCACATCAGCCCAAACCAGGCCTCCATCTTCCATTCCATTGTCTTCTCTGTGTGTCTATAAAATCTCCCTCTCCCTTCTCTCATGACGATGCTTAGGATGGCATGTAGGGAAAACCCAGGATAGGGATAATCTAGGATAATCTCCTCCTCTAAGACTCGCAATTTAACCATACCTGCAAAATACTTCTCACTTTTCAAGGAGGGAAAAGTTACCGATTCTAGGAATTAGGACACGGACACATCTTTTGGGCCACCACTCAGCCCAGTAGAGCAGCTTCCTGCAGGACTGCTCAAATTACTCATCAGTTACTATATCAGAGCCCCAAGTGTAGGAACAGTAGTGCAGGGGATTTCAATCTGTACTGTATGAAAAGTTCAAGGTGCACTGAAGTCCAATGTCCAGAAGAATCAAAGACTGCCAGGGTCCTACTACAGACGTCCATTAGTAATAAGCATCTGGCACATGATTATCAACTCTGGCTAAACATTAAATCACCTGGGAACATTTTACAGCTTCTGATACTAGGGCCCTACCCAAGACCACTAAAATTAGAATCTGGGTGTGCAGTCCAGGTTTGGGTATTCTGTTTGTTTTTTAAATTCAGGTGATTCAAATGTGCAACCAGGGTTGGAAAACCAGCATCTGTAGCAGAAGTCAAAATGGGATGGATACCTTTAATATATAGGGAAAGGTTGTTTTATTAATGGAACCATTTTTTCTCCTTAGGGAAAAAGGATCCCTTTAAAAAATCATGTTGCTCATTTAATTTGAAAAAAGGTTGAGGGAGCACCTAGGTGGCTCAGGCGGTTAAGTGTCCACCTCTTGATTTCAGCTCAGGTCACGATGTCACAGTGCGTGAGATCGAGACCCGCATCCAGCTCTACACTGACAGTATGGAGCCTGCTCAGGTCTCTCTCTCTCTGTCTCTGCCCCTCCCCAACTCACGCATGCGCGTACATGCTCTCCCTCTCTCAAAACAAATAAACATTAAAAAAGAAAAAGAAAATAGGTTGAGATCAGAAGTTCTAAAAACTTACCTCCATAACTCTTGCAGCCAAATCAGAATATGTGAGCAGGGTGGCTAACCAAGAAACAGTACAAAATAAATATCCAGTTTCATTACAAGAAATCTCGAGTCCCCTTAATGGACATTGCTCTAACAGTATCAAGCAACGCTTGCTTAGAACAAGCAACTTGGGAAAATACTCATATTATATTGAGATTTTAGAATTATGCTTACTGTTTCACGATTTTCTTTTTATGTGAAGGACCACTACTAAAGTGTGGAAAGTGACAGTCAAGATTCAAAGATGATAAATCTCATTTTCTGTCACCCAGGCTATTTATTCAAACAGGATTTTATTTTCATGTCTCTGGTTTCCTCTTCCTTCTTTTGGTGGCTGCTCTTTTATCCATCTATCTAGTGTTGTTGTTGTTGTTGTTGTTGTTGTTGTTGTTGTTGTTTTTACCACCTCCACTAAGGAAAAAAAAGGAAACTCAAGCGTCAGTTGATTCTGTTACTAAGCGTCTATTTTTAGAAATGCTTCATATTAAACAAAGGTAAGCCTATACATGTGAAAAGTTGGGCATAGAATATTAGTGTTTGTTAAGTTTGCTCAGGTATATCCTGTTTTATTTATTTTTTTATTTTTTAATGTCTGTTTATTACTGACAGACAGAGAGAGAGAAACAGAGCAGAAGCAGGGGAGGAGCAGAGAGAGAAGGAGACACAGAATCCGAAGCAGGCTCCAGGCTCCGAGCTGTCAGCACAGAGCCTGACACAGGGCTCGAACTCATGGAGTGTGAGATCATGACCAGAGCCCAAGTCGGACGCCCAACCGACTGAGCCACCCAGGTGCCCCATCCTGTTTTATTTTGTTCGTCAATGTGATAAACAGCTGCAAAATTGGTAACTACAGTCCCTCAATATACTGATTTCATAAATAAAGGACCAAGTCAGGAAATAATACATTCCCTCTTACTTCTCCTATTTACCCTTATTAACCTTACTTCTTACTACATAGATAAAAAATTACCAAGACTACAACACACACATTTTTCCATATGAAAACTATAAGGAAGAGGGACTAAACTTTTGATTTGAGATAGTCATGTTGGTTATCATACAGTGAAAGGCAAAATGTACGCCCAGTGGAAAAAGAACTTCAAAGTCCCTTAGGGAACACGCCGCCCCACTCACCTTTCAGATTTTTCAGAGCTTAAATCTGCCAAGATACAGAGGTGAAGGTGTCAGTTCCTAGATGACATAACGGGGAATGTATACAACAACTTTCTTTCGGAATCTGAAAAATGTTCTTCAGAAATTTCTATCTATGCTGTGTGTCCTGTTCTCGGGTAAATATCTTCCCAAAAACAATCACTGAATATAAACCAGCATTCAGTTTGCCCGGATCCCGAAGTCTGTGGTAAAGTGCTTACACGCTTTTAATGAAGTACACATTACATATTTATGTCATACTTCTTTTTAACACAAACTTACTTTAATACATCAACTTCTATTCATAGATACCTCTTGGTTTTTTGCCCCAGAAAGACAAATCCAAGAAAGTTTTCTTCATGGCATGCTACCTCGTGTTTCTTCCCCTCTCTCCATTACACAGTTGCTTTTCAAATACATTTTCCTTTCAACTTTGTAGTCATCTGTTTTCTTTTTATCTTTTCTAAAGCGCTGCTTTGTCTTTATTTTAATTCTTTGTCAACTACTTAATTAGGATTTCATCCTGCTGGCGGCCACTCTAATTCTATTGCCTCCCCATTGAAAAGCAAGTTTCACTTCTCATTTATCTTCTCCTAAACATTTTCCTTTTCGCTCACTTTCATTGGCAATATTAATTTCAACCAGTTTCTAAGACAGGAAGTCTGCCACTAAATGTATAATTGCGTTTTACAGCAGACTAAGATAAGAAGCTGTTGATTCTCCATCATTCCCAAAGTATAAAATAAACAAAACGGTAATTAAAAACAAATTTTAAAAATCTCTGGGGAGAAGGAAGATGGCTTGAAGTCTCCTTCCATATTCCCTAAAGGTCTCTCGATCTTATCTGTGTAACAATCTATGTAAACTACTGATTCACAGGAAAGCTAAGAAACTTAATTTTAGTTTATACTAAATGACTAAAATACTTAAAAAACATCTACTCTTCGTTAACAGAGGGGTAGGCAACGCTATTCAAAAATCCCACAAAAATGACCAAATTAAATTATTCGCAAAAGTCGTTTTCACAGCTGTGTTCAATTACAGATTTGGTATTGGCCCCTAAGTGTCATGACTTTGAGCAAAAGATTAAACCTTACTGGCGATCATTTAATCTGTGAAATTAAGACATTCAAGTATATGATAAAGTCTTTGCAATAATCTAGAAAATACTGCTCGACTGAAGTGACCCGTAAAAACATTCAACACTTTAAAGAGGGTTTTGAGGTTAGAAATACAAATACGGAAAACCTAGAAAATGCAGAATATAAAAATTTTTTTAATTTTTTTTTTAACGTTTATTTATTTTTGAGACAGAGAGAGACAGAGCATGAACGGGGGAGGGTCAGAGAGAGAGGAAGACACAGCATCTGAAACAGGCTCCAGGCTCTGAGCTGTCAGCACAGAGCCTGACGCGGGGCTTGAACTCACGAACCGCGAGATCATGACCTGAGCCAAAGTCGGCCGCTTAACCGACTGAGCCACCCAGGCGCCCCAAGAATATAAAATTTAAATACACTCATCATCCCACCAACCAGAAGTAACCACCGTTAACATATACAGAATAGGAAAGGACATCAAAATGTTATATATTCATATATGTGAAAAATTAACATAGTTGCAGTCATACGGTACATAATTCGGGCCTACTTGTTCAGTTTATAGCATGAACTTTTTCCTAGGCCATCAGAGTATCTAAGAAAATGTCATCTTACTGGCTGGGAAAAAAATATATATACGAACAGAAGATTCGACAGCTACTGCACAAATTGTACATTTCCAAAGGAGAAATATTTAGCGAGTGTATCTGTGAAAATTTGGTGAGACAGGTCTTTGGAAGTTGCTACTGGGGAGAAAATGCTCCAGCTTTCAAAAGTGAGGCAAACAGCAACGGCAATGATGGAAAAATATCTTCATTATGGATTCATCTTTGGAGTTTTCCACCTCTGAAAAAGCTGGAGAAAGGTCCAACTGAAATAGTGATCCTGTGTTTCTACTTCAGTCCAATGCGTAAGCTCTAAAACAGACCATTTCAAATAAAGTTTACATTATTTAAATTAGTTATGAATTAACATATAGAGAAGCCGAATCACTGCCTCGTACACCTGAAGCTCATGCAACATTGTATGTCGACCACAGTCAAATTTTTAAAGGGGGTCTTTTAATTAGTTATAGCTTGACAGAATTCTATGAAAAATTCTGAGCTTTGGTAGAACTGTCCTTCGTTTTCACCCTGCTTTGCCCTACCTGGATGAATAGACAATGAGAGTTTAAATTAAAAATACACCCTTTTCTAAAGCGTATTCTCAACAGGCACACTAAGGCTGCAAGCAGAGACAAAAAATACAACACAAAGAGTTAAAAGCAGACATTAGTCGTGGTCTACACAAACAAGAATGAGCATTCGGAGCTACAAATGCCAAGTCTCTCACAGCCAACATAGACACGAGACACTTGGCAACGGCACAGTTAACCAGGTCTACCCCAGAAAACGCTAGAGCCCAGGAGGCCAGAGCCTGCGATGCTTTTTTAGACACAACGTACTTTTAATAGAAACCAAGAGGAAGGAAGGAAATGCACATCCCGAAAAATCAATCATAAAATATTTGAGTAGTGAGACACAAAACAGTTACTGAAAGAAAACCGCGTTCACTCGGCAGGAACAGGCTCTGCTGCAGGGAGCACCTTGGGGATGACAATAGGTACTGACGGGTACTGACGCAGCGGGGTCTTGAAGGAGCAGGGGTGCTCACCACAATTAAGGACAGTCCGGAGGACCCGGTGGCTGCAGCTCAACTCCCACGTGCTCCCCATCCTCTAACACACCACCATGTGCTCCAAAACTGTTGGATACTGGCAAATGTTAAAAACAGACAGAAGTGGGAGGATGCCCGTCCATATCTCAGCTAGAAATATCCAAGCAAGGCATAAATTAGGCTCAATGAGGTTGCCTCTTCATCCATCAAGAGGCAGAAGGGATGATGTGATTCTGTGACTAACTAGGGGGTTGTGGCAGTAAGGAGAGAACGCCTCAAACTTAGAAGGACCTCCTGCACTTATTAAATATAAAACAGCTTTTAAAAGCCCATCACAGGTATATTTCGGACTGCAATTTTTAAAGGGTGTTGTTTTTTTCTTCTTAATGTAGTCAAGCAGGCAGAGAGCCAATCAATCCATTAGAAAACTCAAAGAGACAGAAATCTATGCTTCGTCATTAATTCAGCCATGTGAAGAGCAAAGCAATACTACTAGCATCTTTGAAAAGAAAAGAAAACTGGACAGCAGGGGATACATGGGTAACAAAACAGAAAGTGGACAACGCCTTTGCAGCACCCATCCCACAACTAGAGCGGAGCTCACACTTCCGGCTCATGCCAGAAATGTCCTTGGAAATGAGCAAGTGCCCCAAGTTGTGACAGCGCGTGCAATGATAAGAGAGGAAAGCACTTCACCATGAAACAGACATTTCTGACTCTAGATCGGAATGGCTATGAGTTAGACAGAAAGAATACACTCAGTTTATCCAGCCCTTTCCCCCAACCACCTTACTGCGAGACTTTCAGAAAAACCACTGTGCTGGGTGATACACTGAAAATGCTCTATCCCTATGATTCTTCTGGAATCAGTCTAATGAACCAACTGGAAGCAATGGTAGCTTAGAAGAAAAAGTTGAGTGAAGCAGCGGGTAATTCCACAGTCAAGACAAAGAGATCCCACTTCCGGCTTGTACAGCACTTTAATCAAAGCCCCTCCGATTTAATATTGTCCTTGAATGAATGCCGACGCGTCTTCCTGGAAGACAGACCTGTTTTGTTTTGTTGTGTTTTAATAGACTCTACTGTGCGCATTTATTTTTAATTACAAAATTATTGCAAACGATCCAGCCAAGGCTCTTTCTTCTCAGCTCCGGTATGTGACTCCTCCTGCAGGTAGTGGCTGTTTAACTAGAAAAACAAAAACATTGCCAACAGGCACATACTGTGCAGAAAATATAAGTGCTACATTTATAGACAGGAGCAGCTTTATAGAACAGCTAAGATTGGCAGCCCCAGTGAAGAACAACCATCTGGTTCTTCACTTATAACTAGGGTTTCAGCCGCACAAACATCCAGGAGCATGAAACCTAGGTGCCCAGCACTGCCAGTGGTAACGCTATGGATGGGAAGCCACTAAGTAGCCAATTATTTAAGGCCATGCATATGAGGTGCTCAACCTATGCCTTCACATACTCTTACTTTTCACTTAATCGCAGATATTAAAAATATTACACATTCCAAAACGGCTTGGAAAAAACAGACAAGCACGCCATGTTATTACAGCTGGGCAAGAAGCCGCTGAGACTGCATCAATGCATACTACCACAGGTGTGTCTGCCCCTGATGCCAGAGAGGTATGCTGCAAAAGTAGAAATATTCCATTTGTCTGGAGTAGGGGGTGGGGCGATTGTTAATATGTCAGAGAAGGGTAAAACAGAGAGAAAAATGTGTGTTACATACACTCTTTGTGTGAGAAAAGATGTTTTAGACACACTTTATCTGAAGAATGCTTTACCCTCCCTGGAGATGATCAGCTCACCATTCACAAACGTCTTGAGTCCTAAGTTCTAATGCAGGATTTTCCTAATAAAAGAACACTTGAGATATAACACTGTATGTTAACTATACTGGAATTTAAATTTAAAGAAGAAGAAGAAGAAGAAGAAGAAGAAGAAGAAGAAGAAGAAGAAGAAGAAGAAGAAGAAGAAGAAGAACGCTTGAGATTTTAAGAGATGGGAGGAGTGAGGGAGTCCTGATGTACACACACACACACACACACACACACACACACCTCAGCGAATCCTCAGTTCTGGTGTGAACTTCCATGTGTTTATTTTTCAAATACTGAAATGATTCACATATAAAGCAACGCAAGCTGTAAAAGTTAAATGCAATTAAAACACCAAGAAATGGAATTTGAAAGCACTACCATTAAATTTATAAACTTCCAACCCTTCAGATGATTTATTGCAACGTGAAAATAAAGTCTGAGTTGCAAAATTTATTTGACAGACAGGGCATATTATAAGCACTCCAATATCAAAGCGTCCTCATGGTTTATGCTTTTCAAATACGTTAATCTTCATCTTACACTATGTTTTATACAGACGTTAAAATAAAACTAATTACAAACCAGAAGACAAATGATAAACTATATGGCAGCATTTATAATATCCCTTAATATAAATCCAATGTTCATATAATTATTAAAAGATTTGGAAGCCTCCACTGACTTAGGAATGTATAATCTATTACACCATCTAAGTTTAAGAGTTCTCAAGGACAGCAGTAATGTGTGTCCCATTTGTTCATTCTTTCTGATGGAACTAGAAAGGCTGGCCATCTCAGAACCCAAGAGTTTAGCCAGTGTCCCAATTTTTATTTTTAATATTCAAAGTAATACAACACACACACTTACAGAGCACTTAATATGTGCCAGGCACTGTATTTAATTCACTCAGCCCTCAGAACATTCTTGTGAGGTAGCTACTAATGTTAACTTCATTTTACAGACGAAGAAACTAAAACAGGGAATCCAAATGTCTTGCCCAAAATTTACACTAAGTAAGTGGCATAGCTGAGATTCAAACCCAGGCAATCTGGCTCCAGAGTCAGAACTTCTTTACCACGTTTCTAGAATGTGCTATGTTAAACAATCCTAACCTCTGCCTTCCCACCTCCATCAAAAGATCAGGAATACCTGAGGAGGCAAACATTCCTAACTAAATTCACACCATCTGTCATCCCTTTTGAATAAGTAGATTTACATACCCAAGTTGTTCCAAACATGCTTGAGATAAAAAGGGGGAAAAGAGAAGAAAGAAATTCCCTTACACTTCCAGGAAAGAGACACTGGATACAAAAATGAAAAAAGTCATAAATTATGAAGAACTGGAGAAGACATTGTCAATAGAGTTTTCTAAGCAATCCTAATCAGACCGTTAAAAAAACACGAAAAAAGCCAATGCTTTTTAAAAGTTAGTACAATGGAGTAGTCAAAACAGTATGATACTGGCATAAAGACAGACATATAGACCAACGGGACAAAATAAAGAGCCCAGGGGTGCCTGGGTGGCTCAGTAGGTTAAGAGTTTGACTTCAGCTCAGGTCATGATCTCCTGGTCCATGAGTTTGAGCCCTACATCAGGCTCTGTCCTGACAGCTCAGAGCCTGGAGCCCGCTTCGAATTCTTGGTCTCCCTCTGTCTCTGCCCCTCCCTCACTCAGGCTCTGTCTCTCTCACTCTCAAAAATGAATAAATGTTTTAAAAAAACTGTTTTTAATGAAGAGCCCAGAAATGAAGCTCAGGTATACAGTCAAATGTTCTTTGACAAGGATACCAAAACCAGAGAATGGAGAAAGAATTGTCTCTTCAACAAATGACATTGGGAAAACTAGTCAGCCACATGCAAAACAAAAAACAAAACAAAGTTGGATTCTTACGTTACATCCTATACAAAAATTAATTAACTCAAAATGAGTTAAAGACCTACATGTAGGACCTGAAACTATAAAACTCCCAGAAGAAAACATAGAGGGGAGGCTACATGACATTGACTTTGGCAAGGATTTCTCAGATATGATACCAAAAGCACTGGCAACAAAAGAAAAAATAAACGGGACTACACCAAATTTTACTTCTGCACAGCAAAGGGGGTTAATCAGTAAAGTGAAAAAAGCAACCTATGAAATGAGAAAAACATCTGCAAACCATGAATCTGATAAGGAGTTTAAACAGAGTATACAAAAATTCCCCAACAATTCAATAATCCGCTTGTTTAAATAAGCAACGGATTTGAATAGACATTTCTTCAAAGAAGATATACAAATGGCCAAAGAGCATATGAAAAGATGTTCAACATCGCTAATCATAAAGAAATACAAGTCAAAACCACAGTGAGACATGATCTTACACCTGTTACAATAGCCACTATCAGAAAAAGTAAAATAATAAATGTTAACACGGATGTGGAGAAAGTGGAACCCTTACATACTATTGGTGGGAATGTAAAGATTTGACCACTCTGGAAAACAGTATGAAGGTTTCTCAAAAAATTAAAACTATAACTACCACGTGGTAGTGATCCCACATTGGGTATATATCTAAAATTATTAAAAACAGGATTTAAGTTTATTTATTTGGGGGGGGGGGGGTGCATGCATGCATGAGCAGAGGAGGGGAAGAAAGAGAGGGAGAGAGAAACTCAAGCAGCCTCTGCACTGTCAGCGTGAGCCCAACACAGGGCTTGAACCCACAAACTGTGAGATCATGACCTGAGCCGAAATCAAGAGTCCAACACTTAACCAACTGAGCCAACCAGGCGCCCCTAAAAACAGGATCTTGAAGACATATCTACACACCCATATTCATTGCAGCATTATTCACAACAGCCAAGAGGTGGACCAAACTGAATGTCCAAGGATGGATAAATGGGTAAAGAAAATGTGGTCATCCATCCTTTAAAAAGAAAGAAATCCTGTCATGCTATAACAGGGATGAACCTTGAAGACATTATTCTAAGTGGAATAAGCCACTCACAGGAAGACAAATACTGTATGATTCCACTTACATGAGGTATCAAAAATAGCCCAACTCATGGAAACAGAAAGTAGAATGGGTAGTTGGCAGGGTCTGGGGGTAGGAGAATGGAGAGTGTTGTTAGGTGGGTGTAGAGTTTCAGTCAAGCAAGATAAGTGGATTCTGAGGATCTGTTGCACAACAATGTACATGTGGTTGACAATATTGTACTGTGCTGTTGGGAGGGTGAATTTTGTGGCCAAAAAACAGGACTATACAAAGGAATATAGAACCGAGACATAAAGTCTCGTTTAACGACCTCATATTTGAGTCATGCCTCTTTAACCCCACTAGATTTAAATCAGACTCAACAGCAAATCTACTTATAAAACACTCATTTGAAATTATAAAAGGGAGATGTTTGAGATGGTTTTTCATATTCGATAAATATTTTAACTGGTCCTTTTATATCCAGATGATTTTTATTTCTTGTGAACTCTTCCAGAACATAATCTCCCAACACACAGGAACATACAAGTATATCAAAAAGCTTCCAAAGACACAGATTAGGGGAAGACCGCCTAACACAGTGCCACTCAAGAGAAACAGAACACAGGCCTCATATGTAACTTAAAGTTTTCTAGTAGCCACATTTTAGTAAAGATACTGGTGAAATTAATATTCATTATATTTCATTTCACCCAATATCTAAATGTTTCCAGTGTAACTAGTATAAAAAATTATTGAGATACTTTATATTCTTTTATCCATGCTAAGTCTTTGGAATCTAGTGTATATTTTATACTTATAACACATTTCAATTCAGATGCTGAATTTTCATTGCAACTACTTGACAAGTATCTAGAGTTCAAAAGTTTACAGTTACAAAAGTAGATTCACATACCCAAGTTGTTCCAAACACACTTGTAACTTTCCAATAGTAAAATCTAGTCTCTGACTTAAATCTCAATTTAATTAAAATTAAATAGGGTTTAAAATTCAGTTCTTCAGTCTAGCCGCATTTCAAGTGCTCAAACGTCACACGGGGCTGATGGCCACCACACCGGACGGCACATCCAACAAGGACGTGAAAAGACATCTCTCCTACTGGTCTCCACTCTCCTCTAGTTCTGCAGCATGCACTTATGATTGCTCCGATGGCATCTGGTTGGTATAAACGGAGAGTAACCAAGCAGCCCCTCCTCCCCAAGAAAGGTGTTTTTGCTTCCTGGAAAGAAGTCAGCATTTGAACTTTGAAAAACAGTACATGAAAAATCTGTGAGTTATCCAGGGAGATGCTAAATGCAGATTAGATGTGACATCCCATTGGTATACTTACAGTAAACGGATTTTAATTGTAGTAACTAGTTGTTGGAAACACCAGCGGTAAAATATGCTTGCCCTAATTATGTGAAATTGCCCTAACGTCTATTTGGATGGTCCTCTCAAAAAAACTCATTAAAAACAAAACAAAAAAAAAGCCATCCCCTGTCTCGGGTGGAATCTTTCCTGACGGCTCTGGGCAACAGGCTGATCCCAGGGCAGCAAACAGTGGCAAAGGGAGAAAGCCATCCGCCGACATGCCTTTGGAAGGTGCTCATGCACAACATCATCATTTTTGGTAACTTCATTCTGCTCAAATTGACCAACACACTCATTTTACTCAACGACATGAACAAAAGAATATTAAAATTAAACAAGGTGTTATGAATACTGCCTTCATTTGACAGGGCATTAACTACTCAAATCACCAAGAAATTATGGGAGGTTCCATGGAAACTTCAGAAAGAAAAACGGCAAGTAGCTATAAAGCGTGTGGACCAAAACACTGGACTCAAAAGTGACAACGGGCTTTGCTTTGTCTACAAAGAAAATCATCGCTGTTACCAACCCAATGTGATTTATAACAGCAACAATGACTAACTCTTAAATAGTCCCTAGTAATAACAGCACTAATAATAATAATAGCTACCACATGTGTCTCTTACCCTGTGCCAGTGATTGTTCTAAGTGTATATTTCATATATTTTACATATATTGTTTAATCTGCACAATAACTCTATAAATACTTTACGATCCCCATTTTGAAGATAAGGAAAGAGCAGTTAATGAACACGGGTCACACAGGTGACGGGCAGAACACTTGAGATGTGAACCCAAACAGCCTGGCTCCATACATGCTTTAACCATGTGATGTACAGCCAGAGCTATTGAATTCACCTTGGCTGGTGTGAGAAACATTTTAAGACCACTAACTCCTCAGAACTTTGAATTCCACCCTGACAGAAACAGACGTAGGTGAAACAACTTCCCACCCTTGCCCACCAAAGATGCCCAACGATCCTTCCCCTGAGACCACTCTCTCTCTTCCTAGCACACACAGATGGGAGATCTGGTTCCAGAATGTTGTCAGTACAACCAAATGAGGGAATTCCTACTCCACTGCCCTCATTACTCTAAACTCCACCCCCCCACACACACACTCCAGAGATTTCATACACCTGAATGCTGATGCCAACAGAAATCCTGTGGCTTACCGGTGATCTATAGGACCTGCGAACCAGGGACTTGCTCCCAACATCACTTAACTACAAACCACTTTCAATAATGGAGACATAGAGCATGCATTGAAATCTTACCTACAATTCAAAATCTCAATTCCACTTTAGACAACAGTTCCAATCCTGTGTATCGGGACTGAAAATAAACTGCCAACTGACTCTTTCAAGTTTCACTACTCTTACTTGCCCCTAAAGTTCAAAGTACCTTATGAGGGAGGTGGCTTATACATAATAACGAGGCACCCACATGGAAGAAAGAGAAAAAAGGCCATAGGCGTGCAGCTTTTCTTAAATCAGAGATGCATATTTAGCCATGGCTTTCCATCCTGCTTCTCTTGTTACATAACTCTTTTCCTCCACTTAGATTTCTTCCTTGGTGCCATTTGTTTAACCACATATACTCTTTCATGTACCATTTGTTTAATACGTTAAAGCTTGATTAATCTGTTTAAAAGTCTTCTCTAAATGACTAATTCTGTTGAGGAAAAAAATACTCATCATGAAAATGTAACAGGTAAAGAAACATAAACCAACATCTTAGCTAACATTTTCAAACGGCCTCAGCAGCCAGCAGACAGGATAAAATAGAAGGGACATCCCCAACCCTTGAATTTATTTTCAGGCTCCCCAAGAAGATTAACGTACCTGGTGTCTAATTTCTAATGTATTCCCATACTGGATAACTGCCTGAGCTGCTTTCCGTGGCCCATGTGACTCTTTAAATCATGTATTCTACAGAGCAAAGACTGCTTTTAAAGCATGCTGTTCACCTACCCCCCTCAACCTCCTATTCCCAAAGGGCGTATTTCCTTTTTTCAATTCCCTTTTGGTAAATTATTACATGGAGCTGCATTCCCTGGGAAAAGTCCAGAAGATATATCTTCTGATTAAATGAATCTACCAAATACTTTGCATCCTGTAAATTCTCCAGGTTGGTTATGAATTTAACAACCAGACTTCGCCATGACATTTCAGTTCAAAAACAAACCCCAAACAACCTTCAAAGCCCCAAGTGCTGAAATTCCAGAAACACAGAGGAAAAAAACTTGCTTAGTGACCAAGATGACACGGTTTCTGACTTCAGTATTCCACGCAGGGTTAATTATGCCAAAATCAAGTTTCATACACTCCCGGTGACAATACAAACTACCTGAAGGACCCAAAACACGAATTCTATGAAAGGAAGCAAACCACATACTTATGACAACATCTATTTTGCCAGAATCTGCTATTATTTTTACTGAGCATTACTATCATACCCTGTGGACACAGTAATATCGCCTAGGATTTATGAAGCACTTTTGTAACCTCCTTAAATTAACATCGATTGTTAAGTATACATTCAATCCCCATCCCCCTGTGTGCATGTACAAACACACAAACCTGCTCTGATAAAATCAACAATTACACTTGCTTCCCTCCCGGTTGCCAAGTCATCAGATCCACCCACCGGATCCCCTTATGACTGTAAAGTTTATGGATTACTTATTTCTCATGCTTTTTTTCCTGACGCACTGTAACTACGTTCCTTTTATAGAACTCTGATCAAATCTTAGAAGCATTGTCGGAGGAGGACAGTAAGCAACAGAAGCAAAGATGTCTTAAGATTTTTCTTTCTTAGTTGGAGCCTTGTTTGCAAAGAACTTTACAGTCATACCAGAGCCTTCTTACAACACTCTAGAAAAGGAAACATTCTTAATCCTATTTAACACAGGAAAAATAAGGTTAAGCAAGTTGCAGAAGACCACCCAGGAGATCCAGCATAGAGTTCAGATGCCAGGCAACAAGTGCTGCCTTTTCAAAATAAAAATTATCCTCCTAATTTCCTAAGCTACCAACCTCCAAAAATTTTTTTTCTTCTTTATAATTGAGGCCGACATCACTCAAGTGAAGCAGGGTAATCTTTACATTGCAACCACCTCATTATAGCCAGAATCATCAGCAGCTAGGCTCTAGCTGCTAGAACATCTCTGGCTCCAGTTTTGGGGGAGGTTAAAAAAAAAAAAAAAAAAGAGGGAAAATAGAGATGTTGAGAGTGAAAAGGGATGAGAACAGAACCTTCAAGCCCACTGACTGGTGCAACAGTAAGGATAAGCATTGAGTTTCTGATAAGGTGCTGTTTTTAAGGACCCCGAATTGCCCACCTTGTTGGCACTGTTTACAGGTAACACTTTCCAGTGTATATTCGGTGACGATGCAACTGTTATCCAAATAAACCTTACACTTATTTGAGGAGTTTCAACAAAGTTTAAGAAGTCAAATGCAGGCGCCTGGGTGGCTCAGTTGGCTGATCATCCACCTTCAGCTCAGGTCATGATCTCATATCACAGTTCCTGGGTTCGAGCCCTGTGTTGGGCTCTGTGCTGACAGCTCAGAGCCTGGAGCCTGCTTCAGATTCTGTGTCTCCCTCTCTCTCTGTCCCTCCCCTGCTCATGCTCTCTGTCTCTCAAAAACAAATAAATGTTAAAAAAAAAAATTTTTTTTAAGAAGTCAAATGCAAGACTGCATTAGATATAAAAACCTCACAGAGAATCTAATCTACCTTTTCTCACCTGGCAAGGTCCCCAAGACAAAACCAGTTTCAGTCATGAGCCTTATAAACATACGTTCTAAATGTTATTATTGTAAGTTTATTAAAAAGCTGCAAGGTGAAAAATACAGGATTTTTTTTAATCAAACAAAAACTGAAGAACACACACAGAAATATTCTTCTGTGAAGATTCCCTTTTATTGGACATCCAGAAAGTACCAAAGAAAATCTGAACATCTGACCTTTTATTATGAGTAATGGGTGTTTTTCTTCACCACCAGAGGTCATAATCCAGAAGTAAGTCCTTGTTTTATGGTCACACTTTATACTTTCACCTCATGAATCTCAGAGTAGTTTTAAATGCCACTTAAAACAAAAAAGCCCTCGATTCTCAACACTAAGAATAACTCCAGAAAAAAAGGATTCCTAAAAGGGGAAAGAAAAAAAAAAAGAAGGCTGCCATTTTGACTATTTCTTCTTCTAAAGGCCTCAGAAGAGTGTATGTTCATGTCTACAAGGAGGCGGCAGTTTTCATGACTGAACATAACTTCATTCATAACAAAGGATGACCCAGCGCCATAGGCCAGGCATGATGTTAGGCGCTCTGAACATAAGGAGTCCAACAAAATTCCTCTACTCACGGAGCTCACCAATTCCAGGTGATCTTGATTCATCCATAACACTCACTCGGGCAACACGTACAGAGCATCGACCAGGACCAGCCACTAGCGCTTAGCATCAACATTTTCCCCTATATCGATCCTGTTCATTTTCTTCCTTCCCCACTAAAGTGAGGTTTATCCCTCACCTGGGATGGAAAACGCGGCTCCAAATATTAATGCTAGCATTCACTGGGACGTTCTCAATGAACCTGGTCAAGTTATTGGACCTTTTAAACACTCTCATCTCACAGATCTAGAAGACAGGAAGCAAACAGTATCTTTTAAATTTACAATACGCAAATACAGTCACAACACTGCTGGTAAAAGAAAATGTCCTGAGAATACTAAATACTAATTGGTGGAAATTTTTAGAAACTGATACCACAAATCTCTAAATCAAGTATTTCTCTTCAGAGAAAAGCAAATCAATTGCAATGGTCCAGCAGCTTACCCTACCCTGGAGAATGACAACTAATTCCTTCCACATAAATTTTCCTTTTCCTCTCTGTTCAGTTCCAAGTATTGTTTGTTCAAACTAAATAAATTTCATATTTATGATTTTTAACTGGCATCACACTTTCTGCCTAACATTTTTCATATGATCCCTCATTAAAGAGACATTAATGATTTCAATCAGACCAATTTTACTTCCTTACCCCAAAATTTAATTTCCTGTACAGTACTGCTCTCATTTCACCTTTAAAAAAAAAAAAAAAAACTCAGTTCACAATTTTTTAAAGACCTCTGTTCCCTATTATTTAAGGAAACTCAGAGCCCAGCGGAATATAAACCAACACAAGTTGTTACACGTTCTGTTACTCATTTCTGGAAGAGGAAAGAAAGCTTCTCGTACAATCATAACAACTGAGTCCCACTTTCAAGTTCCTGTCACTCCTTAAAACTCATTAAAAAAAAAAAAAATTTTTTTTTAAATTTAAAAAAAAATTAAAAAAACTCATTTTAAAAATTACTGTACATCAGGGCATCTGGCTGGCTCAGTCGGTTAAGCATCTGCCTTTGGCTCAGGTCATGATCACACGATTCGGTTCGTGGGTTTGAGGCCCGCATCGGGCTCTCTGCTGTCTGCTCAGAGCTGGTTCCAGATCCCCTGTCTCCCTCTCCGCCCCTCCCCAACCTGCACGCGTTGGCGCTCTCTCAAAAATGAATAAATAAAAACTTTTAAAAATTACTACACACCAAAAACAGGTGATATGAATAAAATATGTCATGGAACATCACAAGAGACATTATTACATGCAATAAGAAAGAAATCCAATGAGAAAAAGATGCTTTTTTTTTTAATGTTTATTTATTTTTGAGAGACACACAGAGGGCGAGTCGGGGAGGGGCAGAGAGAGAGGGGGACACAAAATCTGAAGCAGGCTGCAGGCTCTGAGCTGTCAGCACAGAGCCCGACACGAACTCACGAACCGTGAGATCATGACCTGAGCCGAAGTCGGACGCTCAACCGACTGAGCCACCCAGGCGCCCCAAAAATACTACTTTTAAAAACCTGAAGCAGGGCTGACTGGCTGGCTCAGTTGAGAGAGCACGTGACTCCTGAACTCAGGGTGAGTTCGAGCCCACATCAGGTGTAGAGATTACTTAAAAATAAAATCTTTAAAAAAAAAAAAAAACTGAAGCAAACACTTTGTAAATATTCAATGAAGGGAAACATCGAAATCAGTATCTGCTCAATCAACTGTGGAAAGAGAATTTAAGACTGGAAGGAAAAAATAATTTTAATCTGAAAAGATTCTAACCTCAGATTACAGAGCTTCAGATCATAGAGCTTCTTGCTCTACTTTTAGACTGGATGGTGGATCAGGTGTGATTAATACAAGACAAACCACTCAGCACTGCAACCAGTGGACCAACATTTAATGAAAAAATTGCCTTTCTCGGGATAATGGAGAACATTTACATAGTCGGTTAAAATGTCTAAGATAAAAGCATATATTTTAGTTACTCCTTCCTTAACCACCAAACTAACTAGAGTCAGACCAAGTAGTCAGCTCGTGTTAGCCTAGAAGTGTTTTGTGGAACTGAAGAACAAAGCTTGAGGTGGAGGCCACAGCCATCACCTCCCCTCCCCCATGCCCCGCCAGACCAGCCTCCAGCACTAGCCTCCTCCTGAAGGTCATCTAACTGACCCCACAAATCATCTTCTTAACCTAACCTTAAACTGGATTCTCCTGTTGATTTTCATGCTGCAAACAGTATCTTGGCTTTAAAAATCCATTTTCAGTGCAAGTTTGGATGTATATAATCCCTCAAGCTACGCTTTAAGAAGCAAGCATTGAATTCCTGAACACACAGAACTGGAGAAATATAAAACTTAAAATCTCACTAGCACACTACATCCTACAGCAATGGTCTTCAAACTGGGCGATGTATATATACCCTTTAGGGTATATGAAAACTGCTCTAAAGGGAAGAGATCAATTTCTCCATCTTCAACTTCCTCATGTCCCCTTTTCCTAAAAATGGTATGTATGAGAATATCGCCTTCTCTTTCCCAAGTGCCCTTTTCTTACTTTCTCTAGAGAACAACTTGTCAGCCACACCCACATCTCACTAGGCATTATACCTTGAGGGCACCAAACAAGAGAACCACTAGAAACAAACTGGTTTGGGTGCAAAAAAAAAAAAAAAAAAAAAAAGTGTTAAGAAATAAAAACATCTAAAAGCAAGGAAGCAAACGCTTTTGCACGTCAGATCTCTGCAAACAGAGAACATACAATCTTTGAGCCATCAGCCAATCATTAAAAATAATTTTTGATGACAGCTCATGGTGTGAGTTTTACCATGTAACTTCAGTAAATGTCCAAGGAATTGGCTGTCCTTGCTATAATACTCCTTTCTGTTTTGTTTTTGGGAATAAGCTTTTTCAGTGCCTGCTATCTATAAAAGAGAAAAATGGAAAATAGAAGTGATGCCTAATCGTTTACTACCTACGAAAAAATGCATAAGAAAAAAGGACCCATATACATGTAAGAGAGAAATTTTTAAAGAGATACATTTTTACTTTTTATTTTTATTAATCACTTATCAGAATCAGCACTATAACCATGTTATTTTATTTTGATCAATTCTGTTCTACTACTAATTGAAGTGTTTAAGCAATTACTTGTGGATTGAGTAATCCTTGCAGGCACAAGACATTTTTAACTTTTTATACATTTTTATTATAAAGGTACGATGTGATAATCAATGAAAACCTCTGAAACATGAACATGCATTATATTAGAATAATACCTAGGGGAGAAACAGGATATTTAAAAAGTTCAAGGTTAACAGAGAAAGATGGGTTTCCAGTTAAAGAGCTTCTTGGCTTTATTTAATGAATGGTGGCTGGTATAAAGGTTAGATTTTCATCGACTATATTAAGGAGTACCGCGTTAAACTTTTATTTTTATTTCTAATTTTTTTAATTTAATTTTTTTATTTTTTTTAAATTTACATCCAAATTAGTTAGCATATAGTGCAACAATGATTTCAGGAGTAGATTCCTTAGTGCCCCTTACCCATGTAGCCCATCCCCCCTCCCACAACCCCTCCAGCAACCCTCCGTTTGTTCTCCATATCTATGAGTCTCTTCTGTTTTGTCCCCCTCCCTGTTTTTGTATTATTTTTGTTTCCCTTCCCTTATGTTCATATGTTTTGTCTCTTAAAGTCCTCAAATGAGTGAAGTCATATGATTTGTGTCTTTCTCTGACTAATTTCAGTTAACATAATACCCTCCAGTTCCATTCACGTAGTTGCAAATGGCAAGATTTCATTCTTTTTCACTGCCAAGTAATAAATACTCCATTGTATATCTATACCACATTTTCTTTATCCATTCATCCATCGATGGACATTTGGGCTCTTTCCATACTTTGAGTGTTGTTGATCATGCTGTTATAAACATGGGGGTGCATGTGTCCCTTAGAAACAGCACACCTGTATCCCGTGGATAAACCCCTAGTAGTGCAATTGCTGGGTTGTAGGGAAGTTCTATTTTTAGTTTTTTGAGGAACCTCCATACTGTTTTCCAGAGTGGCTGCACCAGCTTGCATTCCCAAAAGTTTTATTTTTAAAAGGGAACTTCCACAATATGCCTGAAATCATGTCTTTTGAAAAAAGCTAGACTTATGAAAGTTTAGACATAAGATGTGAAGACCACAGAGCTACTCTGGTAGTGGTCAGCCTCCATCCAATGGCTCTCAATCAGAGCAATGCTCCAGCTTCTTTTCCAGCCTTTAACTAACAACAGCTCCTCGGTTTGTTTGCAGGTGCAGTCTCAGGGCCATCACTTCCTCCCCAGACTTTGCACTTTCCTTTCCACCTCCCAGACCCTGTTCATAGGGCCAGGAAGATAGATACAGCCCTCCTCCAAACTCCACCATACTTCTGTTGAAGACCAGCTTTTGAGGGCACCTGAGTGGCTCAGTTGGTTGAAAGTCTGACTCTTGATTTCAGCTCAGCTCATGATTCAAGGGTCATGGGATAGCGCCCTGTGTCAGGCTCTGTGCTGAGCGTGGAGCCTGCTTGAGATCCCCTCCCTCGCTCCCTCCCTCCCTCTCCCCGTCTCTCTCTCTCTCTGTCCCTCTCCCCACTTGCGTACTCCCTAAAAATAAATAAATAAACAATTTAAAAGAACCCAAATGTCCACCAACTGATGAATGCGTGAAGACAATGTGGTGTGTGTGTGTGTGTGTGTGTGTGTGTATACACGGAACATACATGTGGAATACTACTCGGCAATCAAAAAGAATGAAATCTTGCCATTTGCAACAACGTGGGTAGAACTACAGTATATTTTGCTAAGTGAAATCAGTCAGAGAAAGACAAATATATGATTTCACTCATACGTGAAATGTAAGAAACACTACAGATGACCATAGAGGGAGAGAAGGAAAAATGAGATAAAAACAGAGAGGGAGGCAAACCAGAAGAAACTCTTAAGTGCAGAGAACAAACAGAGGGTTGCTTGGGGGTGGGGGGGGGGGGCGTTAAATATGTGATGGGCGTTAAGGAGGGTACACGTTGGGATGAGCACCGGGTGTTATATGTAAGTGATGAACCACTAAGTTACAGTCCTGAAACCAATACTACACTGTATGTTAACTAACTTCCAGTTTAAATAAGTAAATAAATAATTTCAATTAATCGAATGATTGATTTAAGGGGGAGAAAGAAAAAAAAAAGACCGGCTTTTGGTCAGGTGCTGTGAACTGCTAATTTGGTAAGAGGGCAGAATGGCATAGTGGGGTTGACAGCATGGAATCTGATGACAGGTAACCTGGCTTCAAATTCTGACTCTGCCATTTGCAAACTTAAGCCAGTTATTTAATCTCTCTGTTGCCCAGTTTTCTTATCTATAAAATGGGGATTATCGTCACCCTTACCTGTTTGAGGTTTCATAAAAATTGAACGAGTTAAAGCACTTTTAAAAGCCTTAAAACACTGCTCGACACACAGTTTTTGCTACATTATCAGTATTAGCACCACAATTATTACTACAACTCCCTTAATCACACCCTGGTACGGATTTTTATTACAGAGGCTCAAGCATCATCTTTATACATATAACTGTGTCCCATTACCCAGGCCAGGTCTATTTAGTTGGAAAGAATGGGCAAGAACACCTACCCACCACATTTGTTCCCACTCGGAGAAAAATGGCTAACACAAATACAACAGGGTCTATAAAAACTCTACGTAAGTCAACTCATGTTAAGAAAAAGAGACACTCGCAAGGGTATCATAAATAACAAATAATCCCACCTTGGCCCTTCCTCATGGCCTTAGCCTTTATGTTTCAAAGACAGAAAAATCCTACAGCAAGACGCAGAGAAAGCCCGGAGGAAAAACTCCTAGAAGTCATATTTTCTACCCTCGAGGTTTTTTTTCCATTATCCTGCATCAAGGGACAATACATGGGAAATAATTGGGGGAGAGGAATAATCTGTATTTGTGACCAAACAGAACCAAAAGAGAGCGTGGATGGACACTATAAGTAAGGAAATCGACGGCGATCCCACTGCCTGCCCCTCTCGGATCACTCTGGCCAATGACTGGATATAAAAAGAAAAGAAGTCTGTGGGAAGGAAGCCAAAGAAAGGACTACAGGAGAGGCCCTGGACAACAAGGGCTGGCAGGTTGTGTGGCTACACAACAGCCGATTTTACTGACCACAACAACATCCTTACCCATCCTCCAAAAATCACTTTCTCTTTAACAAAGAATTTGCCACAATCAATGTGGCCCTGCGTTTGGCTTTGAGGAAGCACCTCTATAAACCTAACTGCGACGAACCTAACTTTGTAATTGCAATAGATCTAAACTTAACTTGCACCTAATGCTAACCAACATCCTCGGCCACCTCATCAATTCAACAGCACCCAGGAATATTAGAATTAAATGAGATGTTTGTATGAAATACAGATTCCGGAATCCCTAGCGGGTCTGGCTCCGTCTGGCGTAGGACTCAAAGAATCTGCATTTTTACACAAGCGCCCAGGGAAGCCTTGAGTGCACTGTAGTTTTACAACCATTGCCTGAAACACATCCCTGGAATATCACTTAGTGAATGCAATTCACACACACTTTGTCCATTCTGAGAAACTTAGACATGTTGGCGTCATTTACATTGGTGAACTCTGTGTCTGCAAGGCTAAAACTCTGACTGCAAAGTGCTTTGGGTCAGAAACTTTACACCTTGCAGAGAAGAAGGGAAGAGCATCTTTCTCACGGCTCAGATGCTCAGTCCTGGTGAAGGGTCTCGGCTGGCCTGGCTCAGGTAATATGACCACTGCTTGTCTTCCCTCTACAAGGCTCAAGGGTGAGGGGGGAACGGATGAACGGGGGTGGGGGGGTGGGGCTTATCCTGTCCTGAGGCCCCCCCTTTATGGCCAGGGTCCCCCAAGCAGAAAAAGGGGGCTTCACACAGATGTGGCATCTGGGATGTCTGGGCAGTCTCCCTAATTGGTATCTCTGCTAAATCATTTTCTATGAAAATACAGTTATTATACTTTATTTACAATATGATTCCATTTTAAAATATTGACATAAATGCAATTATTTTGGAATATATGTGTTCCTGAAAGCAGGCAAATAAAGACATCCGATCCTACTCCTTTGGATACTTTTAAAAGACAGAAGAAGCCTTCCAACTTGTGTTATTAAAAAGCAACATAAAATAAACCAAGCTCTGACTAGCGGGTCCGAGTATGTGATGTTCAAGTTGACATTCCAGTTTCCAAGCTGTTTTTATGGAAGGATGGCTACGAGGGGGTTTCTGCATCGGAGAGGGTACAGGAAGAAGCGCTCTGATAGGGTGAAAGTAGAGTTCCCTTTGTTTTGGCATTCCACCTTCATTTATCTGACTTGCCCCTCCAGGTAAATTGCTGGGTTTGTTTGACGGGAGAAATCTCTTTCAAGGCCTCCTACTACAGGGGTGGCACAGAGGCATGGTGACACGGCCTACTGCACGGCCTTTTGCCAAATCACTTTGTACCTGTGAAACGCACCACGGTGCATACTTCGATCTGAGTGTCTCCTCCACCTGATTTATGAGGGATAAAGTACTCCGCGCTATCAAACGTCGGAGACCTGTTATTACCACTGCCTGAGGGAGTATAAAATACATATTTATGGAGCAGTCACTGATGAATGTTTGATATGCACTAACCTACTGAAGAAGTTGTAAACAGAAAAACTGACTTCCCGCTAAACACAAAAGTTTTGTAGCAGAAAGAATACCAGCCTGGAGTAGAGGGACCAGGTCTGTAACACTACTCACATAGCAGCCAACCTAACTAGTCATTTTACTTTGGGCAAGGCCAGGTAAACTCCCCGCGCCCTTGGTTACGTCAGACATGAAATGAGGGAGGGTTAGGTGACAGGATTTCTCCAAGCTCTCTCTCTACGGTCCTGTACTTTCCAAGTAATCTCAGGTCTTGTTCTCTGCGCCAACAAAGATGAAACATATTGTAAGATTTATACAAAATTCATTGCTGTCTGCTTATTCCTGCTGTGGGTTCTGGAATTATAAGCCTGGGAAATGGCAAAATAATAGCTGCCATGCACAAGGCAAAGTAAAAAAATAAATTAAAAAAAATAACATCTGGATACCCAGGCACCAGATCTGTCTGAATACGTGCAAGCAGAAGGTATGGAGTCATTAAAAAAAAAAAAAAGCCACAACTGCTATTTTGGAAGATGCTCTATATGAAAATTAGCAAAGGGGAAAAAGTTATATTTATGTGCATCCTAAGTAAACATGATTTATACCAACTATACTGTCACTTATTCAACAAATATTTACTGAGCATACATTATGAGCCAAGAGCTGGGAACAGAGCAGAAAACAGGACAGAAACAGTTCCTGTTTTCTGCAGTCAGATACATAGCAGGAGAGCCAGGTTAACCAAAATTAAAGAATTATTACAGATGTGGTGGCTGCCGCACCAAAGAAAGGGTGTGCCCAGAAAACCTAATAAAGTAAGAACACAGATCTGAGAGTGGTAAAGGCTTTCCTTGGGGAATAACAGTTTACTTAAGATTTGCAGAGTTGGGGGAGGAGGAGTGTAACAGGAGAGAACATTTCAAACAGAAAGGATAATCTTACAATCTATCAAATTTTACATCTACAGAGCTGAGTTCCAGTCCCTGCTCTGCCCTCCAGATTTTAACTCCACTTATGAAAACTGCTTTATTAAAAAAAAAAAAAAAAGTCTGTAAATGGGAGACAGTTTAGATAATTTGGTGAACTGTCAAATTTAATAACTGGAAAACAAAGGGACCAGGGAATATGCATCTACTTTAGATAAACCGAACACTAGACAAAAAATTTAACTCCTTGTGACCAACAGGACAGAGCACATATATGGAGTCATCAAAGACCAGAGGGAATTGGGGTGCCTGGGTGACTCAGTCGGTCGGGCGTCCAACTCTTGGTTTCGGCTCAGGTCATGATCTCATGGTTCGTGAGACTGAGCCCTGCATCAGGCTCTGCACGGACATTTCAGAGCCTGCTTGGGATTCTCTCTCTCCTTCCCTCTCTCTCAAAATAAATTTGAAAAAAAAAAATTAAAACAAAAGGGAAACCACTGGCACACCTATACCATTCTCCCTTAAAAAAAAAATATATATATATATATACACACACACACACACATACACACACACACACACACACACACACGCATAGGAATCAAGAAATTCAAATTCTTATTTCTGAAGACTACCCCCAAAACAATCTCAAAAAAAAAAAAAAATAGTGTAATTAAAGTTTGCTGATTAAGAGAAAACTCCAGCCCTTTCCAGAGACCACCTGGGCAGCCTCAGAACTATTATTCTTCTATGTTAATGATTCCTGGTTTTAATCATCGTCTTTATTAAAAAAACAAACAAATAATCACTGCATTCCAGTTGACAATTTGTGTTCCAAGTTTCCTTTCCAAAATCGTCTCTAAAGTCCAAGGCAAATAAAAGCCACCAGGCACAGTTGCTTAGAGAACTGACAAGGGATCCTTGACTCCAACAGACCTGGTTGGCATCAATGATTCAAGCGCATTATGAAAATCTCCACACGACTCAAAAATTTTTTAAGTACAGAACTGAAGTTTACATCCACAAATCTGTTTGATCTCTGCAGTTGCAAAACCATATGGCACACAGAGAAAAACAAATTATCTCTGCTTATGAAATAAGAACCTTCTGTAGGCTTTGGGCCAGACCAACAGCTACGACTGTCCTAGTTGTTGCGTATCACTATAATTAACTCTCTCTGATCTTTCTGAAGAATTGAGAGTTCTGTTTTATGTTTGTGTATTTGTTTGTTTGTTTGTTGACGGGGTGGGGATTAGAGACAAGAAGTATGGAAGATCGCTGCTGAAAGATGGGGAGAATACTAAGCGTAACCTCAGACAACGGTTTCAGTATCTTCCGTAAATATTGTACGTGTAATGTTTTTTGTGCTTTATCTAATCATTTATTGCTGAGGAGATATTCAAAGCCATGTCACATTCGCAACACAGTACAGAAAGTAGTGTTGGTAAAGAGGCCTATGTCCTTAGACTAAATGACTGTCGTTTCCAGAATAAAACCAGTTTCATCACCTGTGTTTCTCCTCCTCGGAGGCTACACTGAACTAACTGCAAAAATATAACAAGGCAAATCAAACTAAGTGATGTGAAATCTGGTTGAACGTTGCCGCCCCCCTTAGATTTATTACTGCCACTGGCCCCCATCACAAAATTAAAGCTTAAAAATAATTGAGACCTCCCCCACAAAAAAGGTAGTACTTTCTATCTCTGAAGTAGTAAGAGAATTTAAAATCTGATGTATGACACTGTAACAGGATTTAATGAGGACAGCCAACCAACGGCTCATAGCACCAGCAAGATCCAGAAACGTAACAAAAGAAAACGCCAACGAAGAGTGACAAGAAAAAAAAGCGTAAATATTTTTAAGGGGGAAAGGATCACTTCCTAGGTACATACGTGATTTTACATACAAAGGGTAACTTAGAGTATAATTGCAGAGAAAGAATTACTAATTTTGGTTTCCTAAGAGAAGGCATTATTCTGAAAAATAACAGCGTCAGCGGGCCCATCTTTCCACTTGGTGGGACTGGAATTAGGAAAGCATTTCCCTCACACTTGATGTGATAAAACAGGTGACGGAGCACCAGCACGGTCTCCTCTGAAGGGCTGGGCTTTGAGTTCTGGCTAGTGAGAGTCGTGGGATCTCCAAATCACTGGGTCACAGCAGCATTCCTGCCATTTTGTCTACTGTACCCAACGAAACACCTTCCAGGGACACTCCATCCCACTGCCACCGAACGCAGCTCAGAACCACGCTGCCACAATAGCGCAGACCCCAAGGACGGGCTGAAGAGGACAGCAGCCTGTTGGAGGTGCCTAGCAGGCTGGGGAACATTTCCAAGAAACAAACTAAGCAGGATTCAAGAGAGAAACTTTATCTCTTCAGCTATGATCACCTCCAAATGTAAATACCTTCAAAACATACGGCTTACAAGTACAGTTCTGGGAAAACCAGTAACATGTCACCGAGGAACAGCATTAATGGGTTTAGCTGGAATCCGATCTGTTTCTTTCCAAACATCCTTACACTTTTTTTTGTCTTTGAGATCACTTTCTATCTAGAAGTGGACTGCAGTGAGGAACACCTTTTATCCATTCACTATCTAATCTTGCTGTCCCTGAGCCAAGTCCCTTCTGAGGTGGGGGGTGGCATCACATATTTATTTGGCAGCTAATAGTTGAAGACAGCCTTTTCCTTTTCTTTTCTCCTGGTTGACAGTTTATTCAAATAAGCCACTCTGCACACATTTGCGGATTCTTTCTATGAGCTGGGGCAAAATAGCCCAATAAAAGTCCATAGGGACGTCCAGAATACGCAACATCTCTACCTAGTCAAGAGTAACCACTGCGTTTCTGCCTTCCTGATGGCACTTTTAATTCCTCCCACAACCTAAAGCTTGTCAGCTGGATTTAGACAGCCCATTGTTTTTCTCCCTTTCCCCTTTAGTGAAGGCCTTGTCCACACCTCTTGGCTACAGACAGAGAGAACAAAGGGTAGCCAGACCTATAGATTTCTGTACTTGACCTCCTTTATGTGGTAAAGATGTTGATGGTCAACACCGCAATAAGAAAAAGGAATGCGAGTTGCATGCATGACAAACCGAACCTACAAAAGAAGAAAAGGAATCAGCCAGAAGTTCTCATCATCCAAGTTAGGATACAACAGAAGATGACTCTTTGAAATAAATTAATTAATACAAGAACCTAGCCAGGACGAAAATTCATTCAGCAAAAAATTAAAAATTAAAAAAGAAAATCCATGTGCAGCACAACATTTTTGCAGTGGCATGTTGGAGTTCTCCTGTTTTGAAAAATGCAGCACTGACTGAGACACTGAGCCAAATATTCTGATCTGTCATCATTCTAAATATATGGGCCCATCTTTCAGCAAACAAATTAGCAGGTAATTGTCACCACCGAACGCTCACCCTTCCCTCGAAGCTCTATAAATACTGAGCAATCATGACTGGCAATTACTGGGCTCCACACATAAAACACTACTAACTTCACTGGAACCACCCTCAAACATCCTCAGCATCAATCAGAAGGAGGGTGTCAGAAAAAGCATTATGCCCTAAAATTCTTTCAAAGGAGAAGAACAAGCAGAAAGAAAAGAGATCGCGCATCCACGCTCTTTATTTGATCATGGAGAAAGCAGAATGTACCCTGAGCAATGAATGACCCCAGTGTATTTTTTTAAGTGTCTAAGGTCAGACGAGCAGTCCCAAGTTTGGGGAAATTGCAAATTGAAGGGAAAAACAGCATTACTCCCCCATTCCCCCCACTGAGAGCGCTGCACAGCACATAAGTTTGCCAATACAGTAAGAGCTGCAAAACTAGCTAGTCTCCAGTCCTCAGAAATGACTCATGCCGCCTCCAAGATTCTGATTTAAACAACAACCAACTATTTTCTGAGGGCAAAAGGGGAGGAAAGTTCTTAAATCATTTAATTCTGCCAATTAGTTCCGCAACTATGGCATTAAAAGAACTATGGATATTTATCCACTGGAAGTGGATCAAAAAGTGGGCTCTCTTAATGCCTATTAAATAGTGCTGATTTTCAAGCATCACTGACCAAGGTCAAATCTGAACCAATGTGAAAGCCTCCACTTCCCCATCACTAATCCCTTGAGCCATCCATTCTTCCAAAAGGCAAATGTTTTGTAGGAAGGGGGAAAAATACCACACAGTACGTGTAGCACTTACTATGACTGCTTTCTACATAAAAACTCAGCTTACGTGCCTACCATTTATTTGTCTATGAAAAGTTAAAGAATGAAAACACTCTGAAAATTGCAGAAATGATACAGCTACAGTACTGATATGTACAGACTCAATGAAGTGTTTTACTCTACATAAATTAGGTCAGATCTCTGGTTATTGCCTGATCATGGGTTCTTCTTGGTATTTAGTCTTCTCCCATCAATTGGAGAAATAAACGGATGTCTCCCTAAGCATGTGTTTCCAATTGACAAGATTATCTTCTGTAAGTGTGTTGCTGGTCAAACTGTAGAGTGATCAAGCTTAGGTTCCACTGGGTTATCAGCTACACTTAGAAAACTTTGGGCTCATGAGCTGAGGAGGGATGAAGGAAAGGAAAGCAAAACAAAACAAAACAACAACAAAACCCAGTTAGCAGTAATGCAACTGTGCCCTTGGCGGGGCACAAGTATTAAGAATTAACTTACTAGGGGCACTGGGGTGGCTCCGTCGGTTAAGCGTCCGACTTCGGCTCAGGTCATGATATCGCAGTTTGTGACTTCGAGCCCCGTGTCGTGCTCTGTGCCGACAGCTCGGAGCCTGGAGCCTGCTTCGGGATTCTGTGTCTCCCTCCCTCTCTGCCCCTCACCCACTTACACTCTATCTTTCTCTGTCTCTCAGAAATAAATAAATGTAAAAAAAAAAAAAATTAAAAAAAAAAAAAAGAATTAACTTACCAATTCAGTGCCCAAAAGGGAAAGTTTCCAGGGTGCCCCAGTCGACCCAAGAACCTAACTGTTCGTTCACTTTCTTCATAGGATGACTGCCATAAAGACCACCCCCACCCCTCACAATGTGATATACACTGCTAGCCATCCTTCAACTTAATGGCACATTCTCACTGAAACTAAGTTAGCTGTCATTTAGTTCTGCAGTTCACCTACAATCAGGGGTTTAAAAATCTTACTCAGGTTCACTGGAAGCCTAATCACCAAAAATGGCATCTTTTCAAAAACATTAAATGTATTTACAATGTATGGAAGCAAATATATTCCAAATCCCCAAAGAAAATACAATCGCACGTTACCTCTCTACTCCCCAGGAAAGAAAAGCTGTGGCGTCCAGAGACCTGGTTATAAGCTCACCACTACTCAAACGCCAGACAAAATGAGCTGCTTTGTCAACCTTGGGCACATTCTATTCCCTCTGCACGAAAAGTCTCCTCCCTCCCACTTTCCCTCTTCCCACTGAGGGGAGAAAAAAATCTTTTAAAAAATATTCCTTGGTCCCTCCTCCCTCTCCATGGAACTTAGCAGTTCCCCACCATATTTCCGTATGCTTCTTAAACCTATCATAATGAGTCTTCTCTGTACTATAATTGCATGAACAAGACATGCCTATAACAAGTGCAAACTCACCTAGGGGCATACAATAAAAACAGGGACCTCTCCTCCCTCCCACCCCTGCTAGCCATTTGCTACATCTCCTTCCAGTCCAGTTTCTATATTTAAACATGTACATGCTTATTGGTTCACAGATCTGTCATATCTAACAGACTATGGACTCCATGGAAGCAAGAACTTACTCACCTCTGTATCCAGCACCTGGTACACTGCTGGTCCATAAAGGTGCTCAATTAAATACTTAATCAATCAATGATCAAAGAGTGAAAAGCAACAGAAGAGTGGGTGCCTTCTTCACGGGGCTCCAGAGGCAAGAGGAAACAGATACAGGCATCCTTACCCGTGCCTGTGTCCACACACATGGGAGATTTGGAAGGGGGAAAGGAACACACAGCATTGGAACCTACAGTTCCAGCGGGCACATCAAATGAGCAACAGTTGGCCAACACAGGGATACCAGGGCACAGCAAACACATCTGTCTTTTGTGGAAAACACCCAAGTCAACTGACCGAAGGAGCTCAATTCAGGATTCTGGAAGGCTGTTTTGTCCCTAATCTTAAGGGTGGTCCTCCTGTCTTAGAGGCACCACCTAGTTCGGCCTATAGTGCTCTCAAGGCATCAGCCTCTCTTAGGAACAGGACATCCATGGGTTACAAACTGCTTCTGAACTGTGTTTGAAAACGTGTGAACTCTTGGGGGGGGGGGGGGGACAGGAATTTCAGATATACCCAAAAGACCAAGAGAAAATGTTATGACTCAAAGGCCAAGAAAAAGCTATTTTGATGTCAAAACATAATCCTGAAAGCCTTAAAATTAGGGTGGGTCTCTTTTCTCCAAGCATCTAAACTTATGGGTTTCCATAACCAAAAGAAGAGCTGGAAGTAGGACTATCCTCAGTAAAAACCTTTAACATAAATGATTTAGCCGATTAAGATATGGCCCAATTTAACAGTACAAACAAACCCTTTAACCTTCCTTAACTTTTTAGAATGTTACTAGCCTTGCCAGTTGTAATCTCAAATTATCAAAGTCACCAACCGATAGCCACCCCAAACCAGAATGAGCTTAAACATAAAATGGCATAGGAAAATATTCTGTATCAAAGTCCATTTTAGCAAATCTTCAGATCTGGGCTTTGAAATGAGAATTAGCTCAGTTCATCTTTACCAGTTCACCTTTTCCTTGCCAGGGTTCCAAAAGGCAGAACTTCAAAAATTCATTTGGCACAAGAAACATTCCACAACTTGGTCAATAAAATAGCCCTGACCACAATATCATCATTATCCAGATTTATAGAATGGGCACAGTGACCAAGACATTGGGTAAATGTCCAACAGTAACATATATTTTGAAATTAACAAATTGGCTTGTACACGAACCAAGCAAGTCTTCCCTTTAGCCAAGAATGGCTACATAGACTAACACCGGGTTTCTAGCTCTGAACACAAACAGCCCTTCACTCTCTATAGAGAAGAAAAGAAAATGACCAACGTTTCAAGAACTCTTCCCACGCTCACATCCCACCCACCAAAAGTTCCTACCTCCATCCCCACCTGGAGCTGCCTTCAGAGACAAATAAGGTGTTGACTGGAGGCCCAGTTCTGTAACGACTCAACAATCCCAAATTAACAAAAAATCAACTGGTGGCATCCCTAAACTAAGAAGAATTAAAACACAATGACCAAAAATAAAGAATACACTTGAAAGTAAAACAGGTGAGTGTGTTGGGGTGGGGGGTGGGGAGCGCATTAGAAAGCGTGATAGATAATTTTTAAAAGCATATGCCACAGAGATATTTATGGGTTAAATGATAAGCCATCTGGGACTGACTTCAAGAAAAAATCAGTTGCAGAGACGTGGAAAAAGGAGGCCCGGGTGATGGTACTGATGACACAGTGAATTAGTAATTAAGGCTGAGTAGTGAACACATAAGCGTTTATTATACTATTATCTCTATTTTTCTGAGTATCTTTATATTTCCATAAGAAAAATCACAAGGGAGGTGTAAGAGTATACACAATAAAATGCTAATGCGAACGATCCCTCGGTGAAGGGATTCTGGATAATTTTATTTTCTTCTGTGATCTTTTCAACAAAAACAGTATCTCTTCTGTGCTCAGAAAGTAAATATTTACTATTAGCATGATGATGACGGCTAGAACATTTCTGGAGCAAAAGGACGCTATTACCTGGATGCCTTTAGGAGCCACTTCTGTCCCAGCACACCAAGCAAGATCCAAATTTGAGAGAAAACTACTGTGCCCTGAGGCACGCGCGTGCACACACACACATCCACATAAACAAAGTTTCATGTGAGGATGTAACAAGTATAGAAAGAAAAGAATCTGACAAAATATCCCAATAGAAAGTTAAACAAGTTAATTCCTTTTCCTGAAGGGCAATATCATCTGTTTAAAAAGGTTTATTTTCCCTTTTAGCTAACGTTGATTGAGCCCTTGCTACGTACAAATAACTTGACTGTACTCTCCTCTAATCCTTGTAATAACCCCAAGAGGAAGTACAAGTATTATCCACATTTCAGAAATGAAGATATTGAGATTCAGAGTTTAAATAGAGTGGGGTTGGAGTGGATAGTCCAACCAAGAATGTAAGAATCACATCTTTGTCTTCAGGATGTCTGAGGGCAAAATAGGAGAGGAAACTCCCAAGAAGAAAGAGAAAAATTAATCTAGTTTAAAAAATCCCAGAAGTGGGGCGCCTGGGTGGCTCAGTCGGTTAAGCATCCGACTCTTGAGTTCAGCTCAGATGATGATCTCACTCACAGTCGTGGGATTGAGCCCCACGTCAGGTTCAGTGAAGAGCTTGGAGCCTGAATGGGACTCTCTCTCCCTCTCTCTCTACCACTCCCCTATTCATTCCCTCTCTTTCTCTCTCTCTCTCTCTCTTTCCCCCCTAAAATAAGTAAATAAACTTGAAAAAAAAAAATTCCAGAAGTAAAACAGTCCAGAGCCTGGAATTCCAACCTAACCATATGGAAGGGTAATAACATGTACACTCCTCCTGTCCATCCTCAAGACCAAGGTGGAAGAAATGATTGTAAAAGGAATACATCCAGAAGAACGAAAGTCCCATAAACTACCATGAGGTCAAGCACAGCAGAGTGTTTACGTGCCACACACTGTGCTATCCGCAAACGCTCTAAAGGAACTATGATCATTCCCATCTTACAAAACGTGAACCTTGGAGAAGTCAGGTAACTTGCTCATGATACCTACTAATAAACAAAGACCCGTTTTTAGACTCAGAAAGCCTCCATAGGCTACTGCACACACCATAACACAATATCATTCCTTGAAAAATAGGCTCACTCCAACCCTAAGCATCTCCACTCCCAAATTATTATCAGCAAAACAAAATAGTCACCAAGATATTCGGAGTCCAAGATGTATTAGAAAGACGACACAAAGGAGTCGCTACAACGTATCTGAAACTGTGCTTAGATACTATGAAAAATACACAAGCCAATAATTATTACCCTACAATAAAACTTCAGCAGGGGCGCCTGGGTGGCTCAGTTAAGCGTCCGACTTTGGCTCAGGTCATGATCTCATGGTTCTTGAGTTTGAGCCCCACGTCCGACTCTGTACTGACAGATCAGAGCCTGGAGCCTGCTTTGGATTCTGTGTCTCCTTCTCTCTCTGCTCCTTCCTCCCTTGCTCTTGCTCTTGCTCTCTCTCTCTCTCTCTCTCTCTCCCAAAAATAAATATAAATAAAACATTTTAAAAATTAAAACAAACAAAAAAACTTCAGACAGGCACTATGGAAAATTCAGTGGCATCCTCAGTATTCAGAAAGTCCAGTTTCCTAAAGAAATGTGAAGACACTACTTAGCAAGTTCCATGACCTTAGGCGTGTCATCACTTAGCCACTTCCAATTTCACTTTTGGTCCCCGCTTGTGGAGCTCAGGATACCTATTTATATGCAAAGCGCCTAACCCAGTGTTCGGCTATCAGACACAGCACAGAAACTCAGGAAAGGCTTCATCCCCAGATAAGGTACTGTGGTCGGTACCAGCAGGCATTCTCCCCCTTTGAGGAGCCCCAAGAGGGAAAATGAGCCCTCAGCTCCCCATTTGTGGATCAAAGTCATGCCCCCTGGGGGGAGCGGGGGGCAAACTATCTCCCCTCTCCTCTCCTCACACAATGACATCTTTATAGAAAAGATCCGCAAATTGTGGGGATTTAGTTCAGTAACTCTCTTATTCTGCAATACTATAATTTTACTTTATTGCACTTTCAGATGGGCTTTGTTTGGCATTTGATTATCTCAGAGCCAACTTCCCACTTAAAATTCTAGACCTTGGCTTTGATAATAGAATATGAAAAACGCCAGGACACTGTATCTGTCCAAGGGACAAAAACTCTGTGAGCCGTCCGAGATTGTTTTATTTGTTTATACAGTGACAACAGGAAGAATTCCAAAGAATCAAGTCATAGAATCTTAATTTTCTCCCATCAGCCCTACCAGCTTGGTAGTAATAAAAAGCAATCTAGGACTCAGAGTATTTTGGTTTGTTTGTTTTTTTCAATTTTTGTATCGCATTATTCACTAATGCTCAATACAAATAAAAACCAAAACTAACAATGCCCAAACACTACGTTTTCAAACAAACATGAAAATTATTTCTTCCACATCCATCACAGCTTTATCAATTTTTCAAGCTTATTACTTCAAACTATTTTTATTTAAATAAGATCTTTGGAATGTCTATGAAAACAAAACACATTTAGATGTATGTATTTTTATGACACGTGGGGGGAAAGGGATTCCGAACCCTTAAGAATTTTTTAGTTTGTTGTTTTTGTCAGTGTGACACAGCTAACAAACATTTAAACAAAAGTTAAACTCCAGGGGCGCCTGGGTGGCGC
Organism: Lynx canadensis; assembly: GCF_007474595.2. Taxonomy (NCBI): domain Eukaryota; kingdom Metazoa; phylum Chordata; class Mammalia; order Carnivora; family Felidae; genus Lynx; species Lynx canadensis. The sequence continues at coordinate 44,910,875 of NC_044315.2, forward strand.
AGTCAGTTAAGCGTCCGACTTCAGCCAGGTCACGATCTCGTGGTCCGTGAGTTCGAGCCCCGCGTCGGGCTCTGGGCTGATGGCTCAGAGCCTGGAGCCTGTTTCCGATTCTGTGTCTCCCTCTCTCTGCCCCTCCCCCATTCATGCTCTGTCTCTCTCTGTTCCAAAAAAAATAAATAAACGTTGAAAAAAAAAAAAAAAAAAAGTTAAACTCCAAAGGCCCACTGTAACAAACAATACTGGTTAAAAAAAAAAAAAAAAGATTATGTATCAAATTAGTTGGCAAATCTGGGAATTCTTAGCAATACTGATTGTTCTCCTTTAAAAAGCATCCCTCAAAATAAGGGGGGGCGGGGGGAAACTACTGGTCTGAATCCAGGTCCAACAAATTCCATATCTTTTGCTCCTTTTGACTCTCACTTCCCACTTAGAAAAGGCAGGCTTAAGGACTAAATAGACTCTGACCTTTAAGTGTAACTTGAAAAAGCCATAGCCTCAAGATGAGTCATACACAGACTTTGTAAACTAACTACACAATTGCTAGACTGTATTTCATACAAAGAAACTAGGAGTAAAACTACTCACTGAAAATAGAAGGCATGTCTGTGTAGCATAGAAACACAGTGGCTCAGTCACACGAACAAAAGCAAGGACCACCACTCATGCACACATGCACATTACCCTCTAGCAAAGACCTATTTTCATAGAGTGCTATTTGACTCTACAAAGAAATCAATATTTTACTTAAGTCTTATGAACGCAGGTGAGCTTGTAACTTCCAGACTTCTCATTCCACTTGTTGCAGGAACAATAAAAAATTCCGCCCTAACTTTTTATTATGTGAAATAAAGAAGAAAGCCTCTCCTTGCTCAGAGTGTTTTCTCTATCCTTCGGACACAGTCTCTCCTTTAAAAAGTTATATACATTTGCATACATAGAGTTGTGCCTAGGAGGCTACTGCCTAAAGCAACCTAAAGCAACAGTTTGGTTTGTTCACTTGACCTTTTCACATCGCACGCCCTGTTTGAAAACTAGGTCAGAATACAACTATCACAAGAAGGTCTTTTAAAACCCACTAAGATACCATACAAGTAGCACCACTAAAATGAAAATAAACGGAAAACAAATTAAAAGGAATTCAAATGAGGTTAATTTTTTTAAGTTTGTTTATTATTTTTGAGACAAGGAGGGGATGCAGAGGGGGAAGGAGAGAGAGAATCCCAAGCAGGCTCCATAATAACAGCGTGGAGCCCAACGTGGGGCTTGATCTCACAAACCGTGAGATCACAACAGGAGCCAAAACCAAGCGGCAGACACTCAACTGAATGAGCCACCCAGGCGCCCCTAGGTTAATTTGTAAGCGGACAGAATAAAGCTACAATAAGCTAAATGTTATCTGAAATACGAGTTACAGAATCCAACACAATTTAAGAGAACAAAACCAAGCAGATTGAGTGTGTGTCCACCTTAAGTCTCCCCTTGGTAGAATGGAACCAAGTTGCTCCCTCCAAAAATGTTTCTGAAAAACTGGGACATAATAACAATAATACTAAGAGTAGTTAATTATTGAACTGTTCCATGCATACAATGCTAATCATCTACCTCACTTAAACCCTTATCAAAACCCAAAACTACAAATTTTCCCATTTTACAAATAAGAAACTGAAATTCTGAGATTGTTACTTGCGAAAGGACAAATTTTTGTTGCCTTTTCTGGGATAGGAAGACTTGGTGGATGGGTAATTCCTTTAAAGAATATTGAATTGGGGCGCCTGGGTGCTCAGCCGTTAATTGTCCTTCTTTGGCTCAGGTCGTGATCTCAGAGTTGGTGAGTTCAAGCCCCTTGTTGGGCTCTGTGCTGACAGCTTGAAGCCTAGAGCCTGGAGCCTGCTTCAGGTTCTGAGTCTCCCTCTCTCTCTCTGCCCCTCCCCCACTCACAGTCTGTCTCTCTCTCTCTTCTCTCTCTCTCTCTCTCAAAAATAAACAAACATTAAGATAAATTTATTTTAAATGAAAGAAAAAAAAGAACATCGAATCATTTCATGTCTGTGTTCTCACGCTTGAAAATCAAGGGGTACCTGAGTGGCTCAGTCGGTTAAGCGTCAACTCTTGATTTTGGTTCAGGTCATGATCTCAAGGTTTGGTTCATGGATTCAAGCCCCTCATCGGGCTCCACACTGACAGAGCAGAGCCTGCTTGGGACTCTGTCTTTTTCTCTTTCCCTGCCCCTCCCTTGCTCGTGCTTCCGCGTGCTCTCTCTCTCTCTCTCTCTCTCTAAAAATAAATAAATAAACTCAAAAAAAAAAAAAAGGAAGAAAAGGAAAAGAAAATCAAAATCTTCTAGAGGATTTGTTAAAATGCAGATTGTGGGGGTGCTGAACACCGCCCCCAGGCTCTCTGATTCAATAGATCTCCCATTGGGTCCAAGAATCTGCATTTCTAACATGCTCCCTGGTGATAGATAATACTGCTCTGGGGACCCACTTCTAGAGAGTTACTGCTTTACACTTATTATGAGGAAACACACTCAACATGTAGAGATACAATGAAAACATGATGAGTTGGGTTCGACTGAACCTAATTCCAGTGTCGCAATTTTCACGTCATTTGACTTAAAAACCTTAAAAACAATAGTTCTGTGAAAAGTCATTGTGGTATAAAGTAGTATATTTTCAACCAGGATTAATTCTGCCACATTGCCCAACGTCTACTATCTTGACCCACAACAGTCCCGAGAAACGTAACTTCCTACCCCTCTTCCAAAATTACATACTGCTCTTTGCAGTGCTTTATTCCCATATTTGATACATTTAATAATCCCAGTGAGAACAACAGTGGGGCCAAATTTTCCATGTAATCTCCTCTCCCCCATATTTTCAAGGCCCTACATGTTCAGACACATAAAAACCTCATAAAATAGGGGTGCCTGGGTGGCTCAGTCGGTTAAGCGTCCGACTTCGGCTCAGGTCATGATCTTGCGGTCTGTGGGTTCGAGCGCCGCGTCAGGCTCTGTGCTGACAGCTCAGAGCCTGGAGCCTGTTTTAGATTCTGTGTCTCCCTCTTTCTCTGACCCTCCCCTGTCCATGCTCTCTCTCTGTCTCAAAAATAAATAAATATTAAAAAAATAAATTAAAAAAAGAAAACAAAAATCATAAAGTAAGCTAAAGACTAACCTAAATATTTAAGCAATACTGATATATTCATGGAGAGTTGAACTCTCAGATCTTTCAAAATACAAAATCATCAAGTTTGATCCAGGAACATCACCATTTATTATCTTTCCAGAAGTTACTAAACTGGAGAGATGCCCTCAAGAGAAGTACACACATGAGAGAGAGAGAGAGAGAGAGAGAGAGAGAGAGAGAGAGAGAGAGAAGACCAACTTTCATAGCACCTGTTCCCTCAGCTCATGTACCTTTCTCAACATCTCTGTGGTATTATCTCAGCTAGATAAAGAGCCCCAGGTTCAACTGAGATTCACCTTGGCCCATCTCTGACTTCCACATCAGTAGGCTGGTGAACCACTCAGACAGCGACTGCAGACTTGTTCATTCATGTGTTTTCTAGCCCCCTTATCACACAACAGGGGACATCAAGAGAAGGCTACACTGCCCGAGCTTCTACGCAAACAGCCACAACAGATCTACAAGGCAGCAGTAACACTGTTAGGCGAGGCTGTGCTTCTAAAGCTGAAGTCCTGGCATTCAGTCCCCAGCTTGAAAGGTGAAGGAAGAGTCAACACCCAACACCCACACTTTGCTGCCAGCCAGGCTATGGGGTCCTGACCTGGCTGCTGTAATAATGGGAGGCTGCCTGACTGTTCAGCACCCTGATTACAGCATAGGTAGCAGTTTCCTTGGCTAGCCAGTTCTGTAATGTTATTCTGGGAATCATTCCTAGAAATTCAACCCAGAGCCTGCTCTTCCCACGCCTCCAAGATATATTAAGGACTTAATTTCCTCATTAAATCCCTTCCTACAAAAACTGGCTAGAGTGGTCTGTTTTCAACAGGTGAATCCACACCTACATACCGCTACAAAGAAAAGGATTCCTTTTAATTACCAGTAACAGGAGATAATCCATAGCAAAGGGAAGTAATAGAATCTAGCCTAACAGAAGAGACAGACGACAATTTGGAAGATATGGAGTCTGCTCTAGACTCTCCCACTGACCTTCACTAGATAGGAATTTAAGAATCCTGAATGAGTTAAAAAGAAATCTAGATAAATCATCCCTTCCCTGGTCCTATCTGGCACAAAGGAGGGTTTCAAAATTTTTGAATCACTCTGAATTAAGGTTTGTTCTAAATATGACGGAAGCAGGATGAAAAAAGGTGACCGATGAGTAATCTGGGCCTTAGATTCTTTATCTGAAAATGGGAAACCTGTCAAAGAAAAAATGACACGTAAACAACACGAATACAGCTGTCACCATCACATGTTGACTACTGCACATCTCAAGGGGGGGCTAGTGCAACCAAGGGACTGCAGGTTTTATTTCATTTTACCTAACTTAAATTTCTTGAATACAACTAATCCATTACCAGAAAACTGAAAGACATTTGGCCAAATTCAAGTGTATGAATCCACTTTTTTAACTGTGTGTTCTGTGAAATCTAAACACATAGATTTTATACACACAAACACAAAGAAAAAAGAATCGTTTAGTGATTGTTTATACTGATTATATTCATTACAAACTGCAATCAGTGTGAGATACTATGCAAGATAATAGTTGAGGCTAAACAAATTATATTGTTAAAGTCAACTTTAGCTGTTCCTTTATATTTTTTCAAAGACAGCTACCAGAAAACTTAAAAGTACAACGATGGTTTGCTTTAGATTTCTATTGGGCAGTGCTACCTTAAGGGATGTAAAGCATTTAACAGTTTTTGAAAGCGGGGTTAAGAAAAGAGGTGAGTCAAATTAGCATCGTAGAGAAACAAGAGGAAATACGCTTCCATAAAGAACCATAAGGAAACCTAAAAAGCATCTCTCCAAATGAGACTGCTAAGGACCCAAATAACTTGCTCACAATAACCCTGGCCTATGAATGAGCAAATATAAATAAATCTTTTTTTAAAGAAACTTAGCAGCAAGCTGACAGCCACCACAAGCATACACAAAGTTAATTTTCTATGAAACAAGCAAAGTATGAAAGGTATGAGGAAACGTAGTCTTGTGGTTAGAGGGAAAGAGCTCTTTCTTCTAACCCTACCCTTTTTATTCACTGCTAAGTCCAAAACCAGCTTAGGGACACGTAGGAAAGACTAGACAGGACGAGGCACCAGCATAAATGTGAGTCACGTCTCCAGCCTGGTGACCCAGAGAGGTCAGTGTGGGATGCCTCGGGAGGGAAGAAGAAAAGCTGGTTGTTTTGTTTTGTTTTGTTTTCCTTAGCGGAGGGGCAGGTACTAGGTGAATTCAGACCTTACATGAAGGCCCCAGGTAGCTTTTTGTAAGTACAACTAATTAAATCTCATCAGACTTGTGTGGGGTAAATAGGGAGCAATATTCCAGTCCTACTAATGAGGCCCAAATAAAGCCCTGAACTTGTTGCCACCTTAGCAAGACCCAGGAGCTCTGGCTTAGTTACCACTGTCTCACAGTAGAAAAAGTCTACCCATCTTAGTCATTGATGTGCACACAATTACCGCCTTGCTAATGGTCACAAAGACAAATGCTACCCACCTCTTAGCTCCCCTTCTTCTCTGTGAGAATGTAATAATTCCTTAAACCAAACAAACAAAAAGGGCAAATCCCTTCTCTGCATTTATGGAAATTCACTAAAGCCAAATCCACTGCTGTAACTAGACGGTAGAGAAGAATAATAGCGTAAGTTTTCTTTAAGCTCAGCTTGTGACTTAGAACAAATTTCTTGATAAATACCCTTCCCTAGACACGCTCCTACCCTTGTTCATCCTGAATAAATCCAAATTGCGACCCACCACTGCAAAGCTGAGAGCTTTCGTAAAATACGCTCTTAGGCTCTCTGGGACAGCTTTTTAATCCATTTGCTTTGAGCAATTTTATCCAGAACCCACACTCTGTATATAATGGCTAGTCCTAGAGAAGATCAAAGCTGCAAACCAAAAAGCAATCAGGGATGGAATGATTTGTAACATAAAGTCGTTTTCCTTTCAGATGGGCAGGCTCACCAATGTTTCCATTATGCACCCTCTTCCCAAACATGCCTAGGTCGAGTTTTGAAATCATGCAGTCAAGGTTCCTTTTGTATTTAAAGGTTACCATAAAAAATAAATAAATAAAATACAGTTACTGTATTAGACCCAGCATTCTAATCACATCAGAGCACATTGCCTTAGAGAGAAAGAGTACCCCACCCTCCAGGGTGAGGGACTGGACTGAACCTGCAACAATTCACACAAGGCTAACCTGTCTAACCACCCAAAGAGAACAGCTTCTGTCAACAGGTTTTGTTTTTAAATATACAATATATTCCCAACAAGCAGTGCAAACTAAGCTACGCTGTGTTAATTCATACAGAAAGATAATGAATGCCAAATTCTTCAAGATTTTGCTTTTAAGTAATCTCTACACCCAACTTGGCACTTGAGCCTATAACCCCCAAGATCAAGAGTTGAATGCTCTACCGACTGAGCCGGCCAGGCGCCCCAATGATGCCAAATTCTAATTCAAGATTACCATGGATATATCCGTTGCTTTTTGGTGCTTCTTTAAATTCAGATTATCAGTGGATTCTTCTATGACTTAGGGTTGATGAATGAACCTTTCAAGATCATGCTTTGTCATAATGCAGGGATGAACTTCATCTCTGACTTAAATATAATAAACCTCAACAATTAGGACAGGAACACTGTTGTTCCTGGGGTTCTTCGATACTAAAGTGAGAGGGGTAAGTCCATGTTTACCTTAGCATTATCCACTTGAAGCTGGGGGGGGGGGGGCGGGGACAGATTTTTAAGCAAAGGAATTACATAAACAAAATTAAAGAGGTGTTAAACAAATTCATTTCTCTCCCTTCAGAAGGATCATTTACATACTGACAATGTAAACAGGAGCCACAGTAGTGCTTTGATCTACTAATTACAAAACATTTTTATCTTTTCATTAAATTAGGAGTTCTGAGGGACCACTTTAATGATTAAAAGGGCAACCTAAATAAGACTTCTCTAACTCATACTAGAAATTCACATTTAGAATCTGGGGTGGGGGGAGGGAACAAAAGAGACTATGCAACTCGCCTTTAACTCTTGGGGTGGCTGACTCCCGATGTGAACACAATGTGCCACCCACCCCCAACATGTGGGTCAAACCGGGGATCAGGAAAAGAAGAACAGCTGATTAAAATTCAGGCTGTTAAGGCCCCTGGCAGCCAATGAAAGATACTGAAGATGACTCCATCCTCAATCAATGAAGCACCTTAAACTGATTTCCCATATACTCAATGACCGGGAAACGCTATTGCAATTGTACCAGGAAAATATTTCACATCCAACCTTTCTTCACAGGTCTAAGCCTTCAGTTTGGTAAGAGAAATACTATCACTTTCGGCTCTTTCTCTAAATAATAGACAACAAAAAGGCATCTGAGGGTCTCTATCATTACTTAAGAAGAGCACCACTCCCTCTAGTTTGAAGGTATCTGTTTTTCTCTTCTCTTCTATTTTTTTTCTCTTCCTTTTTCTATTTTTAAATTTTTTTTTCCAACGTTTATTTATTTTTGGGACAGAGAGAAACAGAGCATGAACGGGGGAGGGGCAGAGAGAGAGGGAGACACAGAATCGGAAACAGGCTCCAGGCTCTGAGCCATCAGCCCAGAGCCCGACGCGGGGCTCGAACTCACGGACCGCGAGATCGTGACCTGGCTGAAGTCGGACGCTTAACTGACTGCGCCACCCAGGCGCCCCCCTTTTTCTATTTTTAAAATGGAACAAAGCCTGCATCCGATGCTCAATTCAAGTGCCATGAAAAAACTTTTTTGAATGTTTTTATTATCTTAATTTCATGTTCTTTCTCTATAAAACGAGGGTGAATGCAAAATACCCTTTGTCAAAATGAATAAGCCGCGTTTTTAGAGCAGTTTTAGGTTTACAGAAAAAGTAAGCAGGAAGTGCAGAGTTCCCATATATTCCCCTCACTCTGCCTCACTTCCCCCCACCCCTGCTCTGTTTCCCGATTATTAACATCTTGAATTGGGGTGGCACATTCGTTACAATTGACGCACCAAAACCGATACATTGTTACTAACTAACGTCCATAGTTACACTAGGGTCCACTCTTTGTGTGTATAATTCTGTGGGTTTGGACAACGCACCGGGTCTTGTATCCACCATCACGATATCATACAGGATGGTTCCACTGCCCTAAAAATCCCATGTTCTACCTATTCATCCTTCCTTCTGTCCTTCTCCACAAAACCCCTGGCAACCACTGATCTTTTTTACTGTCTCTATAGTTTAGCCTTTTCCAGAATGTCATATAGTTGGAATTACACAATACAGTCTTTTCAGACTGGCTTCTTTCACTTAGCAACATGCATTTAAGGCTCTTCCATATTTTTTTGTGGTTTGATAGCTCATTTCTCTTTATTGCTGAATAAAATTCCACTGTATGGATGGACCAGTTTATTTTATCCATTCACTTAGTGAAGGACACCTTGGCTGCTTCCAATTTTTGGCAAGTACAAATAAGGCTATTATAAACACTCGTGTGTAGATATTTGTGTGGATAAGTTTTCAACTGATTTGAGTAAATACTTAGGCACACAAATGCTGGATCAGATGGTGTATTAATCTGCTATAACAAAATACTATAGACTGGGTGGCTAAAACAACAGAAGTGTATTTCTCACAGTTGTGGAGGCTGAAAAGTCCAAGATCAACGCGCCTGCTGATTTGGGTTTCTCTTCCTGGTTTATAGATGACAACCTTCTCAGTAGGTCCTCACAGGACTGAGGAAGAGGAAACTGATCTCTCTCCTGCTCCAATCTTTTCTTATAAAGACACTATTACTAATCGGGGCCCCATCCTTAAGACCTCGTTTACTTACCTCCATAAAGGCTCTATCTCCAAATACAGTCACATTGGGGGGTGGGGGCCCAACATATGAATTTGAGGAGTACACATTTGGTCCATAACCGAAAGAGCATCGAAACCGAAAGAGCGGTCCATAGAAAGAGCATACTTAACTTTGCAAGAAATTGCCAAACTGTCTTTCAAAGTGACTGTATCATTCTGTACCAGCAGTGAATGAGAGTTCCTGTGCTCCACAACCTTGCCAGCATTTGGTGTCGTCAGCGTTTTAGATCTTAACCACTCTAATAGGTATGTAGTGGTAGCTCATATTATTTTAATTTGTAATTGCCCGATGATGTGATATTGAACGTCTTTTCATGTGCTTATCTGCCATCTGCATGTTTTCTGTGGTGAGGTATCTACAAAATACTCTTCACTATACTAAAAGTATGTTTACCCAAGTGTAGTCCAATGGGCACCCATGAATGGGAGCACCTGACTGCCTGTTAGAAATGCAGAAGATCGGACCCCCTCCAGTACTATCGTATCAGACTTCTCCAGTACACTCAAGACAGAAACATTAAATGGACAGATGCACAATTGGAGAAGGGAAGGAAATCACCAATGGTCAGCCTCGCTTTTCCTGGATTGACTGGTTAGAGACCTGCATCCATTACTGTTTCCTCACTGGCTGCTGACTTGGAAATCACAAAGTCTTTTTAAAAAGAATGAATACAGTACGAACAGGTACTGCCCTGTTCAGGAAGTCATGGCTAGTCAGTGATGGGAAAAAGAGATTGGGAATGGAGATGTTTGACCCCAATCTCCCTGGAAATCACTGGGGGTGAAGGGTGAGGAGACAACTGGTTCTACTCCTCAAAAATAACCCAACCTGCCAAGAAAGAGAGGAGACAGAAGTTGTGCGTGCAGCTGGGAAGCTGAGATAAGCAAAACACCATGGAAGCAAATTATTCAAACTATGACAGGTCACAAATCAAATTCAAATTTAAAGCCCCTAATAAGCCTCAAAGAGATTTTTTTTTTCACTTCTTGCTTTCCAAGAAAGGAGAGGAAGGAAGGGACAGAAGGTAAAGAAGCAATAGGACTTACTGGTTAGGACTGGGGGTCAGGGATAGTTACCCATCCCTCAAAGGGGTTGGGGCTGGGGAGAAGAAAAAAGCAAAAATAAAAGAGAATCAGAAAGAACTATTTGTGGTATAATACTTTGTCCTTACCTATCTTCTACGTCCTTTATTTTGATTTTTTTTTAAGTTTGAAATGAAACCTACTATCTATCTTTAAACCAAAAGCATGATTCTTTCCTGAGCAGTAAATCTGATGAATAATTTTCTTCAAACTTACTAGGTAGTAGCCAGCAAATTCTTTGCTAAAACATCAAGAACAAAATAAAAGGCAGGATTCTGCAGTTTAAAATGATAATATGGCTAGTTTTCTCTTAGATTTTTTTAAACAAAAGTTCATATTTTAATTATTGAATATTTCCAACAAATAAGTGGAGAAAATGATTTTCCAATAGGTTCATATCTGCAAGGGGAACTTTTTTTTAAAAAGCAGCAAGACACAAAACAGATAAAAATGATTTTCTTTCATGGGTAAATTGTTAAGCTATAATCACCGTAAATCAGACTGTTTACTCAAAACTTAATTCTTTTGGTAATGGCAGATAGTAATAACTTTTTAAGCCACTGATTTACTAGCTTTTTATCATTTACAACACACTCTCATACATAATCTCTTTTTCACTCAATCCTATTATCTGTTATTCTGAGTGAAGTTGGGGAAAGCTAATCTGTCTATCCTCATTTTACAGATAAGAAGGCAAGTTCTTGGAGATTAGGGAAACTTCTCCACTACATGGCCTTTAACACACAGCAGAGCCACATTCAAATCCAGAACTCTATTCTCCAGGAAAAAGGAGCCTATGTGCTTTCCACTTTGCAATAAAACAATAATGCTTCAATTATTAGACATAAAGAAAAATCCCCATTTTAAGCAATAAAAGGAAGAAAAAATCCTTAAGTCATCTAAGCCAGTTATCAGAAGTTGGGGTACTGTCTTCTACCTTTCCCTTCACCATGCATTCTTCCCTTTTTTTTTTTTTTTAAATGTCTAATTGGTTTTATTAAGTGATTCATGGATTCATGAATCAGGCAACATCCCATCCAGCAAGTAGGGAGGAGCTACCCCAACCAATCTAACTTAGTAAGTCTCCAGAGCTGCAGTTATGTCCTTTTAATGGGCAACTACTCCCTCCAAGCTTCTAGACATCCTGGAAGCCAGGACGGATGAAAATGGCAAGCATGCCTTCCTAGGAAATAGGAAGAATTCCTTTTCTGTTAGTACTAAGTAGAAAGAGTCCCTTCACTTTCTGCCATCCTAACCTCCCAAAAGTCTATCTGTTCCAGAGTAATAAATAACAGTATCAACGTTTTAAAGGCTCGAGTTTTAGGAAGTTTGTAAAACTTTGGTTTTCACATCCGTATTACTTTCAAATAATGATGGCATTTTAGTAAATTCAGCAGCATTCTGAACATACGGATTCTATTTTTTTAATCTAGTTTACTGTTCTCCCTAAAGGACTAGGGGCCGGGACACCAGGGAAGAGGAGTTAAGTCTCTGCTCCTACTCTACAGTAGAGGCTCTCCAACTTAGAATCACCAGGGAACTTGTTTAAAATGCAGGTGCCTGGGGTTCCTGGCTGGCTCAGTGGGAAAAGCCCGTGACCTCTGATCTCAGGGTCATTGAGTCTGAGCCCCACAGTGGGTATAGAGATTACTTAAATAAATATTTTAAAAATTAATAATAATAAAGAAAATGCAGGTTCCCAGATTTCACTCTCAAAAGGTTCTCAGCCAAGAGGCCTGGGATAGTGTCTAGGAAGCAGCATTTTGAATATGATTGCATTGCAGGTGGTGATCCGACAGGTGTATCAGCAAATGCTGCTACGGGAGGACTCATGCTGGCCACAGGACAAATTTATAAACATTTAAAAACAGCCTGTGAGTGCTAACAACCATAAAAAGGGAACTGGCTATGGGTAAGGCATGAAGGGCATTCCTGACTGAGCAGGACGGCTTCTTCAATGGCATGGAATCGTGAAATGTTTGGGAAACATCTGAAAATTAATATATGGCCAAACTGTGGAATCACACTTTGGTGAGTATCTTGTATATGAAATTCTTCACAGAAAGGGGATTTTAAGACACAGATGTCTAAGCAAGGAATATTCACAGGAATCTGTGACTGGCTATGTATTAAATACGAAGGTTGGTTTCAAAGGAGGATTAAACTAAAAGAAAATGAGTTCCCAAATGGAAAAGCAAGGGAGAGCATTTTTTAAGAGATGCTAAAGAAACCGAATGAAGAGGAATCGACGAGCCATTGATCTTATTTAACATACTTTCATTCCCAAGTGAAACTGATAAAAACCTATGCTCGAGAGAAAACCGAGCAAACTCAGAGGTGGGCATTTTACCTATTCCAATCACATATCTCAACAACATAAAATGAAAGGTGGGAAATTGGACTTCTAAGCTCACCATCCATCTTTGTTCACCCCTAGCACGTGGTTATTCCTGATCCGCATTGCCCTTTCCCTGTCTTATATGTGGCTTTAGATACAACCCGGACTCATTTACTTAACTGCGTGTATAAATACTTAGCATGATTGCTAGATCATATGGTATATTGGCCTGCTCAGGCTGCTATAGCAAAATACCACAGACAGGGTGGCTCAAACAGGAGACTTCTCTTCTCACAGTTCTGGAGACCAGAAGTCAAAGATCAAGGTGTCAGCAGGGCTCACCTCTTCTGAGGCCTCTTTCTCCTTGGCTCCCAGATGGTCATCTTCTTGTGCCTTCACATGGTCTTTTCTCCCAATACCTGTCTCCTCATTTCTTCTTAGGAGAACCATCATACTGGATTAGGGCCTAGCCCAATCACCACATTTAATTTTAATAACCTCTTTAAATTTTTTAATTTTTTTTTTTTTTGAGAGAGACAGAGAGAGAAAGAGAGAGACAGAGTGTGAGCTGGGAGGGGCAGAGAGAGAGGGAGACACAGAATCCAAAACAGGCTCCAGGCTCTGAGCTGTCAGCCCAGAGCCCGATGTGGGGCTCGAACCCACAAACTACGAGTAACGACCTGAGCCAAAGGCAGACGCTTAAAACCGACTGAGCCACCCAGTCACCCCTTTGGTTACCTCTCTAAAAACTGCTACAAATACAGTCAAATCTGAGGTACTGAGGATTAGTACTGCAACAGAGAATGGGGAGAGGATGTAATTCAGCCCAATGGACTATTTTTTAATTTAAAGTACTATTACTTAGAAAAGTTTGAAAAACTCTTTAAAACTCATAAGCAAGAGAAAAGGGAGAAAGAGAAATACCCACTACACACAGGACTAGCTACACCCCTCCCCGAATCCATGTTCACTCTGGCCAGAGGATTACCAGGAGGTCTGTTCCATAATTCCAAGATCAAGAATCAGCTCTAAAACTATCCTGGGAATTTTCACTCACTCCCTAACAGCAACAAAATTTCAGACAAGCTGCTTTCACACCCATCCCCAATGATAAAACCAAAGAAGCAATGAAAGAGAAGGCAAAGGAAAAAAAAAAAGTTTATACAGTTACATTCCAACACTTGCTTCCAAAGCTGTTAAGTGCATGATGGCATTCTTGATGTCCATGCCCAGAACTTAATAAAAACTCAAAATTTTCCTGAACTGTAGCTAAATCTACAGAAGCAGGAATTTCTTCTGAAACAACAAGACTGTTCAGAAGCCACAGGCGTATTTAAAATCAAGAAATACAGGCACTGTAAATTAAAAGAGACAAACATTTGACCAAAATCAGTTTCCTCGCCACCTAGAACTCCCCTCCCCCATCAGATCTCAAGATTTAAAAATTATTGGAGATATTAGGTTACACGCAGAAATTTATATTTATATAACACATTTTCACTAAATTAACCATAAAACCAGAAAGCATTTGCCATGATACAAACTGTTTCAAAAAACCATATATTAATGGATAAAAATGGAGGGAAGGAGGAATGGAATAGATCCTATATCTATCCTTTAAAGCACAAGTGCTCCTGAACTCATAAGGAAATCACCAGTATGCAATCCCAGTTAAATAGCTAATTCAGGTTCATCCGCAAAGGATGGTCAATAGACACTAAAACCATTACATGGAAGACCATTACAGAACAGAACATGTGAAAGATACAAAGTATCATCACAATGGCCACTCTGTAATTACAAAGGGGAAAGTGTTATTACCTTTACAACAGACTTGCCACTTCCACCAAGTGATAAAACTCAGAATCACTAGTAGAGGGAAAATCAGCCACTAGGTACCTCCTGATGAGAAATACAAGTACCTTGCAAGCTTCTCGCTAAAAATCCTTAACCTAAATTAAACAAAGCTTATAGATCTAACTCCAACTCACAAGAAATAAGGAGGATGGAGAATTCAGGTAAAATGACGCCATGACGGGGGCGTGCCTAGGTGGCTTAGTCGGTTGAGCACTGGACTCTTGATTTCAGCTCAGGTCATGATGTCACAGTCTGTGAGATGGAGCCCCACATAGGGCACTGCGCTGACAGCACAGAGCCTGCTTGGGACTCTGTCTCTCTCCCTCCCTCTCTGCTTCTCCCCTGCTGCTGCTCTCTTTCAAAATGAATGAATGAATATAAAGATTCCATGAGGAAATCAGACAAGTCCAGATTGTTGTAAGTTCTATAACACAACTGGCCTAGTTTCTTTAAAACTGTCAGTGTGGATGGGGGGGGGGGGAGAGGACGGGTGGAAATAGGGTAAATGTCCTTGATTCCAAGATACTGAAAAGACAACACCTTAAGGCTAGTTTTAAATCTTAGATGTGATCAATAGTTTTGTGGTTTGTAGGAGAATATGACTGTCCTTAGGAAATACATTGCTAAGTTTTTAGGGATAAGAGGCCATGCTATCTGCAACCTACTTTCAAGTAATTGGAAGATATAAAAATAAAGAGATAAAGCACTTGAAGCAAAGCATTCACAATTGATGAATCTAAGCATTCCTTGTACCATTTTTTCAACTTTATTGTAGGTTTGAAATTCTTCAAAATAAAGTTGAAGGGGTTATTTCATGAAAGTCAAAAACACAAGTTGTGGAGATTGCTTAAGGCTAAAGACTTGCATAAAACTTGAGGGATCTTGGTTGGGGGGGGGGAGATTTGGAAGACAACTGGATTTTTATATAGGCTTGACATGATATGATATTGGAGACAAATGGGTCACTCCTTTCTCGTGCAATAATGATAACATTACTAGGTAGAAAACATCCTGATTCTTAGAAGATGTGTGCTGTAAGTATTAAAGGTCAGGTGTGGTGACTGCAAGTCATTTTTAAATGATCTACACACAACGGATGCCTGGGTGGCTCAGTAGGTTAAGCGGCCAACCTCAGCTCAGGTCATGATCTCTCAGTGAGTTCAAGCCCTGCATCAGGCTCTGTGCTGACAGCTCAGAGCTTGGAGCCTGCTTCGGATTCTGTGTCTCTCTCTGTCTCTGCCCCTCCACCAATCATGCTGTCTCTCTGTGTCTCTCAAAAATGAATAAACATTAAAATAAAATTTTTAATAAAATAAATGATCCACACACAACCAAATACAGCTATATGTTAATGAATGGTGGCATATGAACATGTGCCACATTATTCTCTCAACATATATTTCTTTATATCGTCAAAATTAAATGTTAGTTAAGAGTATACTCCCAAAACCTTCATATTTCCTTTTGCATTTAATGAATTTATTATCACTACGTTCTTATGAGCAGATTGGGGGGGGGGGGGAAGCAGAGGTAAGACATTATTTTACAGCACATAATTTCATTTAACATGCAGTATAACTAATAAAGTACTCTTTATCAACATTACAGTTTCCCATATTTTTTAGTTTGGGAAGGAAATTGTGAAGATCCTCCAAGGTTTTGAAAAATATAACACACAGAGTTCTCCACACTGATGAAAATGTGAAGATTCCAGAGAATGGTGAATTCAGAAAGGGTATAGAAGCCCCACATTCCTTCCCCATACCTTGCCCCAAGCATTTCTTTCATCCAGCTGCTCCTGAGTTATATCCTTTTATAAAAAACTGGTAATCTACAAGGCAGCCTAGATGCACTTGATTAACAACACTGCGGGGGGGGGGGGGGAGGCAGTTTAAAAAAAAAAGGAGAAGAAGTGTTATTTAAAAATGGAACAGGGGTGCCTGGGAGGCTCAGTTGGCTGGGCATCCGACTCTTGATGTCAGCTCAGCTCACGATCCCGGAGTCATGGGATCGAGCCCTACATGTGGCTCCGTGCTGAGCATGAAAACTGCTTGGGATTCTCTCTCCCTCTCGCTGCCCCTCTTCCCTGCTTGCACAGTCTCTCTCCCTCAAAATAAATAAACTTAAAAAAAAAAAATGGAACAGGCAACAAAGTACCTAATGAAAATGTGAAAAGTCATAAATCCTTATGTGAGACGTGCCCTCCCCAAACCCAGAGTAAAGGAGCATCCTTATCTCTGAAGACAAAGGGACACCAAGAAGAATCCTAATGAACAGGACTTGTTAAAATTCTTCCAGTTTACTAAAATTACCTCACACTCCTTACCCTGTCCCATTCCTCCACAACCAGCCACTCTTCATCAAACCTAGCATAAAAATATACAAGTCTGTTTCTTTGGGTCATTTCCTTACGAAAGCTTCCATGTCAGATAAAACTTATTTGTGTTTTTCATCCTATTAAAAAAAAAGTAACATGTAATTGTATATTAAAATCCCCATTAGATCCTTTTCCTGTTCTTCCCATTCCCCACAAAAGCACATACACCATCTAAATTCCACTATAAAAAGAAATCCTGGGGATACATTGCCATTTCTCTAGCCCAGCCCTGTCCAACATGGTTAGCACACAACTATTAGCACTTGAAATATGGCTAATGACTACGGAATTTTATTTTATTTTATTGTGATTAATTTATATTTAAATGTCAATAGCCCCATGTGTCCAGTGGCTATTGTTTGGGGCAGGGCAGCTATAGGGTATATACAAAACCTACACATGAAAGGCAACATAATTTACAAGCTTAAATTAAGGACAGGCTTCAGGGAAAACTATTTTATAAGCTTTTATCACCAGCTAATTCCACATCAAGGATCGCCTCCTATGGACTTTCTTACAGCACTTCCTCTTTACTATACAAAAAAATAAGTCCTCAATAAAAGTTTGCCAAATGAAGCCTGTACAGCTTTAAACCTACCCCAAATCAACAGAATTACCAGGAAAATTACTACATTCAATCATATGCACAGGAGTGTCCTGATTTAAGATGTCACAATTGTCAAGATGATAAAAAGGAATGGATTCATTTGCAGTTTTCATTCAAAATAACAGGCTCCTTTAGAACACTGAAACTATGCTTTCACTTACAAAAAATTATTTTAAACACATACTGCCAGAAACTTCTTGTAAAAGGCAAGATATGCCTGGCCCAGAACACTACAAAGCATTGCTGCTACCTACTATCATATTCTGTCACTTACCTACTATTTCACTTTGACTATGTTACTTAATTGTGCCTAAATTTCCCCATCTTTAAACTTGGGGTTACTATAATTACTTTCTGGAATTATTGTGAAATTTACTAAATTACACATTAAAATCAGTTAGAATGGGACATACACGCGGGTAAGCTTTCAGTGCATTGGTAGTACTTCCCATCAACTAAGAGCTTTTTTTTGTTTTTAAGTTTTTAACATTTATTTTTGAGAGAGAGAGACAGAGCATGAGCAGAGAGAGTCAGAGAGAGAGGGAGGTAGAAAATCCGAAGCAGGCTCCAGGCTCTGAGCTGTCAGCATGGAACCCAACGTAGGGCTCGAACTCACAAACCACAAGATTGTGACCTGAGCTGAAGTTGAAAGCTTAACCGACTCAGCCACCCAGGCGCCCCAAGAGCTGTATTTTTGATGCATGGAAAAAAAAAAAACGAATACATACACAAAACCGGAACAAAATAACAAAAGCAACTAGGTATATATATTTTTTTAATTAGGTCTTGTTCAACCTAGGAAACAATGCTCCTTTAGTAAATCGTACTGGGGCAATGAAAAACCCTAGCATGTTGACATGTGCCTCCTTTCAGAGAGAAGGCATGCCATCAAAGTTTAATTTAGTTCCCAACTGTATAATAAACATGAAGATAATGTTTTGTGTCAACATTTTTGTTAATGAAAGTTAGGCAAGCTTTAAAAAAAAAAGTAACAGCTTTGCTGAGGTAATTCATATACCATATATTTTTTCATCTATTTAAAATGTGCCATTTAATGATTTTCAGTATATTCAGATATGTGCAACCATCACCATACTCAACTTGAGAACACTGTCAGCATCTTGAAAGAAAGAAAGAAAGAAAGAAAGAAAGAAAGAAAGAAAGAAAGAAAGAAAGAAAGACCCCTACCCTTTAGTTATCACCTTCTCTTTCCCCCCAAACTCCCCAGCCCTAAGCAACCACTAACCTAATTTCTCTTTTCTATAGATGTCCCCATTCTGGACACTTAATGTAAAAAGAATCATATGAGGTCTGTGACTAGCTTTTTTCACTTAGCACGGTGTTTTCAAGGTCCATCCATGTTGGAGCACATATCAATATTTCATTCCTTTTCACAGCCAAATAATATTCCATTTTATGAATACCCTACATTTTGCTTATCCATTCAGTATTTGATAGATATATGGGTTGTCTCCACCTTTTGGCTGCATGAATAATGCTGCTATAAACACTCATGTGCAAGTTTTTGTGTGGACATGTTTTCATTTCTCTTAAGTAGATACCGAGGAGTAGAGCTGCTAGATTGTATGGTAGCTGCACTGAACCTTAGCTTCAATTTGGGGCTTATCACCATCTTAACCATGTTAAGCCTTCTAATTGATAAACATGGGATATTTTTTCCATTCATTTAAATATTCTTTAATTTCTTTCAACAATGTTTTCTAATTTCAGAGCATAAGTTTTACACTTCTTTTGTTAAATGAATTTCTAAGTATTTTACTCTTTTGGTGCTATAAGTGGAGTTGTTTTCTTAATTTCATTCTCAGATTGTTCATTACAAGTACACAGAATACTAGTGATTTTTGTATATTGACCTTGTATCCTACAACCCTGATGAACCTGTTTATTACAAGGGTAGTATGGGTGGTCCTCCAACTCACAGGGTGACCTGTGATTTGGTAATTCTCATAGAGTCCTCATTACTCTGACACATAGATATCACATACCAGCTATTAAGTATTTTTATATACCTTAAGTATTTTTATATATCAAGAGCTTTACAAAGGTATCTTACTATAAAATGTTTATTGAACACTTCTTATGTGCAAATGTGTGAGTGATACAGTGATTAAAAAAAAAAAAAAATCCTGTCCATAAGGAATAAGCAGTCTTAGAGCAGAAATAGATCCTACTTGTCCCTCTAGTGATTTGTATAGATATCAGATTAAAAAAAAAAAAAAAAAATTTAATAAGCTTTCTTCTGCAACAGATTTGCCTTCATACATTTCTTAACTAAAAGTCTCAGGGGCACCCAGGGGGCTCAATCAGTGAAGCGTCTGACTCTTGATTTCAGCTGGGGTCATGATCTCTCGGTTTCTGAGTTCGAGCCCTACATCAGTCTCTGCACTGACAGTGTGGAACCTCCTTGGGACTCTCTCTCTCTCTGCCCCTCCCCAGCTTGCACCGTCTCTGAAAATAAAACAATAAACTTAAAAAAAAGGGGAGGGTCTCAGAAAGCCATCAACTTCTGAGCCATGCAAATGAGGTTACTTACTCTTTCCATGTTTATTACTAGACTCTTCCACACTTCTTTGAACACAGGTAAGGCTCTTTGAACACAGTACTCCTGAACTGCCCCTGACCAAAGTGACTGCAGAGCTTGAGTCTTGTTATTACCATCTTTGGTTTTTCTTCATCTGAAACCTATTTGATGCTTTTAAATTTCCAGAGAAAGGACAGCGAAACAAATGGGGAGCCAGGGGTGCGGGGGCAGGGGCACAAGTAAGGTTCCTGCGTGACTGCAGTCCCCAATCCTACAATTCCATAGGTTTACTATTATTATTTTTCAACGAAAACAATTTCATTCCCAACAGTCCTTTGAACTTAGACATCGGCTTATTGCACCATTTAAAAATCATCCAGGTCCTCTCTTGTCTCAGCAACATTTGCCTGACTCCTAAATAATTTTTAAATTACAGTTATCTGTTGGAACAATAACAACCACAACCTACAAACCACAATTTGTACCACAAAGTCCAATCTCAGCCCAGATCTATTTTTGGCTTCACAACAGCTTGAGCTAAAGAAGAATTTCACTGCATTGTTCAAGTATGGTCATAAGTAGTCTGGGGGGGGGGGGAAGGGGGGGGACGACCCTAAACAACATAAAATGCTGTATGAAACAAAAAAGATACAAAATATGAAGAGAGATGCAGTTTCAAACATTTGCTACATCAGCACACATCTAACTGCTCGTCTTCAATCTTAACTTGCTCTGTTATGCTTCCATAAAACTCCATTCTCACATCAACTATAATTCTTTTAATTTTTTTTTAATGTTTTTATTTGTTTTTGAAGGAGAGAGAGAGACAGAGCATGAGCGGGGGAGGAGCGCAGAGAGAGAGAGACACAGAATCGGAAACAGGCTCCAGGCTCTAAGCTGTCAGCACAGAGCCCGATGCGGGGCTCAAACCCACAAACTGTGAGATCATGACCTGAGCCGGACGCTCAACCAACTAAGCCACCCAGGAACCCCCATCAGCTGTAATTCTTAATTAAGCTGTACTGAGATTGATCTGCTTCTAAGCCCATCTCGCCTTACCAACCCCACATACAAGTAAGTCTCGGAGCTTTTCAAGGGCAGAGCAGTCATATTGCTGAACAGATGTGGAAATCCGGGAGAGGGCTAGGACGAGCAACAGGAAGCATTTCCAGCCCAACCTAACATCACCTAATCTAAAAGTTCTTAAAAATGGCTTTAGTTTTGCTTCTACTCCTGTATTTGATCCAAAGACTAACAGACTGCTAACATCAGTCCTTCTTCAAGTAAAGAAGACTACGGCCACAGTGAAGCGTGCACAGATCATAACCTCTCCTGATGGAAACTGACACAGCATATATGAGAAATGACACAGAACAAAGTTCTTCACCAGAACCAATTAGTAAACTAAATTTATTTTATGTTAAATTAGTAAGTTAAATCCGTTTTAGCTGAACTACCTGATAGTCAGCACACCTCTAAAATTGTGTCTTTTCTGAAATGCTGAGCCATTTAAATGGAACCAAATAAAAGTGATGTATCCAGTATTTGTCCAGCAAACGTTGTGGAAAAGCTAACCAAACTGGGCAAATCAGAACATAAGTTTCCAATTTTCTTTTCCAAATTAGAGTTACTTTCCTCAAACCCTATTCTGCTGCCCTAGGCTTCTGATTAGGTGGGGAAAGAAAAACAAAAATTACAGGGAAAAGCAACATGTTCAGTGATCAAGAAATGTACCAAATTTCCATTTATCCAGAAAACTCAAATCACCAGAATTTCCTTGATTAGTACCATGCAATGATGAGTGATATATATTTACTACTATGATCCTAAGACAGAGTTCTCAAATGCCTTTATAATTTCTGAAGGAAAATGAAATTACATTCTAAAACATTTAAGTAACAAGATGTAAAAAAAAAAAAAAAAGAAAGAAAGAAAGAAACAAGAAACACACACATGAAAGCCACCCCATTTCTCTCCATCACTCGTGATAAACAACACCAAATAAGTACTGAGTACTGTACTTTGCCAGGCGTATGCCTCAGAATCCTTCTCACTTAGACCAATCGGGAAATAGAGACATGAGTAGAGTATAAACAGTGAAACAGTGAAGAGCTTATGAGTTGCAGTCAAAAAGGCCTGAGATTCAATCTTAGGCGTGTCACTCAAAAACAGGCATAAACTGGGACAATCCCCAGGAAACAGGACATATGGTCACTGCACTCAAGCCATATGGACCTTGGGCAAGTTACTAAATCTTGGGTCTTGGATCCACATCTGTAAAATGTGAATAACAGAGTACGGAATTAAATGGTCAGTAACTACAAATTGCTTTCCTACACCTTTTCAGCTATATAACTCTATATTCTATGATGCTCATCTAGAGAGCTCAGAAACTCTAAAAATATTATGTGTAGTCTTATGGAAGGAAAATCAGAGAAATGAAAATCCATCCTTGAAAGAGGATAATTTTTTTAATCCACACATTCTCATTTTTATTAGACTTTTCACTTGCAATTATTAAAAAAAAAAAACAAAAACAAACAAACAAAAAAAAACATTAGTTCAAATTTTGATACAGGCAGAACTAATCACTCAGAACTTTGTTTCCATAGCTTTGTTTTCATACCTTCATAAAGGAACTTATCTTGGGGGGCGGGGGGGTTGTTTGTTTGTTTTTGAGGGGTTTTTTCACAAGCCTGATGCACTTCTCTAAGACAAAAATTACTTCTATTCCTGCTGTTATCCTCAATGTTTAGAGCAATTCTTGGCACATAGCAGTGCCAAGTGTTGGCTGAATAAAAGATTACTACCTTAGAAGAACCCTTCATTATCCAGCCCTAACCCTGCTATATATTCTCAACCAACAAAGATGGTCTGTAACTACCTATATCCTTACCTTCCCCCCACCTAAGTTTTCATACCAACGATGAGTAACAGCAATCCAGAATGTTTCTTCTCTACAGAGTCCTTTAGCCTATTTCCCTGAGGGAATCCATCTTGAAATCCAAATACGTTTCCAGCTTTTAGGAGATTCCCCCTCCCCCCGCCTTTTTTTTTTTCCTTCATTTTTTGAGGACATGCTTTCTTTCTTTAACTTTTTTATGGAAACATAATTAATTGAGGTACACTATCTTATTCGTTTCAGGTGTATTTTAAATCTTTACCCAGACACTTCCTTCTCTTCACATACTTTATTTAACTCTTCATTTGAAGAAAGACAAAACTGCCCCCAAACCAGTTTTCCCCTTCTTTTCTCCTACTCTCAGTAAATTCTCTTCATCCAATCAAAACTTTAGCACCTCTCCCCCACCCCCACCGGAAATTAAGGTACACGTGACAAAGAACACTCTACTTACTACTGGAGGATCACAATCCAATGAAAGAAAAATGAAAACCAAAGCAAATTAATACAGTCCCGATCCACAGCACCAAAATGGCTTCAATGGTAAAATAGTTTTAAATTGTGACAAAGCCCCAGGGGTCCCTAAGGCATTTCTAGCGTTTCTTTAAAAAAAAAAAAAAAAAAAAAAAAAACCGTAGTCAATCATAGAAGTGTTTGCTTTTTCTCTGCCCGCTGCCCCAGACTCTGCCTGCGCTGGGGCTGGGGGTTTCAATGCAAAACAATGAAGCATTTGACAACCTCAAAAGGTCTGAATGACATTCTGGAAACAGTCAAACTTCACTTTGGGTTGCTCCCTGAAGTACAGACAAACCGAAATACACCGCCCACCTTGAGCCCGGAATACACTCTAGGTGAGAGTAACAGTTTAGACACTTTGCATTCAAAAAGACCTCTCTAGCAGACACATTAAGAAGAGCTGTGAAAATTTCCTTCTGTATATTTCCTAAATGCCAGGAATCCTCACCCACCACCTCAGTAAACAACCTATGACTACTTGTTGAAATATAACTTATTTGGAAAGAAAAAATTCGCTCTGGCAACAGCAGATGGTTCTTATCCAAAGCTAAATAAAAACAGTAAGATGAAATTTGAAAGGTCTATTAAGATAGAGTTGGAAACTTTGTGATTTTCACTGTCCCCCCTCTCCAGAGAATTCCTTTTGCTCCACAAAAATAACTTTATTCAGATGGGAATAGGAAACAAAAACAAACAAAAACAAAACAAAACAAAACAAAAAAACTACAAACAGAAAGAAGTGTAGTTTCAGTGTGAGTACAATATTAAATGTCTTGAAAGCAGACAGATCCTCAATTATGTACCTTCAATAAAAACTTCCTAACCCTTTCCTTTTTTTGTTCTTTTGAGAAAATGGCGAGGCAATTTGCATTTACAGCTTAGTTCCTGTTTCCAAAATACCCCTTTAACTTTTTCTTTTCTCTTTTTATGGTAGGTATAAATAGCACCAAATTGTCAAATCACAGCTATTTTGTGTGCTACCTATACAAATAGGTCTGATTTCTGGCCAGCCATAAAACAATTACTGCCGAATTCCTCTGGCTCTTTGAAATCCAGCTTGTCCACAGGGCTTCAAAGCCAGCCTCCAGGACTTTTCTTGGGACACTGCTGAAAAACAACCTCAACAGAAACACAGAAGATAAAATGTTCCCACTCCTATAAACACACAAAGACATAACTACAGAAGTAAAACAATTTGGCAGCATTGTGGTGGGGTTTCTTCCCCCCAAGAGAATTTAAGACGTCCAAGTACTTTGAACTGCACTTTAGATGTGGGTCAACTAGAATTTCTTCCCCCTCGTGCATATGGCTATGTTCCCCATTTTCAAGCCTCCAAAAATTAAGAA
This sequence comes from Lynx canadensis, assembly GCF_007474595.2. Classification (NCBI taxonomy): domain Eukaryota; kingdom Metazoa; phylum Chordata; class Mammalia; order Carnivora; family Felidae; genus Lynx; species Lynx canadensis. The sequence goes on from NC_044315.2 coordinate 44,935,503, forward strand.
GTACTTGGCTTTCAGAGAAATTTTCTGATTTACTAGAATAACGTATCCCTTGGGAACTTACTGGGATGGAACAAAAGTTCAGCTTCTTGAGCACATAAATAACCGTACGGTATAGCAGTTATTCAACGTCGCAAGACTCATTCAAGCTAGAAGCTTTGTATAGGGTTAAATTGGGTCAGAAATCAAACAGGAAATTTATATATGGGCAACTGTAGGTTTTGACTATAAACTAATAGGGCTTAATTCTCACACGGCTTAGGAAAAATCAGTGTATGCACACCCACGAAAGCACCTGACCTACGTATAGCACACACATGCGCTTGAGGTACACCAGTCAGGCTATTTATTTCCAGTTAAGCCACAGTAAAAGCAATACATCTATCACAAGGAGATAACTGCTAATTCCCATTAGGGAAACTTACAGTTTGGTATCTTAGAAGAGTGGCAAATGTGACAGGATTGTAAAATCTCCCACTGCCCAGGTTCTTATGACAAAGCTTCCCTAAGGTTGACACACACCCACCCCAATATCCATATGCCTGCACCCAAAAAGAGAAAGACGCGTTACTTTTAAAACTTCTTACCAGTGGCAGCATGCCAAACCAGTTTTTCCTCAACCCAATACTCTTGACAGCTCTATCATAGTATGCCAGGTAGGCCAAAAAGATATACTGCAAATTAAGAAATTGGCAAGCGTGATTCTGAATTAAAAGTATAGATGATGTGGTCTTCTCGGTACATGAAAGATCCCAGATACGTGCATAAAAGGGGAAGACTACCCTTGCACCCAGAAGTCAGACTCTTCTCTTTACCACCTGTAAGAATCAAGCACTTGTAAATCATCGATCCAGATCTGATTTTAGCACTCTTCTGTGATCTTATCCGAGGAACAACTTGCACATACGTATCCAAAGACACAAGAGTCATATTGGGTGTTTGTTTGTTTTTAATCTACACAACAAATCAACTCTCAGAAGTACACCGATGAGCCCTCCCATTGTAACCCGAAAATTTACCACTCAAAATTGGAGCCACCTGTTTGCAGCTCCGACCTCAAGTGCACAGCTTTTTATCTCTTGGGTCAAATCTGGCACCTAACATTAGTACTAAATTTCCTCATAACAACGTGATTATGTAATCTCTCCAATTTAACTAGATTTTTTCCTCTGGGTTTTTTTTTTTTAAACCAAGGACAAATGCATCAACATACAACAAAATTCTCGACATGAGTGATAAAAATGCATTAAAAGTAACCTTTAATCTACGCTATTAACTGATTTTATTCTATTTTGGCACGTTTGAAGTAACTCATCTAAGGATTAGTTAGGCTTTTCTACACTTCTTTTTATCAGGACTCTACCATTCTTGATTTAGTTTTGAGAGAAAAGGGTTTGCAAAAACTATAATAATCTCACAGCTGGAGATGGCTGGAAAGTCCGTTAGTGTTCATTGTGCCCTTAATTTGCAGGAAGCCTTTGTGCTCTTCTCCTCATTTTACATGCTGAGCAGTTTTCACTGATAAAGTACTTATAGACCAGTTATTTCAGATTAACGAAAAGCCCAGTAAAATTTTATGTCAAATGGCTGGGAACTTTCTCTTTAAAATACTGAAATGTATCTTCAGTCTTGATTGCACGACAATCTTAACCCTGATAATTTGCCTCAGTAGCTTTCACGTGAGGCGGCAAAGGGAGTCTTAAAAATTTTAAGAAGTATTATTTTCAAACAGAGAAAGAATCCCAAATTTGAGACTATGAATTCAGAGTGAATGACTGCAGCCTCGGGGCAAACACACTGGTTTAATCACGTAGCAGTAGGTTTCAAAATCTTGCCTTCTTCAGCCTTAACAATAAAGGATCTCCCTGCCCTTTAAACCTATGGCAACAATGCAAACACGTTATACAAAAAGAACCCAATATCGTTAGGATTTTTAACATTACGACATCAATTTCAGGAGTGGGTGGCACTGTGGTACTTTGATACCCAAAATGAGAGTTTAAAGTCAATGACTGGGTCTTTCCTCTGGACCTCAAGTCCCCAAAAGGACATTTAAAGATCCAATTGTCATAGATTCTAATTCAAACTCAGTTTTCACAACTTTTCACAAGCTTCACAACTCCCTAACCATCTGGGGGTACAAAGATCCAAAGTCTAACTGGGAAGTCTAAGCTGAAGTTTTTAAATCTGTCTCAACAGAAGCAAAACCGCTGAGATGGGTCATATCCCAAGACATGAAACTGTACCGTTAATGGAGTGCTAAAATCACTCATTTTCTGCCATACCACCTTCTTCTAAATCAGCAGTTCAAACCACAATCACAGAGGCTCCCATCTAACACAGCAAGTACATCTGCAAAGTAGCAATGATAGTGTCTGAAACTAACAGGGTTAAACAACGTCTTTTGTGAGGCCACTGGCCAAATCTACAGCAGCTGTCTAACTTTGCCTTGAACGATCATAGCAAAAGCTCAAGGAAGTGATCCAATACAGCACTGGTCTTTAGTAACCAGATCGTTTCTATTTCATTTTCAGCCAAGGGAACGGATAATGAAAACAAAATTATTCCTCAGTCAGAAAGTTTACTTGACAAGCTAATTTTTACCAACCTTTAACTTTTATTCACATGTATAACCGTGAGAGCGGTTTCTTTTTCATGTGGAGACAATCTTAATAACTCTTAAATACTAGCTACACAAGACAAACTTCAGATGGCTATCACTTCTTTAAACTCACTTATAAAAACTACTGGAAAACTTTTTAGCAATTCAAGGACTAGTCCCAAGGTGAAAGAAAGAAAGAAAGAAAGAAAGAAAGAAAGAAAGAAAGAAAGAAAGAAAGAAAGAAAGAAAGAAAGAAAGAGAGAAAGAAAGAAAGAAAGAAAGAAAGAAAGAAAGAAAGAAAGGAAGGAAGGAAGGAAGGAAGGAAGGAAGGAGAAAAGAAAGACAAAAAAGAAAAGGTAAACATTTTCGTCACTGCCATAAACTGGTGAGCCAGATCTTTGATTCTATCAGTGAAGAAAACTACGGAATTCACACCATTTTACACATGAACTCTAACAAGCACATAGTAATTTTTGTTCAAGGAACAAATTCAGTTCTTCAAAGATGAGAATCTTCCACCTAAAACTACTTAACGTTATTTAAAACAAACAAAACCAGTGGCCCGTCATAAATATCATCATCTGGCTTTTACCAATACATCTGAGGTACCTGCTCTTAAACTCTTCTCTACTTAGCCTATGGAAAAGAGCTACCACAGGAGTTATATATACGTATTCTAAATAGAAAGCCAACATTCTTCAGAAATTAATTTTCTCAAGAATATAAATAAGGGCAAGAAAGTAAATCAAATCAATGACCCAACAAAGTTATGTTATCACTCTGGTGAATAACTATAGGTTCACACTGGGAAGAAACTCCAAAATCACTTTAAACTAAGTTATGTAGGAATGCACATGACTGCAACATTCCCCATTTCAATATTTACAATGTATAAGTAAATATTTATTTACTTAAATTTTATTTAAGTAAGTTTTCCTAAAGAACAATTTTTTTCCCCTAAAGGGCAATCTCAATCCAGTATTTAATTTGTAATTCCAGTCCTGTTTCCACAAAGGTTTGGCCCAACGCAGTTTTAGTTACATTTCAGGGTGGTATATATTTAGGCTACATACCACAAGCAAAAGATACTAACCATAAATTTACCGATATATTTTTTTATTACAACAGATCCCATCATTTTATAGTATCTCAGGTAAGAGAAATAGGACTTCGACACTGTTAACATTTGGAAGTGACTGCTAGGTGTTTGTTTCCTAAAGGAGAAAAATTAAAAGCAACAAAAAGCACCTATGAATTAAAATATACACGCCAATGGGTATTCCTGAATTGACAGATGTATGAATGGCTTACTTGTTTTAAAAAGGAAACCTCAAATCCTGGGTTAATATTATGTGTCACTTCTAGAGATTTCAACCATAAATTCCTCAAATAAAATTAAACAAATTGAGTTGTAAGTAATTAACTATGGGACTTCAATAACGTAAAATTATCTCTGTATATTCTCTATGGCTCGGGAATGTAACTGGTTATGTTCAAAATAATACACTTAGTGGGTCTTGGAGCCCAGTGCCTGTAAAATCTCCCATGGAGATTCAGGACCACCCATTGAAAATAGTACAACATTATTGCCTCAAGCAAGAAGCTGGTACATAGGACTGGTTATTCAAGTCTTTTAAATACTATTTTATTGAGGGATTGTGGGAGGTGGGGGAGGGGTTAAGGGGGATTCATGAGTGGATGGGGGAGTAAAACTCGGAAAAAAATTTTTTTTCTAAAGCAGAGGTTCCTGTAAGTGCCCCCCCACACACACACACCATCATACATACCCTCCCTCCCTTTTTAAACAGCTACATAAACAAAGTAATAAGTGCTCAATTTCAGGGAGAATTACATTATACTCCATTTGAACAGGCTACAAAGTACTTTTATTTGAAAAGCTGCTTCTCCTCTGTTATAAACAAATTTACCCGGCACCAATTTCAGACAAGAGAAGAGGGCTAAGGGAGATGGGAGGCAGAGTTAGGAAAAAATTCACTCAGTGTCTTAAATAGTTGATCCAATAAAGATCCTTTAGAGAAAACTGTAAGTCTATTTTTTTTTTCTCCCACTAAGCAAATCATACAGGAGGGCTTTTCTTTTCTAGCGTACTGCACCCTGTCTCTTTAAATTCCAGGCCTGCCCCATTTCCCACGCATTCAATGAAAGCAACACGTTTGCTGGCCTCTAGCCCACAATGTCAAGTAGTTTTCTTGCTATTGAATTTCAAGATTATTCTTTTGGATCATTTGCCCTTTAGTTTTAAGCACGCCAAAGCAAAAATAATGTCTTTCTACAATAACATAAAGAAAACTCTGAGGCCTTTACAAGTCTACAAGTAGAGAACACCTTGTCCTTCAGTTCCCCTTTCACTGCAAAATATGCTCCAAATAAGGGCCATTTATACATTATCTTGGTCTACCATAGCTTTGTCTGTACTATAATAAAATTCTAGGAGTATATTTAATTTGGTACCAAATTTGGAATTTCTAACAAGTTGCAATATTCAAAACCAAGGCTTCATACTGCTCAAACGCGCCAGTCTTTAGCATGGTCCCTTGAGTATTTAGCGAGACTAGATTTTAAAACACATACGTGATTTTCTATACTTGCAAATTAACTTAATAATAAAAATAGAAACAAATACTGTGAGTTGTAATCATGGTGCCAAAGAGTAGATTTTCCTCATCTTCATACATTTCTTAATCCTGAAGAAAAGAATCCAGACTATTAGGAATCCCATTTAGAGCTCTCTCCAAAGGAACAGAAATAGTTAAATAAAAATTTATCAGCAGAACTGAATTAAGCCCATGAAAAATGTTACTCCAAATGCTAGCAAATGGAACTTAACGTGGCAATTTTATTCCAGCAGCTAGTAAAGAAATGCTCTGATCACAAATGTCAAGTCTTGTGTTTTCCATCGAAGGTGGAGTTAATCTGTCATTTATGAATTTTATAAAAGCATCTAACACCAAAGGGAAAACAGACTTATTTTTATTTGACATGTAGTCCTGCTATGCATTTGAGCATAGCACTTTCAATCGCTATTTTTTTTAATGTTAAAAATGTAAACATGTTTTCCACAGACCATAATATCATGGACTGAATCAGATAAAATTTTGGATTGTAAAGAGACCTTTAAGACTACTAGAATTAACTCTTGTCATTTGGCAGAAATCATTTCTTTTAGTTGTGTTTAAGGAATGTTCATATTAATCTATCTGTCGTGTATTCAAAACAGGAAATTACATTTTAATTTTCATTTTGTAAAACTTCTGGTTATTTTTGTAGTTTATGCATGAAACACGATTAAAACGGTCTTCCTACTAAAATATTGTCTGTGTTTATGAGCTTATGCATCAATTCAAAAATGCATCAATTTCCCTGCCCCAAACATTTGTTTTGCCTTTGTTTTGGTAGTCGTTTGGGTACTTTTTATTTCTCCCAATTCAATGTAAGTTTAACTTCCAAACTATATACAAAGACACAAACTGGAAATGGGTCTGTATTTCCAATTATAGGTCCTATTTATCTCTAACACTATTACCATACATCTAAACATGATGAGAGTCCTTTTGTTTGCTGTCTGTTATTAAAGTCAGATTGAGGCCCTGGAAAATGTCCTAATACTACACATCAAGATAAATGTATTAGTTAACAAAGTTATACTTATCAAAACTCCACAGGGAAAAAAAAATCAAAACTTTTCAAAACATTCCTTAGTACTCCAAAAATGTATACTCTACTGAAATATTAAGCATGGTGCCTTTCTGTTACAAAGAATATCTTACACGAATCATGCACTTATAAATGAGGTTAATCTGATTAATTTTACAAACTGCAACACAGCAACACTGTTGAGAAAGGTACGAGTATTATTTACACGTTTCTCTTTAAAGCTTACAATCAACTTATGAAACATTTGTGCATATATTATAGAGCTATTAAAGGAAAACACTCAAAATGACAAGGTGACTAAAATTTCAAATAACAAAACATGAAAATGTCCCTTGGGAAAGACATTTTTATGTTCTCAATGAGATTACTTTTAAAAAAAACAAAACTAAAAAGCTTATTGTAAACATGTCCATATGTACACTTAAATATCTAGTTTTATATTCACATAATATGTATCATTCAAGAAAGCTTGAAAAATCCAACAAATTTCACAAGAATTTCCTGAGAGCTCCTTTCTATTTGCTAGATGGGGTGCTGAATCTTTGAATAAAGCCAATTTGACATTTTTTTTTTAATTTCCCGATACCCCATCTCCCAGAGATAACTTCTATGAACATTTTGCTATAGCATTTTCTCCCCTTCATTTCATTCACGTACTTTTATCTCTCACACAATTCTCAAAATGTGAGTAATGAATAATTCTGGCCATTGATATAAAGAAAAAGGACTGAATCAAATACTAAAATCAATGATGAAAATACCCCACCCCACCCCCAAAAAGAGTCTCTACAGAAAGACACTATGTCAAGTAGCACTAACTCCCAGCTGAATAGACTTTACAACATAATTCTCATTTATTTGCTGCTCTCTTTACACCGTCTGCATTTGTGCATTTTTTTATATTCGTATAATTAAATCCTTGGCTCTAGCATCATTCAACAATTCCTTTTAACAAGCTGGAATAAATAGAAATTTCTTTCCTTTTTTTTTTTTTTTCCTTAAAAGTTAAGCAGCAAGTTACAAGGAAAGAGTGGAAGGGTAATTGCTTTTCAAGACAACTTCAATTAAGCATCTGAATTATTAAACACAAAACCCTGAAGGTATGGTGAGTGATCAAATATTTGATATACCATACTTTCTCTTTTAACCTGTTTACATGATAACATAAGTCCAAGTCCCCAATTATTCTGTTGACAACAGAAACACAGGTACTTATCTGAAACATAATGCTTCAGGAAAACAAATTGACAAAATTTCAAGGTCTGGCCTACATTATAGGGAAGAAAAAAAATAATCGGCCAACTTTCATGGAAAACCCAATGGCCTTCCTACCTGATCAAGAGCCATTATTTGCGGAAGAAGTTTCCAATAAACATAGGGTGTCTTGAGTTCTTGAATGTTCCAACCTACAGGTAGTGTCGATGGCTGGTATAAATGGCACCAATATTACCAGAACGTAACTTTTCATAATGAAAACGTAATCACCTATTTGGCGAATTATCCAATTACCCTATTTCCCTGTTATTGCAGGCAAGTCTTATACCCACTGCACTGCTCACTCACCATTAAAAAAGGTAAAATTCCAATATAGTCAAGTTCATGTCAACATTTTCTTTTTTCAAAAAAAAAAAAAAATCATTCTCCAAACTACCACATTTATGAAAAGAAATTTAATACATCAGAACATACCTATTGTCTAGCATGATAGCCAATACACTGGTGATATCTCATAAATGGCACTTATTTTGTTAAGAAAACACTAGATCCATGATATGCTCCTAGCTTATCCTTTAAAACAAAACAAAACAAGACAAAAAAACTAAGGAAAAATAATATTTCAGAGCTAGAAGAGCCCACAGAGCTTATTCAATCCAAACACATCCCTTCTAGGGTCCAGGCCAGAGCCTTCCCTGCTGCATTGCTAAATACCGCTCTACAAGTTACTGGAATACATTTGACTCCTATTTTTAAAGCTAAAAGGCTAGTTGTATTTCATGGATTAAATAGTAAAAACAGTGATAGACCTGGCCAAGTCTCTCAAATTTGTGTCTAGCTTTTTAAAAAGCATCCAAAGTCGGTGGAAAAAAAAAAAAAAAAAGAATAAGGGAGAAAAGACAGGAAAGGAGAAAAATTCATTTTTGCCTAGAACATAGGCTAAAGCTCATTCTAGAAAGTGTGATTCTAAGCTAACACAATGTTTCCTGCTAAATTCAAGTGGTGGCTCTGTTTACACAAAGTCAATTATTAGAGGTACAGAAGAAACGATTTTCAGAACACTGAGTAATAATTTACCACTTAGGGGAGTGGAAGTTAAAGTCAGGATTCTAAAACTCCGACTTGCAAATCTACATTGTTGTCAAAAACTTCCAATGTCTAGACTGCATTGATCAAAGCTATGAGTACTACCCACAGAGAGAATATAGGTCTCATCTCATCTGATGTGTAACTAATGCAACATAGGAGGAACAATAGATACATATCCAAGGAGAGGCCAGTGGGGACTGACTGAGGACATAACACATGCTTCTGCTCAGTGTTCATATGATGAGAAAGTAACTTCCTACTGCTCGTTACTATTTCTGGGCATAGGTACAAAGTCATACAACAAGCATCTCTGATAAGAAAATCTGGAGCTATGTCAACATTTTGAATAATCCATCCCACCAAGAGCAACCAAATCCCAACAGCCTAAACTATTTGTCACTGAGTCACCACACAACAGTTGCTTGTAATACAGGAACAGGGAAAGAAATCAAACAAAGGAAAAATTTTTGTCAAATAGAAGAGTATTTCTTCAATGCAAAGAAACCTTTCGGTTCTCAGCAACTCATAATAATGAAGTATTTGGGGTAAAAGGTATGGATAATAGGAGTCCAAATGAACCTTGTTTTTAAACATCCAAAATATTCTAAGTGTTTATCGAAATAAATAGGTACCTAGAATAATCTGATACTAATCTCCCCCAATACTACCCTCAGAGGGAGAGGGAAGAAGTAGGGCATAAAACCTATCTGCAAAGATTACAGGCATTATGCACACTGAATTTCTATCTAGATACATTAAGAGGCAAGTAACTCTCCCTACTCTGTAGGTTACTGCTCTTACTAATATTTTAGGAAATTGTTAATGTGTATTTTGCTTTTTAAAATCAATACATACACACAGCATTTGGCCTGGTATTGATGGGAAAATAAGTAACTAATGATTTCTGCTGGAAAGAAACAAAGCAAAAAAATCTGCTTTTGGCAAAATTAAATATTTTAAAATTTATTTGGCTCAGAAAATATCAATCTTCTAACATGGGTAATAACTCTAATTAAATTCAACTGATCATCTTTATAATCACTTAGGAACATGATTTTAAATAAACAGGCCTCAGAATGAGTTCAAGATAAGCCATCATTTTCTTTAAAAAAAATGATGCACTGGGGCGCCTGGGTGGCGCAGTCGGTTAAGCGTCCGACTTCAGCCAGGTCACGATCTTGCGGTCCGTGAGTTCGAGCCCCGCGTCGGGCTCTGGGCTGATGGCTCAGAACCTGGAGCCTGTTTCTGATTCTGTGTCTCCTTCTCTCTCTGCCCCTCCCCCCGTTCATGCTCTGTCTCTCTCTGTCTCAAAAATAAATAAACGTTAAAAAAAAAAAAAATTAAAAAAAAAAAAAAAATGATGCACTGATTTTATCCAAAAAGTTAACTGTTAACTACTACATACCAACTAAATCACACCCAAATACTAGCCTTATCTTTTTAGAAATTCAATGATAATAGCCTTCTCCAAGCCTTAATCACTGCAAACTTATCACACTTAAGTTAAAAGGATTACATCATACAACAGTATTTCTTAAAACAATGTTCTGGATCCTTCATGGCATTGCAATCCTACCATGGCAGGGAGGTGGGGGGCTGGGGAGGCGGCAGATTATCAGGAGATACCTACCATTCAGTAACAATTTTTCCTAATGATTTAATCTCAAAGGGAAATCTTAAATTAATCCACAAAATAAATGTGATTTTACCTTAAAGAAACTATAGAACTTTTCCCTTTTAAACAGCATCTACCATGGTTACCACCACTTAATTAAATCCTAGGTCATGTCTACAAAAGTAAGTATTGCTGAACATTTGTCTGCGAATATAAGTGAATAATTATTCACCATTTTAAAAGTAAACGTTTACCACATTTATTACTAGCTATCTTTACACCAGCACATTTGTGACTCATTGTATCTACATGCAAGATCACTTCACGTTTCTAGGCTTCTGGTTAAAAGTAAAACAAGAAGATAAACAAAGATGAAGAATCTCAAGGGTCCTTTCCAGCTCCAGAAGACAAAAGCACATCGAAGGCAGGGACCCCCTTTTTCTCTTACGTCTCCCCCAATCCTTTCCCTGTGTCCTGCACGTATGAAGTCTGCCGGTTAAGCACATTATCATGCCCACAAATTATATTCTTAAACAAAACCCCAAAACCACACAGGAAAACAAAACAAAATAGATCAATTTGACAAAATTAAAAACTTGTGTATGACAAAGAGATACCACACATCAGACTACAAGAAAAAGAAACGAAAATGGGGCAAGATATTTTCAACGCAAACAACAAAGGACTAACATCCTACAGATAAGAAAAAGACAAAAGATCCCAATAGTTTCTTTTTTTAAAAAGACAAAGGATGTTTTTAAAAGTCAATAAAGAGGAAATCCAAATGGTCAATAAACATATAGAAAATGTTCAACTCCATTAGAAATCAGAGAGATGCAAATGAAAACAAAAGATACCATATTTCAACTAAATATAAAAATAAGAGATCTGAAAATAATCAATGTTGGCAAAGCTGTAGAGAAAACAGTACTCCGCCCCTGACAGAGTATAAACTGTCACGACTACTTTGTAGAGCAATCTGACAACATCTAATACAAATGAAAACACACGCACACCTCAAATTCTAGGCCTATATTCAAAACCTTGTTCATTTGTAAAAGGTAACACATTCAAAGATGTTCACTGCACAGAACAGAAAGTGACCTATATATTCCTTAACAGGGGACCAGAAAAGTAAGCATACAACCTATTCCTGCCATAAAATACTAAACAGAAGGACCTAAAGGTAATGAATTTGCTCTCTACACATGAAATGTAGTAAGATTCAAAAATGTCGAGGGGGAAAATGGCAAGACACAAAATTATTCACTCATGGAAATGTTCTGGAATTTAATAGTGGCCACTGTTGCACAACCTTGTGAATATACTAAAAGCCACTGGATTTTATACTTTCAAAGGGTAAATTTTATGGTATACAAATTATATGTCAATTAAAAAAAATGATTCACCCACTATGATACTTTTGGTGGAGATTTTTAAAACACAATGTACTATTACCTGCACCAATATAAATGTGCAAATGTGCATCAGTAGAATGGAAGAAAGGCTAAAAAGTTAGAAAAAAAAGGATTCACAAGCACTTAAAAACTTTTGCTGCATCTATAATACCTAATTCTCTAAAATCAAAACAAAGAATCAAATAGGATAAAATGTAAACATTTATTTATTCTTGGTAGTGGGGATTTGAATGTTTGTTATATCATTCTTTCCTTTGTATTTTCTTGTACTTTTTCTTTTTTTTGAGAAATACAAAAAGGGCACAAAAGAGGCATACCATAAGTGACAAACAGTAAATATATACACACACAGAGCTATGTAGCATTGCTAACCAAATAAATGCAAATAAAAGTAAAGTATTGCTTCATCCACAAACTGGCAAAGATTAAAAAACAAAACTTAATTCCCAGTACTGGTAACCATGTGGGGAAAGGAGAAGTCTCCCAACCCCTGGGGAAGGATAAATTGGTACAATCATTTTGGAAGGAAGTTTGGTAATGCACAACAAAATTTAAACTCTATGTACCTTTAAGTCAGTCAATCAATCAATCAATCAATCAATCAATCCTGTGTACCTTGTCTCAACTACCTCCCTTCTGGAAATCTAACACCAAGAAATTATAGGCAAAACTATAAAAATGAATATGTCAAAGGTGTTCAGCATAGCATTATTCATAACAAATTAACACTAAGAACAATGTCCACATAAAGTTATGACAAATGTGTATTCAATGTAATACCATAAAATTCAGCTTTAAAAAGATGGTATTTCACCATATACCATGACGGTAGGAATGTTCATTTGTGCTGTATCCCCAGCTCCTAGAAGTGATCTAGCCATATAGGAGCTCCAAAAAAACACCTGTTGAGTGAATTAATGTTAATTTATGGTTAATATTTATATGTGTGTATGTATATATATGAAGATATTTACTAAAATATTAATTATGGCTGTCTGTAAAGAATTCTCAGTGACTTTTTAATGTATCTATGGTTTGATTTTTCTATAATGAACACATATCTATAAATTTTAAAAATAACAGCATTTTCAACTGCATGTAAAAAAATACATGGGTTCTTCATAAAAGCTGTACAGTACGATGGTGCAATGTAATTTCTCATCTTCTACATTATCTGTAAGTTTAAAAAAAAACATGAATTATCTGTAGTATCAATGGACTCTTTTCAGACAAATTATATTCTCAAATATGAATACAGCCCTATAAACAAGAATAAAGAGAACCACAAAATATAAGAGAATAAAAGATTAAAGCGTTAAAATCTATGTTATGAGGAAGAGGATGAACTAAAAACACTCTGGCCACACACACAAAACAAAATGTTTTGAAAGAATATTAACTTGTATTACTGAGACAAAAGAATTTCTCTTTCTACGTGGTAGCTTCTTGTTTGAGGAGTAAAACCTAAAATCAAGGAAAGTATAAAAGCCAAGGGAAAACAATTATAGAATTTTCTATTATCTCCATCAGGACAGTGTGAAACATTATGTTTCAGAGATCAAAATTTAATAAAGATTAAAGTCTGAAGTTCAGTAAACACAGAATCCTTAACTAAGTCATTGGTGCAACTGTGTATAGCTCCTCCCCTCCCAAGTATCTAAGCTTTCCAAGTTCTCTTTTGAGGACTTAAGTCACCGAGAGATTTAAAAAAAAAAAAAGGAAGAAGTTCCACATCTTAGAACTGTAAAAGATGTGTTAAGTAGTAGGAATCATCTGTAATAGATGACCAGAAAAAGAACGAAAGGGCTAAGGTTGGCCCAGGGAAGACCACTGGAAGGAAACTTCAAAGAACCAAGAGCAAAGAACAAGGAATCTTTAAAGTAAAATTATGAGACTGACTGTTACCCCTGCCCTGTCCTACCTCACAGAGACAGTCCTACAGGAGGTCACCTAAAATAAGAGATACAAAAGCTTCTGCATTATACAAATAATATGCCATAAACTGGACAGTGATATTAACTATAAAATGCATCCCCTGAAAGCCAAGTTTGGATTCTCCTTTTCTGAAAAAAATCGCTGGATAATTGCTACAATGGAACTTAACCATGCCAGTACTCTGGAAGACTGATCTTTCCTCCTTCCATTAAATGTTTTTATTAGCAACATCAACTGTGGCTTTAAAAAATCAGCTTCCACATATTAATGGGGCAGCTCATCTGTGCCAGGTTCTACGTTGAATATCTGATACCAGCGGTTCTCTGAGTGTATTCTGGAGACCCCAGGATCCCCAAAACCTCTTCCAGGGATTGGCTATTCTCACCACAACTCTAAGACATTTTTGCCTCTTTCCCCCATGCTCTCACGAGTGTACTGCAGTCTTCCAGGGGCTCCATGAAGTGTGAGAACACAACAGACTGAATGCAGAGACACACAAGCTGAGCCAGTTATTTCACGACAGTGAAAAGATTTGTACACACAGAAAGTAGAAGAATGCCACACTTCTCACTCCCGTTTTTGGAAAATACTCATTTTTCATTAAAATGCTATTTATATGCTGACGTATAATGGGTTGATTACTGTTATCTTTCAACAAATTAATAAATAACTTTTTAAATGTCTCAGGTTTGGTTTCTAATGGAGTAAATATTAATGGACACAAGTCCATGGAAAAAGCTCTCTGGAATCAATTTTGAAGAGTCTGAAGAGGTCCGAAGACCAATAAACTGGAAAACAGCTGATTCATATTTACTCAATTTAGGAGGTAATGGTCCTCTTCTTCCATCGTTCCAGGAACACAAATGAGAACACAAGTGAGAAAACACAGAAATGACTTGCTCAAGAGCACACAAGAGGCCTCTAAAGCCAGCATTCGAATACAAGGCTGTAATTCCTAACCCAAACTCCTCACCACGGAGCAGCAATATCTACCCAAGATAGTTCTACACTGGGTCTTTACTCTTTGTCTTTTAGTCTTAAAAAGTAACGAGTGCTCACTGGAATGTTTTAAATATATGGAATTAACTTTTCAAAAAAAAAAAAAATCAAATGCTACAAAAACAACCTCCCATCCCTGCCAACACCGTAAGAGCTGGGTTCCCACTCATCCAAAATTTATTTATACACATACACACATACCCTTTTTAGTTCTATAAGCATATTTTTGAAATGGGATCACACTGATCTAGCAACTTGACTTATTTCACTTAATATCTCTTGAAGATCTTCCTGCATCTACAAACATATTTACCCCTTTTGATAATCCCCATCATTTAAGTGAACCCAGCTGGGGTCCCCTAATTGGCTTGCTTCCCAATTTCTGCTGTTTAAAAAGTCACAAGAAATACACTGTATCTTTGTGCAGTTGCAAAGCTGTATCTGCTGGAAAATCCCTGGAAGTAAAATTGCTGGGTCAAAGGGTATAAACATCTAAAACCTTAATAGATGTTGCCAAATGCCCTCCAAAATGTCCGTGCCCAATTAATATTCCCACTAACAGCATAGGAGATTGCCTCCAATAATTCAGCTTTTAAGTGCCTTGGAAAATTATGCTGTATGTTGCTTCAAAATGCCAAGTAGTAGAACTGCTCTCACCAGTCATCTTAATTCCATACAGAACTCTACCCAAATCTTCTAACACTCACTGAATATATCAGTATAGTCATCCATCTGTTTTGTTTTGTTTTGTTTTCTGAAACCTTTGAAATACCTAAGAAGAGGAAACACACCAGGTGCATGCAATATCTTCAGCTAGTTCGGCCTCAAATTTTAGGTACCCTGATAAAAAGTTATCCAAATTATTTCAGAAGACTGTTTAACACAAATCAGAACTACACAGTAATGCTGGACTCAAACATTTAAATCAAAGTTGTAAGTGGGGATTTATTATGCTTTATCTGCCCACTCAAAGGACTAGGGCTACAAATAAAAAGCCATCAAACCATACCAGTGGCCAAATTAGCTTACATAAAATAATAAGCAACAGATTTCATATCATAAATGTCAACGGAACAGACTGCAATAGTAAGGATGGCTGTAATTGGAAAGAAAGTTCACTCAAATTCCCATCATATTGAAAATGAAAACATTAATATTTTAAATGAAATGTTTTGAATGTGACTATTCATTTCAGTCATATCAGACTATTACAAATCTTTGGTACTAATAAATAAGATATAGTCTTTTTTTTTTTTTTTTTTTTACAAGTGGATAGTTTTAAAATGCATTAGACTCTGACCTGCCTATTCTGTAACAGCTAATGGATATTCCAGGCTTCACCATTTCATCAAAATCTCTCTTCTAGGACTCAGTGCTAGTAATTTTAAATTGCAAGTCTCCAACCCATCTTTGGGACAGAGTAAACCCACATGAATTCAAGTACAATTAGCTCAATTCTGAAACGGTACATGTAATTCTCATCAGGCAACAAGTTGAAATACTCTAATTTCTTCCTCTACAAGTTCTCATACTATTACTGTGGAATAAAGGAAATCAACCTGAAAATCAATTTGCTTTTCCAAACCAAAGATTTACCAAACTAAGGACTCATCCATCTTCGTGGCTGAGCAGTTCATCCTCAGCGCTAAGGTCCACTTCCGTTTATCAACTAATGTATATACTGAAAGTGATTTACCTTGCCATTATTAATAGCCATTTACAGTTTGGAGTATGTGCATTTCTTTTGAATACCTTGCAACTCAGATTTTTCACAAAGCCATTTTTGCAGTGTCTTCCATTTCCAATTTCTCACTTACAGATCTATAAGACAGCAAATACAGCACCTTAAAAGGTACAGGAGTAGACTTAGCCATGTCTGGCATTCTTGTTCTGTATTTATTTATTCTTATCATTTTGAAAGGCGTTATAAGCCAAAAAATAAGTCCCAGGATCAAGTGGTATGTTTGGTGTTACGTGAATTTACAACTAAGTATTCCCAATGAACAGAGAAACCTTCTCTTGCAATCTGAATCATGTGTAATTACAGTATGACAAGGTCTCTCCTGGGCTATGTAAGCTGGCATTTTTCCCAGGACTTGTCACATCATGGGAAGCACACATACAAATAAAAATCCAAAAATAAACATTTTAAAACAATGGCTTATAGACCACATAAAGAAACTCCGCAGTTGAAAATAAAAACCGAAGAGCCCAACCGGCAAGCAGGCATCTCTCGCTAGAGACGTCTGAGACATCAGTGTTAGCAAGCGGCTTACCACGCCTAGCAACAACTCCCAGGTGTGGGCTGTGCAGGGCCAGCACCCTCATGCTCCCTCAGGCTGGACCGAAAATCATTCAGGATGGGAAATAAAGGGGAGCATCCCCACTCACACACTGAAGCAGGGAAGCAGTGGTGAAATACGGGGAGGTTGGTCATCTTTAATTTCATAATGCCAATTTGTTGATTGCCAAGGAGCCTAAACAAAGTTATCTTAAGAGCTACATCTTCTGTCAACTGACGCAGTTTCCCTAATATAGTAAACACTGCTTTTTTGGTTAAATGTATTCCCTCTCGAAGTGTGTGGCAGCCAAGGAGTCCTAATGGTGGCTACCAGGGATCTTAGAAGGTGGTTTCTTTTGTTTCAACTCCTCTGCAGTGGCTCTATACATACATGGAAAAGGGAGAGCGAGATTCCAAGAAGCATCACACCCAACCTCAAACAGTGACAGAAACTTGACGACGCTCATCCTAATTACAGTGTTGAGGAAATATGAAGGAAAATTATCTCTGGCTGTATTTTGATCTAACATGCTAACAAAATCTAAATGTTATTTCCTCTAGGCCATGCATAGTCTTACCCTTCTATTAGAAGCTGGATTCATTTGTTAACCATCAGCAAAGCCCAACAAATTCGACTGCTCAAGTTTTCAGGAGGAGCTATAAAACAAACCACTAAAGGCAAAACATACAGTCCTACAACCCATTGCATGAGCTCTGGAAACAAAAAATAAGCATCAACACAAACCTCTGCCACCTCGGAGGCACACAGCATTGCTCCTTTCTTTATTCAGCTCCTCAATGTTCAATAATTTCCAGGAGCTCTAAGCAGAATGGATTTATTATGATGTTACTCTAAGAAACTGCAGGAGTTCTAGATGCCAATAAAGATTACGGATCAAATGGAAGATAACTACTAACCATTGTGTCGAGTTAGATAAATAAACCTGCTCACAAACAAAGCACCTTATTGTATTTGTACTGTTACCTCCACTAATCCAACTAAAACAACCAGACAGTAGCTTTCCGGAGGCTGAAGGGAATAGACATCAGGATTTCTCAAACCCTCTTTAAATTTTCTTTCAAAATAACACTCCAGTGTTTTGTTTTGTTTTTTTCTTTTTTCTTTTTTCAAAACTGTCCTGCCCTGTATGGAAAGTGTTTGGGACCCGAGAGGCTGGGCAGGATATGCAAACTAGAGACCAAGGCTAAAATCCAAGGTGGGGAAGAAGTGAGGAAGAAGGCAGGACAAACATCGTTCCTCTGAAACTTAGCTTCGACCTTTGCAGGGACCCTCCTCCCCGCAGATCACATCGGGCAGAGACTCCGGCACGCTGCTCAAAAATCCAATGAGCAGTCAAGTGCCACTGGGGGCTAGGGACGAGTAAGCCCCCCGCCCCTCCGCCGACTAAACATTAAAATGCTGACGGTGCGAGGCGGGGGGTGATTAACCCACGAAAGGAAAAATCAGTGACAACGGGCACCTCCCGCCTAATTCACAGAGAGGAAGGCAGAGGAGACCCTGAGGAGAGGCGACTTCCCAAAACGGAACAATAACTACATCCCACGCATTCCCTGCTAATAACACAGGTAAATTTCAATTTCTCTAGGAAAAAAAAAAAAAAGGCGCAAGCTGTCTGTTCCCTCCAGCCCCACCCCCCGACGCCTCCAAACCCAACAACTAATTGCACCTTCCCACAGAACCCGCGGCTAACCCCAGAGGACCGGTGAGGGCTGGCTTGGGATGAATAAACACTCGACACCTGACGGTCCTTTCTCTGCGGTGACTTTCCCGAAGCCGAAGTGGCGCGCGCGCGGGCGAGAGCCCGGACCTGGCCAGCGCGGCGCCGCGCACCCAGGTCCCGAGGCGACGCCGGCGAGCGCGACGCTGGGGGGGGGGGGGGGGGGCGGGGGGGGGGGAGGGGGGCGGGGGGGGCCGCCCGGGCCAAGCGATTGTTTCCTCCGCGAGCAAAGACATTTTTTGATCAAGCTCCTTTTGTATTCGAGCCCTACCTCTTTTTGGCCTAGGAAAGCTTTCGTGCAAGTGGAAGACGACTTTCTCCACAAAGTGCTGTATGTTACTGTGCTCCGGGCCGCGCACGAACACCATCCAGTCGTGGGTGAAGCCCTCCACGGTGGGTTTTTTCCTCACCTGGGCGCGGTGCCCCAGCTCCAGCTTCACCTGCACGGCACACTGCGGGCAGGGGGAGGAGAGACAGCCGTGAACAACAGGAAGGCGACCGTTCGACACTGAACATTGCGCCTGACATTTTTTTTCCTCCTTCTTGAAACGCACATAAAAGGAAACGGCGGTGCCCTCTGCATCCACGTTTCACGCGCGTGGGCGCGCACACTCCACACCCCCAGATACACCCCACCCGGCCCGCCCGGCGCCCAGCATCCACGCCGACAGGGATTGTAACGGAATGTTACCCCCAATCGGGAAGGGGGTCCGGGGGTCGGGGGGAAGAGGGAGAGCTCACTCAAGCCACTACGAGCACGACAACAAATGCATCGGAAACAAATTAGAAGACAATTAGGAGGCGATGCCGGGGCGGTTTCCCGGCGTGGGAAGGGAGGTAGCCGGGACCCCGAGGGGGGGTTCTGGCGAGCCCCCTCCCTGAAAGTGCCGCGGCGACAGGCACACGCCGAGGAAGTCTTTGTGTACGTGTGTGTGTGCGTGCGTGTGGAGCGCTGTGCCAGGCGGAATGGAAACTACAGGCAGCCTCTGCTGATGGGCACAAACTCCCGTGCTCTTAGCACTGGGTTCGTGCACAACAAAAATGAGACGTCGTCACACACACACGCCCGCAGGAAAACACGCCGAGGCATCCATAACTTAAGGCACCCCGCACCCCCCAGCGAAAAGCCCCACGCGATCGGCGAGGCCAGCCTAACAGAGCCCCCGCAACACACTTCCAAGAGCCAAAGTGGCCCCAAAGTAGCTCCCACCTCCCCCAAAAAATAAAATTCGGAAAGGCAGGGAGGCGGGCGGACAGCCGCCGAGGCTCGACTGCGCACAGCCCGGCGCGGGGGCAAAGTTGCGTGCGGCCCCGCCGCTGTCAGCCCGCACACTCCGGCTCACACACGCGCGCCGCGGAGAACGCACCATCGTAGCGGCCGCCGAGGCTGCTCGCCGCGTCCCCGGACTGTGCCCGCGGCTCCCGGCGGCGGCGGCGGCGGCTGAAATATGGCTGAGTTATTATTCGCCTCCTTCCACCGTGTGAGTGTGTGTGTGAGTGCGCGCGTGTGAGCGAGAGTGCGCTTCTTGCGATTGCAAAGAGAGGCGAGGAGAGAGGGAGGCGCGGGGGGGGGGGGTGGAGGGGCGAGTGTGTTAGCGTGTGAGTGTGTGTGTGTGTGTGTGTGTGTGCGCGCGCCGGGGGGGGGGGGGCGGGGGGGGGGGGGGGGGGGGGGGGGGCGGGGGCGGGGGGAGGGGGGGGAGCTCCCTGCAAGCCGTACCAACCTTTCTCTAATTGGAACCGCGGAGCGCTGGCGCTGTCTGGGCTGCGGCGGCGGCGGCGGCGCAGGGCGAGGGAGGAAAGGCGGGGAAGGGGGGGGTCTTTTATTATTTTTTTTTTGCATGTACTTACCGAGCTAGCCATGCCTGGGGGCCCGGAGGTTTGCTGGGGTGTTGTGTGGTACCCCCCTCCCCCGCCCCCCTCAGCTGTAATTCATGAAGAGGCTGCTATGAATGAGAGCGCGCCCAGGAGCGGAGGGTAGATGGCGGACATTCTCTGCCTTTTTCCCCCCGCGTTCGCTTGCTCGCTCGCTCGCTTATTAAACTCAGCCCCAAAAGCAAAAGCAGCAGCAGCAGCAGCAGCAGCTCCAGGGCCAGAGGATGAGATTCCGGAGCATGCGCCGTGGCGCCTTACACCGGGGCTCCGAGCCTTACGGGGCGGAGGGAGGGCGCGAGGGCGGGGCGGAGCGCGCGGGGAGGCCGAGCGAGCAAACCAGGGGGAGCTCGAAAGAGCCAATCACCGGCCACCTCCCGAAACCCGGCGGCCCGCACCGCCACACTGGAACGCCCGGCTTAAAGTAACAGGTTCCTACCGGAGGGGGGGGGGGGGGGGTGGAGCAAAGAACGGGGAGGGGGCGCTAGAGTGGGGAGAGCGGCCAGCTGGGGAGCCATCCCAGCCCTGTGTAAACTCCTCCCGCCCTACAATAAAAAACGGATTAAAACTGCTGGAATGTAGCCACTGCCTAGAGCCCCCAGCAGCCGGAGAAGGGGTGTTAAATCAAGTCTTCGGCGTTAGCACGCTCGGGGGAGGGAGGGGGCTTTCTTTTACTTTCCACCCCGTCTTTTTGTGGTTTTGTGCTGGGAAGTCAAGAACTCACGCCCAAACAAATTTATTTAAGGAAAGAGCGAGAGAAGTGCCACTCTGCAAACAAACATCAAAAAGCAGTCGCTGAGACTGTTAAAACCGGCAACAATCCCCTGGCCCCCTTCCCCATCCACACTCACAGGCACCCGTCCACCACTCCCACTCCCCGCCCTTCTGCCACCGCCACCGAAAATTCAAAAATGAAATGAACAAAAATGCTATTTCCTTCCAAGGGAACTCCTCCCGCTTTGGTAATCCCCGGCTGGGAGGCATCGCGCAGCGGTGCCCAGGTGAAGGTAAAACACCTGGGAGTACCGGCTGCAGACCCTCAGGAACCAGGCTTGGAGTTGTTTTCTTCGGAAGGTTTCCCCTCCGGACAGCCTGGTGGGTGGCATCAGAACGCGGAGGATTGTCCTCTGAGGACACGCGGGGCAACTGGGAGTCTTAAAATAGCAGATAAAGTTAATACTGGCTGTAATGTGCATAAATTGGATTATAATCTTTAGGCGTATTGGTGACAGCCAGCGTAATCCAACTCTGGGTATTAATCCGGTTAGGCTCCCGGGTGACAACCAGTCGCAAGAGTGTTCCCAGAGTCGCCCTCCTGCAAACGTTCCCACTCGGGATGGATTGGGTCTCAGTGGCTGGGGATACAGCAGCGCAGCCACGCGTGGGGCGGGGGGGAGGAGGACTGACTAGCTTCCTTTAGCAATGCGGACGACCTTCACTAAGGAAACGGATAAGATCTAGACGATCGTCTTGAAAGTGAAAGATGGGTGTAACTCCGGTTCGTTGAAAAAAAATCCTTGCATCTTCCTAGCCCTCATTCCTTTCTCGCCGTCTTTGTCTTCTTTCTTTCCCCAAGTTCCCTGGTCTCCCGACTTCTTTCTGATTCTTTCTTTTCCCTTCGCTCTGCCTTCCCTCTTTATGTGCCTCTTTTTCGTCTTTCTCCCTCAACTTTATGCTTTTTTCTTCTTTTCTTTCTTTAAACCACGAAAGCAAGTTGTCTCAGCTCTTGCAATAAAGAGAGCGGGAGCGGAATAGGGAAGGAGGTTACCTGGGGCGTCTGGAGCCGGGGTGGGTAGCCTTCAGTTCTCCCACCTTCTGACAGGAAGAGAACCCGAATCAGATCGGAGCACTTCAGGCCAACTTTAATTTTCAATCCAACCTTCCAACTCCAGTGAGTTGAACTACTAAAACTGATGCTCTGACCTCTCCCCAGTTGCAACCCAGGAAACTTTGGTTTGAGGGCCCCAATTCCTACCACCCTTCTTTTGGATTTAGGATAGAGTGGAGAGAACGATTGACCGAGGGGAGAAACATTTTGATCCAAATCCAAGGGTTTAGATTTCTCAACTGACCCACAGGTACATAGATGCCTATCATCTTATATGTGTGTATGTGTAGGTGTGTGTGTATCAGGACTAAGTTTACATAGACAGGGACAAGCTGTGTGTTGGGATCTGGGTGAAGGGAGGACCTATTTGCTATGCATTATTAAATTTTTGATGAAATAATTAAATTACAGAGAAGTTCTTCAGAATTATCAGGTTGGGAACTGATGTTTATCTGGATGTGCCATTAGTCAAAAGCCATTTCCTGTAAGGCAGCAACCATTGGGCAGTGAGTGTAGCTCAACACACAGGTGAAAAACAACAATCTAGTTGTAAGTTGGAGTTGGCCTTAGAGCTTGGCTAATTTCTTCCAGTGGCAGCAGACTTTCTTGTGATTCTCTCTGTAACTTGTCTTTGCGCTGAGGGGCTGATATCTCTTTCTTGAACTATGTGTTCATTGAATTAATATTATTCCAGGAGTCACCAATAAGCCATAGAGTCAAAGAGGGTCTTTTCCCATTACCCCTCCTATCCCAAAGACTGCTTTAAACACCGAATGTAGGGATAAATTTCATTCTCTAGACACTGAAAATATAGATTTGGTCAGTAGATGGCGCATGGAGCCCTTCCACCAACGTCCTTACGTGACCTCTTTACAACAAAAAGACCAGGAGGAGGAGAAAAAGAAAGAAAACACAATCCTGAATACTCTAGATTCAACTTTTGGGCAAAGGAATTTATGCCAGTCTTTCAATGTATTGTGTATAACCTGTTCTAACAAGCCGGCTATCAATTAAAATCAATCAAAACAGGAATAACATCAGATTAATTTTTGTCTAGCATATCTGGAGATCTTTGCACTTCACATGAGGTACAAATGTGAGAAGTCTTTTGAATACTTGACAATGCGATTATAGAAAATATTTTGCAAGTAAATTTTAAGACAGAAATCTTTAGTACTAAATATTCCTCCCCTCCCCCCCAAATTTGTTTTCATGGAAATGCTTAGGGATAAAGCCACCTATTTATCCAAAAAGCAACTATCTTACCGAAAGTCATACTGTAATATATAGCACAACACAAAACTCTGTGGGGTTAGTTTTGAGGAGCAGAAAAGCAATTGACACTGTCATTTCAAATATGCTTGAGGGGCACCTGGGTAGCTCAGTCACGTGAGTTTCAGACTCTTGATTTCGGCTCAGGTCATGATCTTACCAGGGGTGGGATCCAGCCCCCAGTGGGGCTCTGTGTTGACAGTATGGAGCCTGCTTGGGATTCTCTCTTTCCCCTCTTTCTCTCTGCCCCTCCCCTGCTCAGACTCTGAGCGCTCTCCCTCTTTCTCTCAAAATAAATAAACGTTCCAAGAAAATGCTTGATGAAGAATAAAAAAGGACAGTGTCTGGGATAGATTTTAATTCCTGGTCACAACCACCACCCTCACCGTAACTCTTGGACCATCATTTGGGCTCCAGCACTTTATTTACAATAGCTTTGTTTAGTGTGGAGGTTGAGGCCAGTTTGGATGTTTCTGGCACAATATAAAGAGGTCCTTTAAAAATGTTTTTTGTTAATGTTTATTTATTTTTGAGAGACCGAGAGAGAGAGAGAGAGAGAGAGAGAGAGAGAGAGAGTTGAGAGGGTGAGGGGCAGAGAGAGAGGGAGACACAGAATCTGAAGGAGGCTCCAGACTTTGAGCTGTCAGCACAGAGCCCGACAGGGGGGCTCGAACTCACGCATGAACCACCGGATCATGACCTGAGCCGAAGTCAGACGCTTAACCGACAGCCACCCAGGCAGCCCCAAGAGGTCCTTTAGAGTAATTAGAGTGTTAAGGAGCAGTTGTTGCTTCTTAATAGGATTTTATCTGTTTATTTGTTGTGATAATTATTTACTCGTAAGCTCAAATAATCAAATCAATAAAAAGTAACCATTGCTCATCCTTTGCTGTACAGATCTGGGGGCAAAGGGAAGAAGACGCATCTGCGGGAAAATAGATAAATGGGACACACACTAACCAGATATCTGATAAATATTAGACTCAGAATAATGAAGGATTTTTTTTTTGTAATAGTGCACTTTTTTCTGTGTACTCTGTGTGTTCACTCGCCAAAACCATATTTTGCTCATTTCATGTGCCAGGCACAGAGTTAGGCTGTAAAAATGGAAGAAAGACAGGCTTCCTGTTGTAACTGAGTTTATAACCCAGGGGAGAAGTGTCACCAAAACCTTTTTTTTTTTTTTTTTTAATTTCTTAGTACCTAAATCTGGGATAGAGCTATGTGTCACACATAAGCAAGCCACATACAACTTTGACACGAACATCCGAAGGGCAAGAAAAATAGTAGCACAAGATTAGAAGCCAGGAGTCATTGCCCTCAATTCCACCGGTTAATACTTAAGTAAGGCGGGAGAGGCGGTGATATCTTTTTGCAACAGCAGCCAAGTCCTAATTTCCTTTTCCTTGATCTGAAGTGTTTTCTATGTGCACCTTATTGCGGCTCTTTTAAGACAAGATCCACAATGAAAGAAAGCTTACTAAGCCTTTTCAAGATCATGAGCATATTTTCTCAGCTGAGACAGTATTCCTGTATCTTATGGAAATTTTTGGTTCAAAACGTTACATTTTTAACATTATATTTAATTCATGATTCTAGGACAGTGTATTGGGAACCCCAGAATAGTACCAATCATTACTGCTTTGAAAAAACAATTGCTTTGATATCCGTTTAAGCACCTAGTCTAGGACTATTTCTAGTGATAAGAAATACACAAAGCTTTTTTAACACCCAGAGCCTCTTCATGTGTAAATTATTCCCTGAGAGTAATTTAAGCAATGCACTTATACATTCAGAAGACAAGAGTGCCTCCACAGTAATAATTTATTAATTTAGTAGGCTGTATTCGTAATTCAAAAAATAGCACCTCAAGGCCTGAAAATTAATCAAGGATGTTATGTAAGACCAACAATATGAAACAAGATAAATATTGAAGGTCAGTTGATATAGTGTGATTGAAAACGTCTTCCTAATATATACAAGAACCCCAGTGGAATATTTATAGGTAAAATACATGTTAAATTGAAAGTACTTTCTGTAAAACAATCTAAAAAGTCGATTATTTTGGTATATCTTTGTGTATCCCTGGCATCTCTCAAAGGCTACTGCTTAACTCCCTAACTCTTTTTACATAATGATTTGACCTTCTTGATTTTCAGTGGAAAGTCTGTTTTTGTATATGATTTCACTTCTCCCATTCACGTATTATGAATGGAGAGTTAAAATAATCACTTTGTCCTAAAACCATAAACTATACTTTGTCTTAGTCAATAAAAAGGAAAAATAACATATGAGGTTTATGAACTGACAGGCCAAACTTCAATTAAAACTGCAAAAGAAACTTAGGAAGAAGGAATTATTCCCTTCCGTGTATTAAATGGTCTGACAGTGGTTTCAAAATAGTACTAAGCCTCTAAGAAGTGAGTGATTTACCACCTTCTGGTAGGATCAAGTATCCCAGTTGGGTTAAACTATTTACAGTCAGCTCTGAATAATCCATGATTATATTATCCACTTTGTAGCTAATCTATAATGACACAATTTATATGTAGGGGTTTTTTATGTTAATTTATGTTAGAGTCAGTTTTTTTTTAACTGTACAAAATGCACGTAACTGTATCTAATTGCCAGTTTCCGTTCATAGCTTTTTCTCGCAGGAAAGCAGATATACTAGTCCATCCAACCTCTTTTTAGACCCACTTTCTCGCTGTTATTAAACAATTTGTCATCCCAGGGGTAGAATGCTTTAAAAAAAAAAAAAAAAAAAACAACAAACTATTGATCTAGGAAGGAATACAAATTGATAGGGAAGAAGGAATATTCATTTTTTTAAAAAAGAATATTCATTTACCCGTGTGCTGAATCAAAAGAACTCCTAGAGGCTATTGTTAATTATAGTTCTATTATGTATTCTCTATGAAATCAGATAAGGAAAAGTTAGTAAAATATTGTCTTCTCAAATGTAGTGGTAGCAATGTAGGGAAAACTTCAAGTTGTAGTAGGGAATTAAAAATCACTTATGGGGGCACCTAGGTGGCTCAGTAGGTTGAGCATCCAACTCTTGATTTTGGTTCAAGTCATGATCCCAGGGTAGTGGGATCCAGCCCCGCGTTGGGCTCTGTGCTGAGCATGAAGCCTGCTTAAGATTCTCTCTCTCCCTCTGTCTCTCTCCCCAGCTATAAATAAATAAATAAATAAATAAATAAATATTTTTTTAAAAAATAAAAGGGGCCCCTGTGTAGCTCAGTCTGTTAAGTGTCTGATTTCGGCTCAGGTTATGATCTTGCAGTTTGTGGGATCAAGCTCCACACTGGGCTCTGTGCTGATAGTGTAGAGCCTGCTTGGGACTCTCTCTGTCCCTTTCCCTCTGCCCCACCCCCAGTCGTGCTAGCTCTCTCTCAAAATACATAAACATTTAAAAAATAATAACACATAATAAATACAAATAAATTTTAAAAATCACTTAAGAGTAGCAAATGAAATTTACCTATTTCTATACAAGTAGAACTTCAATATATATTATTTCAGTCTTTTGCCTTATGTTTCATGACCTTGACATTTTGACTTTATCATTAATTCAACGCATTCTATTAATTTCTTTTGGCTGTCCACTGAAGGTCAGCCACTGTGCTTGGTCCTTTGAAATCAGGATACAGATAGGGATGCCTCTAACGCTGTCATTTATGTCAAGGCACTTCATTATTGCCTTAGAGTTAATAAGTTGTTACAACAAATAAAGATGTTATTAAACATACAACAATTAACTCTTGTTATTTATTTGTATCTCTGTTTAAGAAAAAAGAAAGATTTAAAAGGAAAAAGATTTAATCCTAACATTGGCAGTAATTCTTACTTTAAAAACATGACTGAAATTATTTACTAAGGTCACAAACATGTACTAAAAGTACTTCCAAATCAAAATTTCATTTTCAAGGGCTCCGAATGGTCTCAAAAAGAATCTGTGAGTTCACAAAGATACTTAAAAAACAAGGAGCTGGTAAAAACAAAAGGTTCTGTGTACAGAAAAATACTAGCTAGTTAATATATATAAAGGGAATGTTAGAATTAGAAAAAAAAGTATCCTTTTGTAGACACCAAGGCTGGAATAGATTTAGTCAAGGCTTATCAACATATGCTGAAAGTTTGAAGTGAAAATTTTTGGAAAATACATTATTCGCAATGATACAATGCCTCATTGTATTATTCCACAGATTACATATTAATTACAAAGGGAGACAAGGATCTTCACAATGAAGAAATCTGGTAGACACCTTTTAACCAAGTGGCCAAACGTAACATCACCAATAATAGGAAGAGCTGACATCATGTGCCTGTTGATGTGATATGATAAAATGCATCTAACATCTAACATCACAGATACATATATTTTTAAGATTTTATTTTTAAGTAATCTCTGCACCCAACATGGGGCTCAAATTCATGACCGCAAGATCAAGAATCTCATGTTCCTCCAAATGAGTCAGCCAGGAACCCCTCACGGATGTATTATTTCTGCCAAAAGTGTTTGAATCTGTGAGGAAGAAATCAGACATATCAAGATCGTGCAGGACATTTTACAAGATAACTGGCCTGGCTTCTTGTTTGTTTGTTTTTAAGTGATCTCCACACCCAATGTGGGGCTTGAACTCAGGACCCCAAGATCAAGAGTTTTGTGTTCTACGGGCTGAGCCAACCAGGTGCCCCAAATAATTCATGCATTAATTTACATGAACTTACAGATTTTTTTTTTTTTTTTAAGTAAGCTTTAGGCCCAACGTGGGGCTTGAACTCTTGACCCTTGGATCAAGAGTCACATGCTCTACTGGGTCAGGCAAGCACCCCACCCCATTAGCCTGGATTCTTGAAAAAGTCAATATCCTGAGAGATCCCTCACCACCACTAAATGTAAGAAAACATAAAGACAACTAAAAAGAGGCGCCTGGGTGCCTCAGTCAGTTAAGTGTGGGACTCTTTGTTTTGGCTCAGGTCAAGATCTCATGGTTCCTGAGAAGAGTCCCCCATCGGGCCCCTCCCTGTTGGCGAATTCTTTCTCTCTCTCTCTCTGTCTCTGCCCCTCCCTCCCTCCTTCTCTCTCTCTCTCCCTCAAAAATAAATAAATATTTTAAAAAATACATAAAGACAACTAGAGAATATGCCAACTAAATACAATGCTTAATAGTTAACTGGATTCTATTTTTAAATAATCTCTGCACTCAACATGGGACCCATACTTAGAACCGTGAGATCAAGAGTTGTGTGTTCTACCGACTGAGCCGGCCAGGCGCCCCTGAATTCTAGATCCAAAAACAAATATAAATAAAAAACAGGCTAAGGAAATTTCTGGAACAACCGGGGAAATCTGAATATGTACTGTATAATGCTGGTACTATAGGATCAAAGTTAAATTCAGTGGATATGCTAATGAATTGAGGTGATCATTATACTGCCTTTTCTGTAGGTTTTTTTTCTTTTTTTAATATGAATTTTAGGGGAAAAATGATCTTCAAGATTCAGAACTAATTTCTGAAGTCATAGTTCATACGTTTCTTCAAAAGTATTTTTTTTTTGTCTCCAAAAAAGAAAAAACGCTTACCAAGGATAAAAGTAAGGAAAAGGGGAAGAGATGTTATAATCTAAAGGATTTTATTTGAAAGGAAAGATAGAAGATTAGATTCTTTGTTTGGCCACTTGACACTTTATGTTTTTTCCTTTCTACTCACCACTATATTTGCTTCTGAATTATAATAGCTTGATGGCTTTTGGTTGACTGACATGTTTGAGGTCAGCATCTTTGGTGACCTCAGCTTTCCACAAGCAATGAAGGACTCCAAAAGGGAGCAAGACACAGGACATGGGTTTGGCATGCTCTGCTGAATTAGTGACAATATTTTCATGTGAATGTTCTTTCAAGAGTAGATGCTGTGTGTGAAAGGTTTCCCTCATGAGATTACAGCAATTTAAAGGTCATTCAATTCTACAGACCGCTTAATTGTGCCCCATTAAGCATTTCTCAAAAAGAAGTATGTGTGTGTGTGCGTGCGCGCATGCGTGTGTGTGTGTGTGTGTGTGTGTGTTTTACTAGCATTCACGGACCGCCAATATCAGCATTGTCTAACTTAGAAAGATTTTTTTTTTCATGGCTTTTATCACTGACCCTGTGTATAATGCACTGACTTTCCTTTTTTATTGCTCAAGGGCAGCTGGTTGAGTAGCCTTGGCTCATTTAGGAACCCTCTAAAGCTTTTGTTCTCAGTTAATATTTTTTAAAAGGTCACCTACATCTGACACCTGTCAGGTTAGCACTTCTCAGAATCAGGAATAGGACCTTTTCCTGATCAAGTACAGCCAATGCAAAACCTAAAGGCTGGCCAGCAGTTTTGAATAATGGATTAACAGATTGTTCTTCAGGTTCTCATTTTAGGGCCAGAATCTTTATGGGGATTTTTTTTTTTCTTTTTGCCTACGTGTACCAGAGAGAGGAATGTGTAAGAGCAGACAAAATAGGAACAAGGGAGAGGGCTCTGTGTTTCCTTTCCAAACTTGAAAGAGAATAGCACAAAGGCACCGCTCATTCCTTAAAACAGTGGTCAGGGATAGAGAAGGTCAATGAGTAAAATAAGTGCGGGAAAAAAATCAGACCTGAATAAAGAACAAATAAAATAAATTCAAACCACTGTAAAGACAAAAATATCTAAACTAGAGCACAAAATAAAATGTATGGAAATTACAAATGTAACATTTATACTGTGGAAAAATTCTTTTGCTGGAAAGGCAAAGCTTGGGGTGCCTCGGTGGCTCAGTCAGCTATGAGTCCAACTCTTGATTCCACTTGGGTCATGATCCCACGGTTCATGGGATTGAGCCCTTCCTCCGGCTCTGATCTGAAAGCATGGAGCCTATTTGGGACTCTGTCTCTCTCTCTGTCTCTCTCTCCCTCTCCCTCTACCCCTCCCCCCACTTGCAATCACTTCTTCTCGCTCTCTTTCTCTTTCAAAATAATAAATAAATAACATTTAGGGGTGTCTGGGTGGCTCAGTCAGTTAAGCGTCCAACTTCGGCTCAGGTCATGTCTCTCAGTTTGTGAGTTTGAGCCCCGTGTCCAGCTCTGTGCAGATAGCTCAGAGCCTGGAGCCTGCTTTGGATTCTGTGTCTCCCTCTCTCTGTCCCTCCTCTGCTCGTGCTCTGTCTCCCCTGTCTCTCAAAAATAAATAAATGTTAAAACAACAACAACAACATTAAAATAAGATAAACATTTTTTTAAAAGGCTAAGCTTTTAGAGGCAGGTTTTGATATTTATTCACTAACTCCAGTGTGATAGCTATAATTGTATATAACACAGTCCACGTAGTTTCTTAAATCTTTTTTTTTAAGTTTATTTATTTATTCTGAGGAAAGAGAGAGAGTGCGTGCATGTACTCGAGAATGAGCTGGGGAGGGGCAGAGAGAGAGGGAGGGAGAGAGAGAATCCCAAGCAGGATCCTCGCTGTTGGTACAGCGTCTGTCTGGGGGCTGGAACCCACAAACCATGAGATCATGACCTGAGCTGAGATCAAGAGCCAGACGCTTAACCAATTGAGCCACCCAGGTGCCCCTGTCCATGTACTTTCTTAATTAAGGAGTTGTTACACTGTAGTTGTTACCCAAACTGTGGTTACCCTATAAACAAAAGGCCCCCAAAGTGCCTTTTGGAGATGTCAGACCTCTTAACCTTTCCTTCAGTCAAAACCTTGAATTCTCTTATACAAACCTATATTTAAAACTGTGTACCTGTGGGACACCTGGATGGCTCAGTCAGTTGAGCTTCTGGCTTCAGCTCAGGTCATGATCTCACAGTTCGTGTTTGAGCCCCGGGACAGGCTCTCTGCTGACAGCTCAGAGCCTGGAACCTGCTTCAGATGCTGTGTCTCCCTCTCTCTCTGCCCCTCCCCCACTTGTGCTCTTTTTTTCAAAAATAAATAAATGTTAAAAAACAAAATAAAAACTGTGCACCGGTCCCGCTATACGTTCAACATTTTGATCAGAGGGCTAATGGCAATGGTCTGACCGTAAGCCAAAACCTAAGTCGAGCCTTAAGATAGTGATCCTTTGCAAATGGCAGGAAAAAGCTGTAAAGAGAGTTTCCAGGTCACGACATAAAATAACCCAAACCATTTTGTCTTCCTTGATTCACCAAGGTGGTACAGATTTTTTAGCCAGACACTCAAGGCTTTGAATTTTGTTGTTTTATTTTTGAGAAGAATAGGAAGAAGTCATGATTCCTCTAATCCTAATTAAAAGTAAAACTGCCAATTACCATTGTAGTGTAGGAAACTGCTTCTGTTCCTACATTCACTCATCTGTAAAACTATTAATGGAAATACATTTAAAGAATATGAAACAGCTTGTACCCCAATGTTTATAGCAGCACTCTCAACAATAGCCAAATTATGGAAAGAGGCTAAATGTCCATCAACTGATGAATGGATAAAGAAATTGTGGTTTATATACACAATGGAATACTACGTGGCAATGAGAAAGAATGAAATATGGCCTTTTGTAGCAACGTGGATGGAACTGGAGAGTGTGATGCTAAGTGAAATAAGCCATACAGAGAAAGACAGATACCATCTGGTTTCACTCTTATGTGGATCCTGAGAAACTTAACAGAAGTTCATGGGGGAGGGGAAGGAAAAAAAAAAAAAAGAGGTTAGAGTGGGAGAGAGCCAAAGCATAGGAGACTGTTAAAAACTGAAAACAAACTGAGGGTTGATGGGGGGTGGGAGGGAGGGGAGGGTGGGTGATGGGTATTGAGGAGGGCACCTTTTGGGAGGAGCACTGGGTGTTGTATGGAAACCAATTTGACAATAAATTTCATATATTGAAAAAAAAAGAGGAAAAAAAATAAAGAATATGAAACAGAAAATAACCAGTTTCCCTAACATTATAGATTTATTTAGCAAATATTTATTGTACACCTATTATATGTTAAAGCACAGAATTACATTTTACAACTTGAGATAGAATTCAACAGAAAGACAATTCGGCTGGAGAGATATTGGTTAAAGGGGAGAGAAATAAATATAAGAAAAAGAGAAGGCACAGAAAGAAATGCTTAGAATTATGTGGAGAAATAAGAAAATGTGCTAAAAGATAATGTTGAAAAACTTAAGTTTTTAAGGTCTTTGAGATGATATATTTCCTGGAATAAGTCTTTTTGTTAAATAACAAGAAACAATATGAATAACATGGGCATGGTTAGAATTTCATGACAACGTGAAAATGGGGAAACAGACGTTTTTAAAAAGTTTTTTTTTTTTTTTTATTTTTAAGAGAGAAAGAGAGCGGGAGCAGGGGAGAGGCAGAGAGAAAGGGAGACACAGAATCTAAAACAGGCTCCAGGTTCTGAGCTGTCAGCACAAAGCCCGACGCAGCACAAAGCCCGAACTCACGAACCATGAGATCATGACCTGAGCTGAGATCAAGAGCCAGACGCTTAACTAATTGAGCCACCCAGGCGCCCCAATTTTTTTATTTATTTTTTTTTAAGTTTATTTATTTATTCTGAGAAAGAGGGAGAGAGTAGGGGAGGAGCAGAGAGAGAGAGAGAGAGAGAGAATCCCAGGCAGGTGCTGCTGTCAGCCCAGAGCCCAGTTTGGGGCTTGAACTCACAAACTGTGAGATCATGACCTGAGCTGAAGTCGGACACTTCACCGACTGAGCCACCCAGGTGCCCCAAGAAACAAAGGCATTTATCATTGCACCAAATTCTGCGCTGAGGAACAAATACCATCAGGGTTAAGATGCACCAACTTCATTCTTCCAGTTGGAATAGATAAGAACATTCCTGGTCCTCGTTTCATCACAGCTGTCTTTAACTTTGTCTCTTCCTCCTTAGTATTTGATCATATCGGTCATTTTGAAAAGCTGCTTTGTGCTCCATGGGTAAAAACTTAGAAAAATTAAGTCTGAAGGTAATTGCCGAGGTTTCATTATTTAATTTCGCATGTTGTGGAGTCAAGAGTTCATGGAACTCATATGAATATACATATAAAATGTTATAAAACACTATTGAATCAATCTTCACAGACTTTTTTCCTTTTAAAAGTGTTGACCTAAATGTAAATTGGCTAAAGTACTCCTTAATGTCAAAGATAAAATGATTTAACTTTTAGGTATAAAAGCAAGCCCGCTTGGCAAAACTGGGGAGCATAAGAAATACTGAGCCAAGCACATTTGTTCAAAAAGGAAGTTCTTTGACATCAAGAAGTTGTCTCCAACTGGCAGAGTTCAGGAACAGCAGACTTTCCTAAAATAACAAATTTGAGACATTTTATTCTATTGTAGCAATAGAAAAAAAAAATCTTTCATTAACCTAATAGTATGAAGTATATTTAAATTAAGTGTCCAACTCTTAATCTCAGCTCAGATCTTGATCTCAGGGTCTTGATCTCAGGGTCATGAGTTCAAGCCCCGTGCTGGGCATGAAGCTTACCTAATCTATAAATAAATATATATACATGTAAGGTCCTAAAGTAAATGTTAAAGATAAAAGTAGTAGTTTTTTTAATGTTTATTTATTTTTGAGAGAGTGACAGAGCATGAGCGGGAGAGAGAGAGAGAGGGAGACAAAGAATCTGAAGCAGGCTCAGGCTCTGAGCTGTCAGCACAGAGCCCGATGCGGAGCTCAAACTCATGAGCTGTGAGATCATGACCTTGGCCTAAGTCACATGCTCAACCAGCTGAGCCCCCCAGGTGCCACAAGGGTATATTTTTAAAACCCCCACATCAGTTCACATTGGCGTTTTTTCTTTCAGTGAATATATGTAGTTTTCTTTTTTTTCTTTCTTTCTTTCTTTCTTTCTTTCTTTCTTTCTTTTTTTGAAGAGAGAGACAGAGAGAGAGAGAGTGTGTGTGTGTGTGTGTGTGTGTACACGCAGAAGCAGGGGAGGGGGCAGAAGGAGAGAGAGAGAGAGAGAGAGAGAGAGAGAGAGAGAATCCCAAGCAGGCTCTGCACTGTCAGCCCAGAGTCCAACACGGGGCTTGAACCCACAAAACCATGAGATCATGACCTGAACTGAAATCAAGAGTCAGAAGCTTAACTGACCGAGCCACCCAGATGCCCCCAAAACTTGTCTATTTTAAAATACTTAAGTAAAGATGATATTTTACGATATGCAAAAGTTATTTGGAATTCAATTTTTGGTGCCTATAAATAAAGTTTTATTGGAACACAGCAAAGCTCTTTAGTTTTGCTTTTTTGTCCTATAAGGGCAGAATGGAGTAGCTGTGACAGAGGCCGTATGGCTCACAAAGCCTAAAATATTTTCCATCTGGCCCTTTACAGAAAAAGTTTGCTAACCCCTGATGTGGAGCCATACTGTCCAATAGAAAGGTAATGTGAGTCAGTATGTAATTTTAAATGTTCTAGTGGCCACATTTTTTTAAAAGGAAAAAGGGACAACTGAAATTAATTTTCACACTGTATTTCATGTCGCCTAATACATCCAAAATATCATCGTTTCAATATGCAATCAATATAAAAATTATTCATGAGATATTCAGCATTCTTTTTTCATACTAAGTCTCTGAAATTCAGCGCGTATATGCTTGCAGTATATCTCAGTTCGGAGCAGCCGCATGACAAGTGCTCCGTGGCCACCATGGTCCTGGGAAATTGGAAGGACAGCAGAGATTCAGCACAGAACAATATTTTTTTTTAATTTTTTTTAATGTTTATTTATTTTTGAGACAGAGAGAGACAGAGCATGAACGGGGGAGGGTCAGAGAGAGAGGGAGACACAGAATCTGAAGCAGGCTCCAGGCTCTGAGCTGTCAGCACAGAGCCCGACGCGGGGCTCGAACCCATGGACCGTGAAATCATGACCTGAGCCTAAGTCGGACGCTTAACCGACTGAGCCACCCAGGCGCCCCCAGAAGAATATTTTTACAAGGAGATGACACTTGAGGAAAACAGGTCAGTTTATATAATAAAGAGTTCGGGTGTGCAGCAAGGGTGGCATAGGAACAGATGCCCCCACGTTTGAAAGAGTAACAGAGGGCACCTGGGTGGCTCAGTCAGTTAAGCGTCTGACTCTTGGTTTCTGCTCCCGTCGTGATCTCGTGGTTCATGGGTTCAAGCCCGGCGTTGGGCTCTGCCACTCTGTGCTGACAGTGTGGAACCTGCTTGGGATTCCCTCTCCCTCTCTCTGCACGTCCCCTGCTCTCTCTCTCTCTCTCTCTCTCAAAATAAATAAACTTAAAAAAAAAAAAAAGGCTTGAAAGAAAGAAAAAAAAAAAGTAGTGGAGAGAAGGAAAAGGGAGTAGGCTCCAGGTGCTGGGCTGCCTCGCTGCAGAGAGCAGCCTATAGGAGAAGAAAAGGAGGATTTTTAAGCGTGGGAGGATCTATGCGTCCTTTTCATAGGGTACAAAAAAAAAAAAAGATCTTGTTATTCTTTTTTTTTTTTTTTAAGTATATTTATTTGAAAGAATGCACCTGTGAGTGGGGCAGGGGCTGAGAGAGAATCCCAAGCTGGCTCCATCAGCACAGAGCTCGATGTGGGGCTTGATCTCACAAATCAGGAGATGATGCCCTGAGCCAAAATCAAGAGTCAGACACCTAACTGACTGAGCCATGCAGGTGCCCCAAGGCCTTGTTATTCTTAAATACTGAAGTTTGTGTGCACCCCTTGCCAAGAACACTCCTCTAGATTTGAACTCCAAGGGTTAAAGCTTGAAAGCTTTTAACCAGTATTTTAAAGGAGGGGAGTTTTGAGTCAAAAAGCTGTAGGTGGGGAGAAAAATCTGCAATCCGACCCTCTTTTCATTTTCATAGAATATGGGAATGAACTCCTCTCAGCGCCTCTAGTGGAGGAAGAGGGGCGGATCTCACGGGCAGGGATCTGACACTCACTGGCCCATCATTTGTGGTGGAAGGGTGCAGATGTCAAAAGCCACTGGCCCAAGTCCCCTTCTCCCTCCAGGCTGTCAGCTACAGCATAGGCTCTCCCCAACCCACCCCTTGCTCATCCTCTCTCGTGTGGTAATAGTCATAACAATTCTAGTACAATGCAGTAATTATTATAATGGCGTTCGGTGGGGGGGAGCTTTTTTAAAAAGTTGACATTTAAGGGACACCTGGGTGGCTCAGTCGGTTAAGCCTCTGACTTTGGCTCAGGTCATGATCTCATGGTCGGTGAGTTTGAGCCCCACATCAGGCCCACTGCTGTCAGCGCAGCACCCCCTTTGGATCCTCTGTCTCCTTCTCTCTCTGCCCCTCCCCTGCTCATACACTCCCTCTCTCTCTCGAAAATAAATAAACATTAAAGAAATTTCATGGATGTTGAATTGGCAGATACCATTATATTAGTTATAATGGAGATTTGATCAAAGTAGTGTAAGAGCAGGGGTGGCTCAGAGGGTTAAGCGTCTGACTTCGGCTCAGGTTGATGATCTCATGATCTCATAGTTCGTGAGCTCAAGCCCACGTCGGGCTCTGTGCTGACAGCTCAGAGCCTGGAGCCTGCTTCAGATTCTGTGTCTCCCTCTCTCTCTGCCCTCCCCCGCTCATGCTCTGTCTCTGTCTCTGTCTCTCTCAAAAATAAATAAACATTAAAAAGAAAGAAGAAAAGGTTTTTTTAAAAAAGTAGCAGAAGAGCAGAAAAAGAGGGTCAGGGGTTGGAGGACATTCTTCACAATAGAAGGACCTCCTTTACTACTCACGTCACTTCATACCATTTTGGCCATTCAGCATTACTACAGTGGTGTTGTTTTTAGTACATACGGCCAAATGTGAAAATTAGATGGTAAAAACCCAATTTTTCTATGTGTGCATGTAAATGTGTAGATGAATGAGAAAATTACTTTTGTAAATCCCTGAGATAATGGCAGAAAATACAAATATTGCTTGGACACTGAGATTATGCCCACGGGAAAATTTTATTCCTTAATTTAAAAAAATTTTTTTTAATGTTTATTTACTTTTGAGGGGGAGAGAGAGAGACAGAGTACAAGAAGGGAAGGGCAAAGAGAGGGAGACACAGAATCTGAAGCAGGCTCCAGGCTCTGAGCTGCCCGCACAGAGCCCTACATGGGGGCTAGAAACCACGAACCATGAGATCATGCCCTGAGCTGAAGTCAGACGCTTAACCAACTGAGCCACCCAGGTGCCCCTGTCTTCCCTAATATTTTAATTCAACAAACACTCATAAATGCCAGCCACCCTTATAAGCACTTTACAGATCCTAACTAAAGTCAGTAGTATTATCTCCATTCTAACCCTGAATGGTTAAATCAGGGAAGGTCACACACCCAGTATGTAGTCAAGGTCTAGGGTGACTCACTGTCCTGGTTTGCAGAACAGATATGGCAAGTACAGAGTCTCTAGAAAATCAGGCAGAGGGAAGATTGGGAAATTCCCTCTCAGAATGGCAAAGGAGATGTCTCATGCTTCACAACTGGGCACTATGGAGAATTTGTAAATCTAACTGGGAGCACCCTGTGTTATTTCCTGCTTTGTCTGACTGGTTTCTGTAATTGTCTCTATCCATAGCTATTAAGGAAACTTCCTTTTTGTCTCTGCGTCTGTTGGCCTTTTCCTTTCAATCATCATCCAGCCTTACGGTGACCACACCACCTAAAAAAAGAACTGCTGTCCTCAGGGGGAACCAGAGGACAACAACTTGAGTGGGTTGTCCCCTAGGCAGATGGAGAAAGATACCTTAAAATCTCTTTCCGCTGGTGAAGGACGCAGGTAGAAAATAGGAAGTGGTATCTACAGAGCATGAGGTCCAAACTTCAGCTATCACCTTCTAAGTCAATCCTGCACTCCACTGAGTGGATGAACTCTTTCAGAAGACATTCCAAGAGGAACATCCCCACTCTCCACTTGTCTTTCCTTCTTCAGCCAAAACCATCTACAGAAAGAGCCAAAAAAGGAGTAGGATGCCTTACTCCCTCCTGGTACCTCTGTACTCCTACAAAAAGATACGGGGAGAGGACAGAATAATGAATGCCAATTTAAAAAACTATTGTGTTTGGCTTCTTCTAACTAGATTGTGTACAAAACTGACAGCTATGAAGACAATTAAAAAAAAAATAGCCTTAAGCCCAATTTAGACATTCAAACCCAAGACAAAGGAAACATACCCAATCTGTAAAGGAGTTCAGGAAAAGGGTGAACAAGGAGTTAATGCTTGAGATGAGACTGAAGTATGAGTAAGAGCTTATCACATGGGGAAGGGGGAAGGACCTTGGGAGGAAACACTTAACAGATAAGGCTTTCCTCAGTCTGGAAAGACACGAGGCAGGGAGGGGCGGGAGACACTAGGACCTGAGAGAGCTCAATAGCCTGAGGGAAGAAGAGTGAAAACAGATGAGGAGCCAAGTCTAGGAATGGGCCTCGTATGTCAAAAAGTTTACTATCTGGGGCGCCTGCTATGGGTCAGTCTGTTAAGCACCTGACTCTTGATTTGGGCTCAAGTCATGATCTTGTGGTCATGAGATGAGCCCCATGTCGAGCCCCCGTCTGGCTCCAGGCTGAGCATGGAGCCTGCTTGAGACTCTCTCTTTTTCTCTCTGCACCTCCCCCTGCTGCCCCCCCTTCCTCCCCCCCCAAAAGAAGTTTACCTTCCTCTGTGCTGATGGAGAGCCACTGACACAGTGTGAGCTGTGGAGTCCCAGGATCAGATTTGCATATTAAAAGGATTGCGGGATGAGAATGTTTGTCACATGGTCTTAAGGAATGTGCCATGAGAAGACAAGATTAATGGGAAACTACTTGTTATTTTGTTAATAGTAAACTACTTATTAAATGGACCACAAGAGGGGCGCCTGGCTGGCGCAGTCGGTTAAGCGTCTGACTTCAGCCAGGTCACGATCTCGCGGTCCGTGAGTTCGAGCCCCGCGTCAGGCTCTGGGCTGATGGCTCAGAGCCTGGAGCCTGTTTCAGATTCTGTGTCTCCCTCTTTCTCTGCCCCTCCCCCGTTCATGCTCTGTCTCTCTCTGTCCCAAAAATAAATAAATGTTGAAAAAAAAATTTAAAAAAAAAAAATAAAAAATAAATGGACCACAAAAAGAAAAAAAGCTGAAGATCTCCTGGAAAGGATTACAAAACTAATAAAAACAATGGAAAAGATTAAAGCTTATCAAAGGAAATAAGTCAGAAAAATTTTAAGCCACTTGACCCAACAAGGTATTAAGGATGAAGAAGAGAAAGCTTACTAATGAAGAAGTTCTTGACCTCAGTAGTGATCCAGGAAGGATTAGGGAAGTGGCAGTTTCCAAGATGTCCCTCCAAATAGCAAATAATTGGTCAATGGTTGGGTGTTCTAAACAATTTTTTAAATATATACAAAAATCATGGAGGTTGGCTAGTAATCCCTGATCTCCTTCCTGAGCAAGCTTTATCTCTCTCTCTCTCCTCTTCCTCTCTCTCTCTCTCTTTCTTTTTAATGTTTATTCATTTTTGAATGAGATCATGACCTGAGCTAAAGTCAGATGCCCAACCAAATGAGCCACCCAGGCATCCCATGCTTTATCTTATTTTTATTTTTAATGTTTATTTATTTGTGAGAGAAGAGAGAGAGAGACCGAGAAGTGCCAATAGGGCCTTTTTTGAGAGAGAGTAAGACACAGAATCTGAAGTAGGCTCCAGGCTCCGAGCTGTCAGCAGAGAGGCCGACACAGGGCTTGAACCCACAACCTGTGAGATCATGACCTGAGCCAAAGTCGGATGCTAAACTGAGCCACCCAGGCACTCCATATGCACAGATTTTCTAATTATATTTCTACTCTAATGGGGGAGGTAGTATTTTGTTTTGTTTTGTTTTGTTTTGTTTTGTAAGGTAAGCTTCATGCCCGTTGCAGAGCTCCCACATGGGGTGAACTCACACCCTGAGACAAGACCTGAGCTGATCAAGAGTCAATGGTTGGGAACCAGGTGACTCAGTGAGTTAGCATCTTGATTTTTTCTTTTGACTCAATTCATGATCTCATGGCTCATGATCTCATGGGATTGGTGGGATTGAGCTCCACGATGGAGACTGCTTGGAATTCTCTCTCTTCCTCTCTCTCTGCCCCTCCCCACCCAAGCACACTCTCACCCTCTCTCTCAAATAAATAAACAGTTAAAAATAAAACTGATATTTTCTATGTAGTTTTATTTGGTTTAATAATCACTCATTGACAAAATATTTCTTAAATGGCTTTTTTCCTCTTAGACCATGAAGAGTTAATAATTGGCCAAGACAGACAAATCTGGCTACTGCCCTCATGGAGATTATTGCTGTCTAGTGGCAAAGCAAAAAATTATAATGGATATGTATAAGGAACGTGACAGAAACTCGCTTTGCCAATGTCTTTCCTGCTAAGAGAACCCCACTTTAGTTGGGGGCAGGCAGCATGCCCAATTGTAGGAGATTATATTTTCCTCAAATGGCCACACTAATATTTTGATCCCATGTGCTCCCCCTACACCAAGAAGTGAAATCTATTCCTCTCCCCTTTAACGTGGCCCAGTCTTTGTGTTTGTCACAGTGAAGAGTACCACAGCACAAGGGATATATGACTTCTAGGCCTAGCTCATAAAAGGCAATATGGTTTCCACTGGGTCTCTCTTGGGACCCTCACCCTTGGGACTCAGCTACCATGGTGTGGGACGCCAAGCAGCCACATGAAAAGGTCATGTGTAGGTGTTCTAACCACAGGTTCAACCGTGTGAGTCTTCTTGGCTCACAGCCAGGATCACCTGCTGCTACATTGATGTCAAATGCAGAGCAATAGGCTGTTTCTGTTAAGCTCTGCCCAAATGGCATATTTGTGGAAAACAAAACAAAAAACAAAAAACATGTTTTTATTTTAAGCCACTGAGTTTTGTGTTGGTTTGTTACACAGCAATAGATACCCAAAACACCAACTTTAAAAAGTACATTTCCCACAGGCGCCTGGGTGGCTCAGTCGCTTAAGTATCTGACTCTGGATTTCAGCTCAGGTCATGATCTCACGGTTCAGGATTTTGAAGCCCCCAGTCGGCTCCGTGCTGGCAGTGAAGAGCCTAGGATTCCTCTCTCCCCTCTCTCTGCCCCTCCCCAGCTTGCTCTCTCTCTCTCTCAAAGCAAATAAATAAACTTTAAAAAAAAAAAAAGTACATTTCCCAGCATTCCATGCAGATCAAAGTGACCATGTGACATAACTCTTTCCATTAAGATGTAAACCACTGGATGAGGTTTCTGAGAAGTCACAAAAGAGGCATGACTTCAGGACCTGGATCTTCTGTTCTTCCTTCTGCCTAAAATCAGTGACAGCTAGAGCCCCAGCAGCCATTTTGTAAGGAGGCGAACAAAATGCCACAGCCTAAGGATTCCGGAAGAGAAAACAAGAAAAGGGTGTTCAACATTTCCGGGCCACGCAAATTAACACTACAGCGAGAACATCATTTCACACTTCTAAAATGGCAAACACCAAAAAGACTGACAACACTGGGGCACCTGGGTGGCTCAGACGGTTAAGGGTCCAACTCTCAGTTTTGGCTCAGGTTGTGATCTCACGGTGCCTGAGTTCGAGCCCCCCATTGGGCTCGAGCCCCGCATTGGGCTCTGCAGTGCGGAACCCGCTTGGATACTCTGTCTCTCTCTTTCTGCCCTTCCCCCGCTTGTGCCGTCTCTCTCAAAATAAATAAACTTAAAAAAAAAAAAAAAAAAAAGACCGGCAACATCAGATTTGACTGTGGATGTGGAGGAACTAGAACTTGCGATCATTTCTAGTTGGTGTGCAAAGTACTACCAACACTTTCA
This sequence comes from Lynx canadensis, assembly GCF_007474595.2. Taxonomy (NCBI): domain Eukaryota; kingdom Metazoa; phylum Chordata; class Mammalia; order Carnivora; family Felidae; genus Lynx; species Lynx canadensis. The sequence continues at coordinate 44,977,804 of NC_044315.2, forward strand.
AAAATGGGTTAGCAGTTTACAACAAAGATAAAAATACACCTATTCTATGATCCCGCTCTTCAACTACTGGATTTTTATTAAAGTTGAGTTATGAAAGTATACATTTATAGAAAGACTTCTTTAAGAATATTCAAAATAGCCATAAACAGCAAACAATCCCTAAGTCCATCAACATGAGAACTGATAAAATGGATAAACCAGTTGAAATATATACACTACACTGGAATACTGTTTGGTTAAAAAAAAAAAATGAACGAATTACTCATGTACGCAACAACATGGATGAATCTCCAAAACATAAATTAAGCGGGTCCCTGGGTGGCTCAGTCTGTTAAATGTCTGACTTCGGCTCAGGTCATGTTCTCACGGTTCGTGAGTTTGAGCCCCCCCCCATCAGGCTCTGTGCTGACAGCCCAGAGCCTGGAGTCTGCTTTGGATTCTGTGCCTCCCTCTCTCTCTGCCCCTCCCCTGCTTGTGTTTCTCTTTCTCTCTTTGAAAAATAAATAAACTTACAAAATATATATATTAAGGGGCACTTGGGTGGCTCAGTGGGTTCAGCATCTGACTTGGGCTCAGGTCATGATCTTGCAGTTCATGAGTTCAAGCCCCACCTCCGACTCCGTGCTGACAGCGAGGAGCCTGGAGCTTGCTTCAGATTCTGTGTCTCCCTCTCTCTCTGCCCCTCCCTTACTTGCACTCTGTCTGTCTGTCTCTCTCTCTCTCTCAAAAATAAAGTAAACATTAAACAAATTTTTTAATATATTAAAAAAAACATAGATTGGGCAGAAGAAGCCAAACATGTAAAAGTATATGATTCTACTTATATGCCCTTCAAGAACATGTAAGACGAATGGATTGTGATAGAAATCACAACAGTGGCTGCTTCATGGAAAGACTGACTAAAGAGGCATAAAGGAAGTCTCTGGGGTAATGGAAAAATTCGACATTTCAACTGGGGTATTAGTTGCCCAGATGTATACAGTTGTCAAAACTCATCAAATTATACACTTTACTAGGATGTGTCTACTTTACTGTGTGTCATTTATTTGAAATTGGTTAAAAAAGAATTATGAGCTTACCTCACAATAGTTTATTCACTCCTAAGAACCACTCAGAGGAGGTAAGGCTTCAATATTTCTGATTTGCTGCTATAGCTAATTTACAGGAGCAATATTTAATATAAGAAATGAAAATATTTTCGTGCCCAGCTCTCATTGACCAGTAAAATGTGATCTCTAATTCATTGCCCCAAAACTGTGTATTCCAAAGAAAAGCATATTCACCAGGAATTTTCTTTCTCCTTTTCCCGAGCTTAGATAACCATAACAAAATTATTTAGGCAAATCCATAGCAGCAACTAATAGGGCCTCTTGATAAAGAATGATGTCTAAACTGAGATCTGAGTGGCACCTGGTGGCTCAGTCAGTAGAGCAATCAACTCTTGATCTCAGGGTTGTGAATTCAAACCCCATGTTGGGTGTAGAGATTACTTAAAAATAAAATCTTAAAAGGAAAAAAAAAACCCTGAGATCTGAATTATAGCAGGATTAGCAGAGGAAAAAGAGGAAAGGGAGGATAGGATGGGTGAAGTAAAGTTCCAGAGGCTGGCGGGGGGGGTGGGGGGGGATGTATACACACACACACACACACACACACACACACAGAAATTGAAAGATCATCGGTGAATTTACTGCAATAGATGCAACCCTTAAGAAAGCTGATATAATTATCTAAGCAAGAGAAATAAGGCTTGACTGGAAAAAGACACAGAGAACTTTGAAGGGTGTCTTAATCTAGATGGAGGTTAAATAGGTATGTACATATGTAAGATTCATTAAGGTTTACCACGTATATTCCTGTACTTCATGTACGTTATATCTCAATTTAAAAGATACATGTACCATATATACAACTCATATTTATTCAACTGTTTACTCGTCAGTTTTGAGCTTCAGAAGAGAAAACCGGGCTAAAAAAAATTAGAAGGTGTGTTAGAGAGTGCTATCTTCCTATTTAACACAGGTTTAGCTGGGTACATGGTTCTCCAAATAGAGACTATGTCCCAGCCTCCTTTGGAGTTAATTGTGGTCACATGACTGGGTTTTGCTCTCTGACATTTTGCAGATATGATGTTTGCAACTTCTAGCCATAGGAAAGAAGCATGTCCCCATTTCCATGAACTTGAAGGCAGATATGGTAGTAAAGTAACTTAGATCACCTGGCCGAGGGCCATATCCAAATAGATGTCATAAGTTTAAAGGATAATGGGGTTCTCAAAATCCCTGGCCCTCCATATTATTCTTGGAGCACATATGCAAAATTATTACATGAGAAATATTACCTTTAAGTAATTTCCATCTCTTGTTACAGGACTCTAGCCTTTACTTGAACTAAGCCAACTATACTTAACCCAAGGGAGAAGGGCAAAATGAGAAGTGCCAGAAGAATGTGGAACTGTGAAGGCTGAGGAAAAAGACAAGAAAGGAGTGGTCAACCAGTCAACTGCGTCAAAGGCTTTGATCCATCAAGCAAGGAATGGATTCAAGAGCATCCCTTTGGGATACTCAATTTCATTGTTTGTTTCTTTGTTTCAAGTTTATTTATTTTGAGAGATAGAGCAGGGGAGGGGCAGAGAGAGAGAGACAGAGAGAGAAAGAATTCCAAATAGGTTCTGCACTGCTGGTACAGAGCCCAATGTGGGGCTTGAACTCACAAACCATGAAATCATGACCTGAGCTGAAATCAAGAGTCCAATGCTGAATGGAATGAGCCACCCAGGCGCCCCCTCATTTTTTTTTTTTGTTAAGTGTTACTTAATCACTTACTGACAGCGTCCCCATGAATCAATCTTATCTCTCTAATTAGAGCTAAATCCAGTAATTTTCTTCCAATTAAAAAAATTTTTTAATGTTTATTTTTGAGAGAGAAAGAGAGAGAAAGTGGGGGAGAGGAAAAGTGGGGGAGACACAGAATCTGAAGCAGGCTCCAGGCTCCAAGCTGTCAGCACAGAGCCTAAGCTGTCAGCATAGAGCCCAACGCGGGGCTCGAACTCACAAACTGTGAGACCATGACCCAAGCTGAAGTTGGACGTTCCACTGACTGAGCCACCCAGGCGCCCCTAAAAAAAATGTTTTAATGTTTATTCATTTTTGAGAGACAGAGAGAGATAGAGCGTGAGGGGGGAGGGGCAGAGAGAGAGAGAGAGAGAGGGAGACACAGAATCTGAAGGAGGCTCCAGGCTCTGAACTGTCAGCACAGTGCCTTACACGGGGCTTGAACTCAAGAACCAGGAGATCATGATCTGAGCCGAAGTCAGATGCTTAACCGACTGAGCCTCCCAGGGGGCCCATTTTTTTTTTTCCCCAATTTTTGCTTCTATTCTACTCGTTTAGTAAACATTGCTTTGTCTTTGTTAAAAATCTCACCCAGGATTCTCATCCATGAGGGTTTTGTTAATCTAACATCAGGTTTAGGTAGACAACTATGGGAGGTGCCAATATTGGATCCATTTTAATTTCAAACTATTTAAATGTGGACTAAAATCAATTATCATGACTCAAAGCAATCAGTACTCTTACCAAAAATTATATGGTATATTAATCTAGCAGGAAGAAGCGATATCCATTTCTGCCAAAGTAGTTAAGTTAGTCAATAGTCTTCTATTGAAACCAGGGGAGGCAAGGGGGTAAGGGAAGAATTCAATGGAAGGGTCCTGAGTTAGTTCACAGATTCTGAAGGAAACAGGGCTGTTCCTTCAGGAACTGGAACCAAGGGCTCAAAGCCACTCCTCTCTTTTCCTCCTTCCCCTTTCCCCCTGGCTGTCAGCTTTATGCTTTCATACATATTTACATTTTTGAAGGCAAGAGCTACATTTTGTGCTTTTAATAATCATAGTAGGCTGGGTTACTAGAAAGGGGATTTGGGATAAAGAATATGGACTTTTTATAAACTTCTTGGTATATCTTGCCAATTACTTTCAAAAATATATATACAGTAAAACCTTGGTTTGAGAGCATGATTCGTTCCAGAAATGTGCTTGTCATCCAAAGCACTTGTATATCAAAGCGAATTTCCCCGTAAGACATAATGGAAACTCGGATGATTCATTCTACAACCCCAAAATAGTCATAGAAAAATGGTCACGATACTGTACTATAATACAAAAAGAAAAAAGAAAATACAAAATATAAGGAAAAATAAACAAATTGACCTGCACTTACCTTCATGGCGGGTGTGACAGAGGCAAGAGAGAGGAGGGTTATTGTGCAGGACGACTTTCACTATCACGGAATCTCTGCTCTCTATTGGCTCAAAGGAATCTTTCTGCGTGGGGGCCATTGTATACACTCGCACGGATGTTGACTACAGTACGGTATTAATAAACTCTTGTCATAGACTGTATTGAATGTAACTGGCAATAAGGCAGCAGAGGAAAGGGTCTATAGCTGCAGGCAGCCTGATCTAGAATGAAGCAAAGCATTCCCAAGCTTACACTTTTATGGAAAAGCAAAGGACTGTCCACAGGTGCTTTGAAGTGACAAAAAATACACTAGCACCAGTTGTGGGCCCCTTCCAACATTCTGAAAAATCACTGATTTCTGCCAAATACTGCGGCCTGAGACCAAGCATCCGAGCATGGGAGATGATCACCCATAATCCCACAGAGAGAGAGAGAGAGAGAAGAACCGTTGGCTCAGTTGTGATCACGTGAGGTTCTGTGTCAGGCACAACTCGTATTGCAAGACATGACTCGTTTATCAACTTAAAATTGATTAAAAATGTTTGCTAATCTCGTGGAACACTCGAAGAACAAGTTACTTGCAATCTAGGGTTTTACTGTACCCGTTTGGACCCTCAACAGGAGCACGTAATTGGGCTTTTTTTTTTTTTCAGTTTATTTATTTATTTTGAGACAGACTGTGTGAGCAGAGGAGGGGCAGAGAGAGAGCAGTGAGAGACTCCCAAGTGGGCTCCATGATGTCAGTCCAGAGCTCAACACGGGGCTCCACTCATGAGCCTCGAGATCTTGACCTGAACCGAAATCAAGAGTTGGATGCTTAAGTGACTAAGCCACCCAGGTGCCCCTGGGCTTTTTTTTTTTTTAAGATTTTTTTTTAATTTTTATTTTCTTTATTTAAAAAAAAATTTTTTTAATGTTTATTTATTTTTGACAGAGAGAGAGAGACAGGGCATGAGTGCGGGAGGGGCAGAGAGAGAGGGAGACACAGAATCTGAAACAGGCTCCAGGCTCCGAGCTGTCAGCACAGAGCCCGACGTGGGGATCGAACTCACGGACCTCGAGATCGTGACCTGAGCCGAAGTCGGCCGCTCAACCGACTGAGCCACCCAGGTGCCCCAAGATTTGTTTTAAGTTTTTAAGTAATCTTTTATTTAACCCAACATGGAGCTCGAACTCACAACCCCAAGATCAAGAGTTTCACACTCTACTGACTGAGCCATACAAGCACCCATGATTGGGCTTATTTTTGAAACAACTTCATCGGTCTCAAACTTTATAAATTTTAGAGTCTTCATTTTTTTTTATAGAATACGATGATATGTCATTGATGTCTTATTTTGTAACTACCAATGGCGAATTTTCACTTTATATTTCACTTCTGAGATTTGTCTATACATTGTCATTGTACCTTTTCCCATTGAAATTTCAGTGTTTTCATTATTGATTTTAACTACTACTTACTTTTTGTCAGATACTTTCCCTTTGTGATTTATTTTTCAATTTTTGACAGTTTCTTTTAAATTGCTCATGTAGTCAAATCTTTGATTTTTTATTCTTTTGTTTACCAATTGATTCATGCGTAGACCATTTTCCCCTTAGCTTGAGAACGAGTAAATAGTCTGCTAAATATTCTTTTAACTTTTTAACCAGTACTTTGGCAAACATTGATTATATTTCAGGCACATGTTTTAATATTTGTTTGTTTCTCTTACTTTGAACACTCTTCACATGTAACATCTGGAATTTTTTAAAATATCTGTGGTAAGGTGACGATTTAGCTCATCACAGCCACCCAATATATTGAATAACTTTTCTTTTACATATTACATTGTGATGCCAACTTTATTATTTAAAAAAATTTTTTAACATTTATTTATTATTGAGACAGACACAGAGCATGAGCAGAGGAGGGCCGAGAGATGGAGAGACACAAAATCTGAAGCAGGCTCCAGGCTCCAAGCTGTCAGCACAGAGCCCGATTCGAGGCTTGAACTCACAAACTGCGAGATCATGACCTGAGCCGAAGTCGGACGCTTAACCGACTGAGCCACCCAGGAGACCCCCAACTTTATTATTTACATCGTTTTTGTAAGTCATAGTATCTATTTATGGCTATTTATTCTGTTCCAAAGACATGCTTATAAAAGTTTATACGAGTAGCCCTCTGTTTCATGAGTTGCTTTATTATCTTTTGACACGTTGTGGTGCTTATCCTTGTATCGAGCCTTCTAGTTACAACTAACAAATTTATTAAAGTTACTTTAAGCAACAGGGAGAATATTCATGGACCGATCAACTGTGCTCCGAGGTCAGGGTTACTTTGAGCAGCAGAGACAGTTACAGAGGCACCTTTATTAAATACTTTGAGGTGGGGAGGGCACTGAGTAGGAACTTCTTGTTGCCCTCATCAATTTTCTTTTTTTAAAAAAATTTCTTGGGGCGCCTGGGTGGCTCAGTCTATTAAGCGTCCGAGTTCGGCTCAGGTCATGATCTCTCAGTTCAAGCCCTGCGTTGGGCTCTGTGCTGACAGCCCAGAGCCTGGAGTCTGCTTCAGATTTTGTGTTTCCCTCTCTCTCTGCCCCTCCCCTGCTCACACTCTGTATCTCTTTCTCTCTCAAAAAGAAATAAACATTAAAAAAATTACAAAAAAAAATGTCTTGGCTCTTCTCTATTTTTTCTAGCTAATCAGCTTTAGAATTACCGTTTCAAGCTCCAACAGATATTCCTATTTGGATTTTGATTGGAGTTGCATTAAACCTATAAATTCATTTGAAAAGAACTGACATCTTTATACCAGTCATTGTTACCTAGGAACATGGTAGGACTTCCCATTTATTCAACTCTTCTTTTATGTTCTTCAGTAAAATTTTGTAGTTTTATTTATATCGTTCCTGTCCATTTCTTATTATGGTTATCCTGAGGTGTTTTATATCATTCATTTTTAAACCAATTACAATCTGACTTCTACCTATTCATCTTAATTATTTTGTTACTACAAAAAAAAAAAAAAAGGGAGGGAAGCAGTAGAAATCATTGGAAGGACATTGAAGAAACTCACAGAATTAAGAGATGAGCATTAAGTTTCAGGAAGAGGAGACAGGGCTGTGATCAGGGATGACAGGATCCATGGGCTGAAACACCATTGCGTCTTTCAGAGACTCTGTTGCTTGTCCCTCAGCTGTACATTCCTCTGTCTTTTGCCCTCACTCTCATATTGCCATTATCCCCAAGAAAAGAGGGTGTTTTGCCCACGGGTTCCAGATAGTAAGATCCTGGGCAAATGACCCACAAACATAAGAAATGATGCCTGCTCAATCTTATTCCCAAAAACAGAAACGCACGTGAAAACATCACGGGAAGATCGTTTCTCAATCATCCTATCAGCAAAGATCTAAGGTATGAAACGATGTATGAAATAGATGACTCATTGTAGCATTGTTTGTCAAACCAAAAGATTATTCGGCAGAGGGTGTACACAATGACACATCCCTGTAGGGGATACAGCAGGTGCGAAGATGTTCTTCACGTGATAGGGAATGAGCTCTCTGATCCCCTGTCGCTCAGAAAACTCAAGCTACGGTGGGCAGAGGTCGCTGTCCTTTGCGCCAAAACAGGAGGGAAAAAATAAATGTGAATTGTCTTTATGTGTACGGGTTGTCTCCAGAAAGATAGCCAGAAGCTCTTTGTACCGCCTGCCTCTAGAAAAGGAAGGGGCATGGCTGGGAAACAGAGGTAGAGACGAGCTTTTCCTGCTGTGCACCCCTTCGGCCTCTACGTGGCCTGCGAATATACGACCGATTCTAAAGCGTGAGCAAAATTGTGAAACGTGCCTCCCCATTTGTCATTTACACGGTAGTACTTGCTGACTGTGGAAGTGACAAAATAATTCTGAGGCTCCCCTGGAGCAAAATGTCGACTCAGTGCTAACTCAGAGGTGACGGTGCAGGGAAAGAGTCCCAGGGAGCAGGAGGGGAGACACAACAGAAAGGTAGAACAGAAAGCACACGTTAAGCATTAGTCTCCCATGGGGGGGGGGGTAACTCTTTCCCGGCTGCTCCAAATATCGAATTCGTTTATCTTCAAAAGCTGTTAAACTAAACTAATGTCCCGGTGTGACTGCTAAGTCATGCCTCCGAAATATAAACAGCCCGATACAGTTCTGTTTTCCAACATCTGCCGTCCCTGTGCTAAGTTGAACTGCTCTTTGTCACGGACAGCGAATTCCCGCAACGATATATGATTTCATACCCATCACTTTCGGTCACTTTCAATGGTTTTATTTAGTATGATTTTTAATTTTTTTATAGTTTTTTTTTGGGGGGGGAGAGAGTAAGCCTGAGTGGGGGACGGGCAGAGAGAGAGGGAGAGAGAGAATCCCAAGCAAGGTCCACTTTGTCAGCAGGGAGCCCAACGTGGGGCTCGAACTCACGACCATGAGGTCATGACCTGAGCCAAAGTCAGAGACCTAACTGACTGAGCCACATAGGTGCCCGTTGTTTTTAATTTTTGTTAACGTTAATTTATTTTTGAGAGAAAACAGAGACATAGTGTGAGCAGGGAGGAGCAGAGAGAGAGGGAAGATACAGAATCCGAAGCAGGCTCCAGGCTCTGAGCTGTCAGCACAGAGCCGGATGCAGGGCTTGAACCCACAAACCATGACATCATGACCTGAGCCGAAGTCGGACGCTTAACTGACTGAGTCACCCAGCGCCCCTATTTTTTTATTTAAAAAAAGTTTTTTTTAAGTTTATTTATTGAGAGAGAGAGAGAGAGAGAGAGAGCATGAGGAGAGGAAGGGCAGAGAGAGAGAGAGAGAGAGACACAGAATCTAAAGCAGGCTCCAGGCTCCACGCTGTCAGCACAGAGCCCGACGCGGGGCTTAAACTCACGAACTTTGAGATCATGACCTGAGCTGAAGTCGGACACTTCACCGACAGAGTCACCCAGGCGCCCCTCAATTATTAAAACCATCCCCTTTGGGATGTAAAGTCCTGCTCACTTTATTTTTCAATATCTAGAAATCTTTTGTACCCCGTGACTCAAAATGTCCAGGGTCCCGTAAGGGCTCTGCGGTAAAGAGACTTCTTTCCACCCCTTGCACGTGGGGCCTTCCTTCGCTCTGGCTTGTGCCGATGATACACTGCACAATTCTAGGGGTCTCCAGTCTTTGTCATCTAGATCAGTAGTTCTCAGAGTTTCATGCAATAATAAACAGCTGGAGGTCGTCGTTCAATGGAGATTGTGATTCCCTCTGTCTGGGGTGGGAGCTGAGCTCTGCATTTCTAGCAGGCTCCCAGGTGATGCTGGTGTGGCTGTTCGGTGGACCACACTTTGAATAGCAAGGTCCTACGTAATCGATGCCTCGGGTGGATCGCCTGTGTGGCATCGCCTAGAAGCCCCGCGTTGTCCACTGCCCCCAAGGTTCCCAAGCTTTAAATATTCTTCCAGATACATTCTATGTGTATGCAAGCATGTAGGTATATAAACACGTTTCATTTTTTATGGAAATGATAGCATGTTACCTACATTGTTCCACGTGCTGTTCTACACACACACACACACACACACACACACTTAATGGGTCTTGGAGCCTATCCTACCTTGGGCCACATAAAACTGCCTTGTCTTCTTAACGACACAATAGTATTACACTGCACAGCTGGAACTATTATTTAAGTAATAGGTTTTCAAATGGCGCGAAAGCAGGCTGTCCTTCTGATTCTCCTGCTCTCAGCTCTACATCTCTCTCCCTCTGGTTGTTTTCTTCTTGTTCTAGCAATATCTGGCCTGGAACATCCATCCCAGGTCCACCAAGGTGAGGACATGGAAGGGGGAAGGCACGGCCATGGCTCCACAGTTCCGTTTCTCTTCCAAAACATGCCTGGCCCTCGGCAAATCTTGTGTGGACAGAGCTGGTCCTCTCGTTGGCCCTTCTTTGACCTAATATGTCCTTTGTTTTCAGCTCTGAGCTCTGAGAATACGTGAAAAGCCCATCCAGGCGCTCCCCACCACCATTTTACATATATGAGTTATCATCCATTTAAAAAAACTTTTTTTTTTACACTTATTTATTTTTGAGAAATAGAGAGAGACAAAGCGTGAGCGGGGGAGGGGCAGAGAGAGAGGGAGACCCAGAATCCGAAGCAGGCTCCAGGCTCCGAGCCGTCAGCACAGAGCCCGATGCGGGGCTCGAACCCACAAACTGTGAGATCATGACCTGGGCCAAAGTCGGACGCTCAACCGACTGAGCCACCCAGGCGCCCGAGTTATCATCCATTTGACATACATCTGCACCATTTCATTTCCAGGGTATTACTATTATTATTGGTGAAATGAAATAGGCACAATATATTTATGTTCTATCAAGGACATTCATTAATCTATTTATTAGTGATAGCATTTAATAAATTATTACAGTAATGATGTGTGCACCAAAGGGCTAAAATACAGACGATGAGGCCAGGCTCGAGATCTGGCTGTATTAGCAGTAAAATGTTGCTTTCGAAGAAAATCTTTTATTTAAATTTGCAGTGCTCTGGTTATTTGAACCTGTAGCTGAGAAACAATCATCTACAGAGAAGAGAATTAAGCTTATTGAGGCACAGTATTATTTTACATTCACTATTACTTTCAATACATGAATTTTAGGAAACTTTGGAAAGTTTATTTTTATTCTGATGGTTTATCTGTTGGGCTGATTGCTTGCTTTCCTCCTTCCTTCATCATTTGACCAGAATATTTGAGCTCGACTTCAATACTTAATGCATTTTTTAAATGTTTTATTTATTTTTAAGAGAGAGAATGTGAGCAGGGGAGGGGCAGAGAGAGAAGGGGACAGAGGATCCGAAGCAGGCTCCACACTGACAGCAGCAAGCCCAATGCGGGCTCGAACTCTGAACCATGAGATCATGACCAGAACCGAAGTCGGAAGCTCCACCAACCGAGCCACCCGGGTGCCCCAATACTTAATGCATTTTAGTCAAAATATATTAAAGAGTATGGGCTATCACTAAATACCGTGCTAGGCACTGGGGCTATGACAGGGCAGGAAGCAAACTAGCTTTCAGTTATTAGAGAGCTTGCTGTCTGGAAAAGGACTCTATGAAAAGCACACAAATAATAAGGAATGAGCAAGTAATCTCTTTAAGTATAAGAGGCATGGTGATGGTCAGAAGGTTTACGAAAAAAGGTTATGTTAAGATACAGTCAGAATGGGATATCTTCACTATTAAAAATTTTTTTTTTAATGTTTATTCATTTTTGAGAGACAGAGCATGAGTGGGAGAGGGGCAGAGAGAGAGGGAGATACAGAATCTGAAGCAGGCTCCAGGCTCCAAGCTGTTAGCACAGAGTTCAACAAGGGGCTCGAACCCACGAACCGTGAGATCATGACCTGAGCCAAAGTCAGACCAGACACTCAACCGACTGAGCCACCCAGCCGCCCCTCTTTATTATTTTTTTAAGTTTATTTATTTATTTTGAGAGAGAGAGAGAGGCAAGAGAGTGAGAGAGAGAGAGAGAGAGAGAGAGAGAGATAGGGGCGGAGAGAGGGGAGAGAGAATCCCAAGCAGGTTCTGCACTGTCAGCAGAGACTGATGTGGGGCTCAAACTCACAAACTGTGAGATCATGACCTGAGCCTAGATCAAGAGTCATATGCTTACCCAAATGAGCCACCCAGGTGCTACAGGGAGATATTTCTTTAAAGAAAAAGTTTGCTTTCTTAAAAAATTATACCTTCTGATAGTAAACCAACTGTGAACTCAACTTCAGAAAGTGCAACAGAGGTTTGCTTTAAGTCTTGTCTCTTCCCTTTTTCTGGATCCAGTCTCATTAGCAAAAAAAAGGAAAGGTAATTGTCTCCACTTCTTTAGACCTGTGGATTTTGCCCTTCTAGGAAAAGACTGGGATTGGCCCTCAGAACTGGTCTTCTTTTTTTTTTTTTTTTTTAACTTTTTTTAACATGTATTTATTTTTGAGACAGAGAGAGACAGAGCATGAACGGGGGAGGGGCAGAGAGAGGGAGACACAGAATCGGAAACAGGCTCCAGGCTCTGAGCCATCAGCCCAGAGCCCCACGTGGGGCTCGAACTCACGGAGTTCGAGATCGTGACCCGAGTCGAAGTCGGACGCTTAACCGACTGAGCTACCCAGGCGCCCCAGAACTGGTCTTCTTATAGGCGCCTGGGTGGCTCAGTCGGTTGAGGGTCAGACTCTTGATTTTAGTTCAGGTCATGATCTCACAGTTTGTGGGTTTGAGCCCCGCGTTGGGCTCTATGCTGACAGCCTGTTGCCTGCTTGGGATTCCCTGATCTTCCTCTCTCTCTGCCCCTCTCCCGATTGTGCTCTCTCTTTCTCTCAAAAATAAATAAATAAACACTAAAAATTTGTTTTAAATAAAGAAAGAAAAAAGAAAAAAAATAAAGAAATGTGACATGTCCTGTACCTGAACAACGGAGCAGTACGAGAACAACTCGTACCGGTAACAAAATAAATGCTGTGAAAGTTCATCCTGGCTAAATCTCCGAGTGATCACAAGGCAGTGAAACATAGCTACTTTTACAAGAAATAAAGACCTCGAAGATTACTGTGTCTGAATCAAACTGGGCACTTGCTCGGACTGGGGTAAAATTGTGTCTGACCTGTGGGTTTCTGGTTACTAAGGATACCGGTAAGCGAGGAGTAGATTTCTCAGGGCTGTGGAGGTCCCCAAATTAATCCCTTTGTGGGTCCAGAGCCACATGAAGCTTTTTCCAGTAAGGCTTTCTTTCTTTAGGCGTCAGACTGTTCCCTGAATTAGTTGAAACAATTGGTCTTGAATTTAAAGCTGAATGAGACAACTTGGTTGCAATGCAGTGGTTCGAATTCATCTGCAAAAGTCCATGCTCCAACGACGCAGGTGTTGATAGGCTATAAGCCATACATTTTGAAAGCAAGGAATGGGTTTCTCATGCCTGGGCCAGGCGATGTTCCAAACACTTTAGATATATTAACCCACATATCCTTACAACGACCCCACGCTGTAGATACTATTATTATGCTCATTTTAAAGATGAAGGCAGAGGGCGATTGCCCAAGGTTATTCTCTGCCAGGAAGCAGTATAGCCCAGCTATGAATGCTGGCAGTCTGGTTTTAGAGTGTGTATCTTGACAAGTGGATTATTTGCCTTTTCGTACAGTGGGTAGTTAAAATCAGGGAAGGATATTGAGATCCCTTGTGGAGAAGGTTCCTATAGAATTAGAAATAAAGAGGTAAGGATAAAATCTGATAAAATATTAATATGTAGGGGGTTAGAAGAAAAAATCTAAAGCAGCAGTTTGTTCAGAATGATAGAAGGAAGACCAGGGGAAGACAATGTGGTCAATACTGGTCAATGTCATAGAGATGTCAGGTAACAGAGGCAGAAAAGTGTTCGTGGGATGTGAAAAGCAGGAGGTAATTGACAGCCCCAGCAAAGATCATTTCAGTGGAGTTTTGGGGGAGAAGGGTCAGAAGTCAGTGATTTAAAAAAAAAAAATTTTTTTTTAATGTTTTTTTGAGAGAGAGACAGAGAGACAGAGCATGAGCAGGGAAGGGGCAGAGAGAGAGGGAGACACAGAATCCTAAGCAGGCTCCAGGCTCCGAGCTGTCAGCACAGAGCCCGACGTGGGGCTCGAACTCACGAACCGTGAGATCATGACCTGAGCCAAAGTTGGACACTCAACCAACTGAGCCACCCAGGTGTCCCCCCTATTTTTTTTTAATTTTTTTAATGTTTTGAGAGAGAGAGTCAGTGATTTGAGTATAGTGATTTGAGAAGTAAGCCAGAAAAAGAGCGGGTTGACCTAAAAGTGAAGAATCATGGCTGAAAAGACTAGGAAAGAGAGAGTTCGGCAGAAACTAGAGGGACACATGACAAGAAAGGTTGTATATAAAATAAAGTGGTTGAACATGTTCGTAGACCTTGGGAGGTGAATCAGCAGAAGGGGGAAGACAGAGAAAATTCCACAGCAGGGATGTGTTTGAAGGGACTAGAGGAGTGTCAGTAAGAGCACAGCTGGGGAGCCTGACAGTGGCAGCTGGAAGAGGACAGAGCAGAGCCAGAAGTTCTTCGTCTTCTCTGAGAGGTAGGGAGGCTAAGTCATCCAATAAATATGATGCAGAGGAGAATGAAATCAGAGGCAACCAAAGCCCTACAAGGAACAAGTCCGAAGGGCAGTTCTAGCTCCTGGGTTCCCAGACAGGTTGAGCGGACACGGAGGTTTTGTCAGGCTAGCTTTGGGGTCATTTCCGCTTCCTCCCCCACCTTTGACGGGCGTTTCTCCCTCATAAACCTCTTGCACCCTGAGCACCTCACAGTCAGCTCTTGGAGATAATTATCTGTGAATCACACGTGTTTGTAACACTCTAACGATTTTGTTTCCAACAGGAATCACACTTAACAGCAAAGCCAAGAAGTTTCCGCATAAAGGAATAATTAACATCAGAGAAAATTCTTTGTAACCAGTTGTGTTGAGTCTAATTATTTCAACATAACCTCCCTGCCCCCGATGTTACTTAATATTAGTTTCAGGTGTACAACATGATCAATATTTGTATATATTACAAAATGATTACCGCAATAAGTCTAGTTAACATCTGACCCCATACATAGTTACAGAAATTGTTTTTTTGTGATAAGGCCTCTTAGGATCTACTCTCTTAGCACCTTTCAAATATGCAGTGCAGTGTTGTTAACTGTGGTCACCATCTTGTACGTTACATCCCCAACATCCTCAACGTAACCTTTTGTAGTAGCGATACTAATAGCACGTAGAATCTATCTTGTTCTCAGCAAAAAATAAATAAATAAATGATCATGTAACAAAAGGGTTTTGTTGTTGTTGTTGTTGTTAGAACAATGGCTGCTTTACAAATGAAAGTAAATGAAAAGGAACTCTTTTACTTAATGAAATATACCAACAGTATACCTTACTTATCACAGACATACACACTAAATTGACCTCTCAGTTTGAAATCTCTCATCCATCATGTCCCTAATCATTTAATAAAAAAAAATTATTAAATGCTATGTGTCAGGAACTATTCTAAGACTCAGTCCCTGTGTTCAAAGAACTCACAGGCCAGTCAGTGTTTGAATAATATCACCAGAATGCCTCTAAACTTGTGGTTTGAGGAGAGCAATGTGTAACCTCAAATCTGAGGCTGCTTTAGTTATCAGCATTTTCTGAAAAATTTTCCATTCAGCCTTCTGTGTTTTCTATTTTCCTAAAATACATTTTATGTGAAAAATCATCTCAAGTATCCTTACAAAATGTACTTTGCATAGTATTTCCCCCCAAGCTTCATACTAGAAAATAAACATACAGGAATTACATATCTTTCTAATTTTCATTAATGTCATAAAGAAAATCCGTTGTGGATGATGTTCTTTAAAAAATTCCTCTAATTTTCATTAATGTCACAAAGCAAATCCGTTGTGGACGATGTTCTTAAAAAAATTTCATGGTTACCTACTTTGTGTTGTCCTTTATCTTAATGAGGTCAGATGACACAATAAATTTCAAAGTGTTTCTGAAACAGTGAAAATAGTATCATTGTTTTTATTATTAATTATTAATGAAATAAGATATTAAACCTTGTTTTTCTCCTCAAGATTCTGCAGAAAATGTAATTTAAATTCTTCATAAGTATGTTTTCCTTTCTAACAGTTCTTTTAGGGGCGCCTGGCTGGCTCATTCGGAAGACCACGCAATCTTGGGTTCATGAGTTCAAGACCCATTTGGGTATAGAGATAACTAAAATAAATAAATAAGTAAAAGTTCCTTTGGTACTTCTGGTCCTATAGATAAATAAAAAAGAATTTATAGTATTAAATTCATATCTATTTGTGATATGATATTTACCAAGTGATCTGACATCTACCATGGCCATAGAAATATCTATTTTACTAAAGGAAGTTAAAAGTTATCATAATTCAACTAGTGCTGACTCGATTTAAAGATTCAGAAGATCAGGCTTCCATAAAAACAGTTATTCTTTTTATTTTTTTTTCCATTTTAGTTAGCCAACATACAGTGCAATATTGGTCTCAGGAGAAAAACAGTTACTCTTTAAAAAAAATTTTTTTTAATGTTTACTTTTTGAGAGAGAGAGACAGAGACAGAGTGCAAGCTGGGGAGAGGAGAGAGAGGGAGACACAGAATCCAAAGCAACTCCAGGCTCCGAGCTGTCACCACAGAGCCCGATGCGAGGCTCGAACTCATAAACTGTGAGATCATGACCTGAGCTGAAGTCGAACGCTTAACCAACTGAGCCACCCAGGCACCCTAACAGTTCCTCTTTTTGAGTGGGTATCATGTATCAAGGACTTAGAGCATTCTGTAGACAGGCAATACTCCCTCTTTCTAAAGAGTTTATAATATATTCAAGAAGAATAAGGCAAATAAACAGTCACTGAAAGACAAATTCCATAAAGAAGAGATTATATAGTATGAAGCTTCATTTCTCTTTTATTTAAGATTTTTAAGTTATCTCTACACCCAATGTGGGGCTTGAACTCACACCTCAAGAGTCACAAGCTCTACCAAGTGAGGCAGTCAGATGCCCCTACTATAGAGCTTTAAATACCAAGATAATATCTTTGTCACGATGGTGGGTTCATATGTTGAAGCTTATTAAGTTGTGCACACTTTAGGTATACACTGTTTATTGTATGTCAAATCTACTTTACTAAAGCTATTCTTTTTAATTTTTAAAAATATTTTTATTCATTTTTGAGAGGGAGAGCACGAGCCGGGGAGGGGCAGAGAGAGAGGGAGACACAGAGTCTGAAGCAGGCTCCAGGCTCTGAGCTGTCAGCACAGAGCCCGATGCGGGGCTCGAACTCACAAACTGAGAGATCATGAACTGAAGTCAGACGCTTAACTGACTGAGCCACCCAGATACCCCTAAAGCTATTTGGGGGGGGCGCGGGGGAGTGATTTATTATTTATTTATTTATTTATTGTTTAAGTAAAGTCTGCCCTCAACATGGGGCTCAAACGCCCGCCCCAAGATCAAGAGTTTTATGCTCTACCGAGACAGCCAGGCATCCCAAAAGCAATTTTTCAAAATAACAAGGTGAGAAGATTTTACATGATACAATACACAATAGAGAATACTGCAGTTTTTTTAAAGCAGAGAAATGATAAAACTCATGTTCTGCTTTATGAAGTATGAACTGGTGACAGTGTTAGTTGAGTGAATTACAAAAGGAAAGTGATAAAGCCCAGAAGACTAACTCAGTGTGAAGTATTCTACTAGATTAGGTAGGCATAGTGATTATTAAAGTTTTTTTTTTTTTTTTAACGTCTTTATTTATTTCAAAGTTTATTTATCTTGAGAGAGGGAGAGAGCACAAGCAGGAGAGGTGCAAAGAGAGAGGAGAGAGAACCCCAAGCGGGCTCTAGGCTGTCAGTGCAGAGCCCAACACGGGGCTCGATCTCACAAACCATGAGATCATGACCAGGGCTGAAATCAACAGTTGGACCCCTAACACGGTTTGTGAGTTCAAGCCCCGCGTCGGGCTCTGTGCTGACAGCTCAGAGCCTGGAGCCTGCTTCGGATTCTGTGTCTCTTCTCTCTCTGCCCCTCCCCCACTTGTGCTCTGTCTCTCTCTGTCTCTCAAAAATAAATAAATGTAAAAAAAATTTTTTTTTAATATTGCACTGACTCACATTGGTTCAAATCAACAGAGCCCAATTCTGTATCTTTTTAAATTTTTTTTTTTTAATGTCTAGTTTTGAGAGAGAGAGAGAGTGAGAGACAGAAACAGAGCATGAGCAGAGGAAGGGCAAGGAGAAAGGGAGACACAATCTGAAGCAGGTTCCAGCATCTGAGCAGTCAGCACAGAGCCCAATGTGGGGCTCAAACTCAGGAACCACAGGATTGTGACCTGAGCTGAAGTCGGATGCTTAACCAACTGAGCCCCCCAGGTGTCCCTGTATCTTTTGGTAATGTAGAATCAACTAAGTTGTCTCTTTATCTAATTGGAGAATGTAAGGGGAGTGGTATAGTCAAGGTACTTCCTCAGAATTGTGGTCTATGTTGTGTCAGGAGAAGATCAAATAAGTGTGTATATGTTTATGTTATGTGTATACAATTGATTGGTTCCATAAATATGAGAGTAAAAGAAAGGAAATGAGTTAGTATGCTGGTAAAAAGTGTGAAAATACAAGCTGAAGCAGGAGAAAGAAACAGTGGTTCTGGAAGGAAACAAATCTCTTTTACATTTGCTTTTCCCAGGTCTTAATCTGTCATTATCTAGAATACAGTTGAAATATATTATTTTAAAATTAAATAGATGCCACCAATAAAATGACATTTTGTCCCCCAAATCCTCTTTTGGATTAAAAGGAATTGTTCTATATTTAAGTTTTTATAAAGTTTCTTGTATTATGTAATTAATTCCTCAATCATGTTACTTGAGTTACAAAGCACATTTTTTGAAGAGCCCTTGGTTTGATGTGACTTCAGTAAATGCTAGTTTGTGATGCTTAAAGAAGTCAGTAATAGAATAAACTTAAAAAAGAGGGGGAAACAAGAAGACCAAGAAACTTAACTAGGTTAACTATAGTCATTATTCCTGGTAAGGGAGGGTATGACCTCAAACTGAAAGCACTGTTTATCATTAAAACAGACTAAAAAAAAAAAGTTTTATTAATTTTTGAGAGAGTGCAAGTTGGGGAGGGACAAAGAGAGGAGACAGAGGATATGAAGTGGGCTCTGTGCTGATAGCAGCAAGCCCGACATGGGGCTTGAACTCACAAACTGTGAGATCATGACCTGAGCTGAAGTCCAACGTTCAACTGACTGAGCCACCCAGGTACCCCTGAAGCAGGCTTTATTTTAAGATCCCCTTAAAAAGAAATACAGGTTTGCAACTAAAGTTGATGGAGCAAAGACATGAATTTCTCTCTGCCACTTCCAGAAAACACCAATGGAAAATGGTAGTAAAGGAATAAAATGGTATAAAACTATAAGGACAAGGAACGAAAGAGGTGCAGACAACAGATCAGAGATATCACTAACATTTTGAGAGCTTAAAAATGGGTGAATAGTATTTGACATAACAGAATGAAACTGAGAAAGCTGATACTTAAGTGGATAAGACAAAAAAGAAGGAAACCTCCCCAAAGACAGAAAACTCCAGAATTATTCAGAAGTTAGAGGCAGTTCTACATTGAAACAAACAAAAACAGAAGAAAAGAAATAACTGAGAAAACAGAGACAGTTAGGGAGAATGATAAAACAAAAGCAATTATGCAAAAAAGAAACATTTCAGAGAGATAAAGTACTGTATTCATAAAATATTAATAGGATATTATAAAAATATTGAAAGAATAAAAAAGACTCTTCTTTTTAAAGAAGACTCTCCTTTCTAAAAATGAAAATATAGGGGCGCCTGGGTGGCGCAGTCGGTTAAGCGTCCGACTTCAGCCAGGTCACGATCTCGCCGTCCGTGAGTTCAAGCCCCGCGTCAGGCTCTGGGCTGATGGCTCAGAGCCTGGAGCCTGTTTCCGATTCTGTGTCTCCCTCTCTCTCTGCCCCTCCCCCGTTCATCCTCTGTCTCTCTCTGTCCCAAAAATAAATAAACGTTGGAAAAAAAAAATTTAAAAAAAAAAAATAAAAATGAAAATACAGGGAGGGGGCGCCTGGGTGGCTCAGTTGGTTAAGTGGCCAACTTTGGCTCAGGTCATGGTCTTGCAGTTTACGGGTTCCAGCCCCTCGTCAGGCTCTGTGCTGACAGCTCAGAGCCTAGAGCCTGCTTTGAATTCTGTGTCTCCATCTTCCTCTGCCCCTCCCCCACTCACACTCAGTCTCTCAAATAAACATTAAAAAAAATTTTTTTTTATGAAAATACAGAAGCAGAAATTGATCAGCCTATATGTAGACTCCAAACTTTCTATACCTAGCTAAACTGTCAATATAAGAAAAGAATATGTAATATGTTCAGAATGCAAGATCTCAAAAAATTTACCTCCCCACCTTTCATTCTTAGGAAGCTAGTGAGAATGTAAGCTGAGAAAGTTGTGGGAACAAGAAAAAAGATGATCCACCAGAAGAAACAAGTAAAGGGAATTTTGATGATGACAGTGGTGGTGGTGGTGATGATAATGATAGGTAATGGCAGTAGGTCCTAGGAGGACACTGTACAGCACAGGTAGAGACCAATCAGGAAGACAAAGAGATTCAGGAGGGATTCGTCCCTATAAAAATGAAACATAGATTACCTGATGTGTTTGGAGATACTAAACAAAGATTTACAATTTTCTTTGACAGCTTGAGGATGAATTCGTAATAGATTTATAGAAAGGTGAGCAAATGAAAATAAATGAGCAATCATTAGTGCCAGGAAAAATTTAGAAATTGCATAATAATGAAAATGTTGTTATAGTACACAAGGTACATTATATATAGATTCAGTTGTGAATAATGTAATAAAAATGGAATAATATAAATACTGAATATTGATTTAGCCCCAAATTGGAATATAATGACATTGAAAAGATAGAGACACAGAGAGAGAGAGAGAGAGGGAGAGAGTTTGCAGGAGGAGATTAATATATGAGATTCATCCTCATCTTTCAAAGTAAGAAGTCCACAGATATTATCTAAAATGTTTTTTGGAAAATCGGGAAATACTAGTATAACCTATTTAGGACTTGGAAGATAAATACTAGGAGGAAAAAACCTAACAGACTTGAACATGGTGGCCACTAGAGATCTG
The DNA here is from genome assembly GCF_007474595.2 of Lynx canadensis. Lineage (NCBI taxonomy): Eukaryota > Metazoa > Chordata > Mammalia > Carnivora > Felidae > Lynx > Lynx canadensis. The sequence goes on from NC_044315.2 coordinate 44,998,793, forward strand.
GAATCAGAGGTAAGGAAAGTTAGATCATAAGACTACTATTTTTGTTGTTGTTTAAAATCCTGTACTACTTACTATGTGATTGTTTAAATTATTTACCTGTGTTATTAAGCTATTAAGTGGTTATCTGGTGAAGATTATGAATATTACATATGGTTTGAATACAAATAACTGACTTAATCTTACTTAAGTACTGATGGGTTAGAATAAAATTTCCAGTTGGAGCTTATATACAGATTGAGTAAATTCTTAGTCTTAAGCAACTTAGATGAAAGTAAAGATACTGTGCTAGAAAATTATTATGATTTAAAATGTTGTTCTAGGATGACAAAAATATGGATGTTGGAGGGGTACCTGGCTGGTTCAGTCGGTAGCATGTGCAACTCTTGGTCTCAGGGTTGTGAGTTCAAGCCTCACATTAGGTGTAAAGACTACTTTTAAAAAGTAAATAAAATCTAGGAGTGCCTGGGTGACTCTGGTTGAGCATCAGACTCTTGATTTCAGCTCAGGTCGTGATCCCAGGGTCATGGGATCTAGCCCTGTGTTGGCCTCCACACTCAGTATGGAGCCTACTTGAGATTCTCCCCCCCCCCCCCCCGCTTCTCCCCTGCTTGTGTTCTCTTTCTCTCTCAAATAAAAAAATATTAATAATAGGTGAAATAAATAAAACATAAATAAAATCTTTAAAAAGAGATAAAATACCAATGTGGGAGATACCCGTGAAGAATTTGAATAAAATCGTAATGAACTTATATATGAATATATATAAATAAAATAACACCAGATATCATATTGTAAATACGTGTGTGTGAAAATTTAAATTTTTTGACTATTTCTTCAGTGTTTCTAAAATAGTACGTATTCTAGTTGGCAAAACAAAAAACAAAAAAAATATTCCCCTGAAAAAGGACTTCCCTCCATTTTGACCTCAAACTTTCTAATTTTTATTATCTTTCCAGTTTATCTCTAAACTCAGGCAAAAGACCCTGGGGGCAAAGCATCCCCGATGGGAACTGAAATTACCCCCTCAAGCAATAAGGACTTCCCTGGGTCATCAAGCCCCTGCCCGCCAAGAACTCCGAGACAAGACGGAGACATCAACTTAAAGATGTTTCCTGCTCACACGCAGGTACCCACCAACCTGCCTGTTCCCGCAGACCTTTGTCCCACATTTTCTTTACGTGAACTTGGAAGTATTTTCAGCACTTTGGAGACAGCCTTTGAGAGGCTGTCTTCCAGGTGTTGCCTCGCTGATATAAATTCCTTTCTTGTGTCCCCACCGCTCTGTCTTTGGATTTTGTCGGTGGCAAGTGGCCTAACCCAGTCTGTTTGGGACCCCTGAAGCCAGGTGCTGCCGCACCCCTGTGCCCCCCGCCCCACCACTACTTTTGCATCTTCTCATTACGAAAATAGGGCGTTGATTTAAATGTGAGGTCGCTTTATATTTAGGCAAATGTGGTAGATGTTTCCAGCACAGTTCTCTGCAGCCACTAATAATTACATTTAAGTCCACTTAATCTACAACTGATCAGTTTCTCTTTCTTTGTCCACCCTGTATAGTCCCCCAAAACATGTTTGTGTGAAATGGACACGTGCTATATCTAAAAGTGATTCACTTGTTCATTTGAGATTGCGGTTGTCTTAACGTAATTCTCATGGATCGGCGCTTACGGTTAAAGAATGGTCTCCATATTTATTAACCCAGAAGGGAGAAACTAAATGTGTGCTATATAATTTTATAATTGAGAATTTAAATGGGTAAAAGAAAAAGCACCCAATAAATGGCTCATCTTCTGTGTCTTAGCCCCATCAAAATTAATCTCACCCTTTGGCCACTTCCCTGACAATGGAATCTTTCATTCTAATTCCACGATGTTAGCCTGAGATCCAGGAACATCCCCGTGAGGACAAAAAGGAATCACCTAGGAAACCACTACAGAAATTCTGAGTATGTTTTAGGTGCTTTACAACTGACAACCGAAGACCTTTTGCACATGGTCACTGTTGTGATAGAAAGTACTTCTTCAGAGTCCGGCGGTGGAAAACCTACATGAGGAAAACCTTGGACTTCCAAAGAATAAATAAATCAACCCCCCCGCCCCCAAAACAACAATAGCAATCACACCAGAATAAAAACCAGACTACCTCTTAAAAAAAAAAGAGTTCTTTCTTAATTGTATTTATCAAAAACATCGTTCTGATATAGACAACAGTAGTGGGGCTACATTGTAAATATTTTTCAGTTGCTTATAGACGCCACTAAAAAGGTTTAAGTGTATTTAGACAGGAAAGAGGGAGTGTACCTTTCCTTCTGTAACTCTTCCTGGGAGAGACAAGTCTCTCCAATTTCTGAGTGAAGTGGAACTTAATTGTGTATTTTCTATAAATAAATCCATTTCCTTATTTAGCGTAGTAGAGAAGAAATCCATTTTTATTTGTGCCTATCTTTAGAATTTTTTTAGAATTAAATGTTAATTGTAATGACAAAGTTCCCTTTGTTTTCTTCTATTTCAGACTTCATTACTGAATATTAAAGCATTTAATCATGAGAAGAAAAAAATAATCCCAGAATTATCTCATCTTTGACGACTTCATTTTATTTTATTTATTTTTCCCCTCATATTTGTTACTTTTATTTTTTTTAATTTACTTTCATGACTTCATTTTAACAACTAGATACAAAAAAGAGAAGCCAGACGCAGGGCATCCGCTCAACCCATTCAGATGGAAATGTGAACCAAAAGGAAACATTTTATAAATGTGCATGGATACAAACAAAATTGCATTATCTGCTAGCATTATTATGCTGTGCAAGAAAATACTCCTGGTGACTCGTAATTACTAACAGCTAACTATTGCTTTCATATTTCTATTTTTTATGTTCTGACATAAAGCAACCTCTATATTTAAAAAATACGGAGGGAGGAAAAGGAGAGATATTAGGGTAGGCTATAAAGGTTGTAAAAATCCTAACTGGTGTGATTACAGGGCATGATGGCCAGTGAATAGATCCATTAGTCATAATTGAAGCTGTCAGAAGCCAGTTAAATGGCTGTCTCTGAGGAGGTCACCTTCCACATACAAGCTGGCCTACGCTGAGTATTAGCCTTGTCAGGAGGTTGAATCCTGACTCATCTGGACAAACCTTTAAAAAAAAAATAAATAAATAAATAAAAAAGTTTTGTTCTGTTCTGTTTTGTTTTTGTGAATAGGAATGAAGTAACAAGGCTCAAAAGTAATTTCGTGCTTCTGGACTGGACTAAAATACACAGCATAAGTAGTGGTAATGACACTAGATGAATTTTACCATCTGTCTGTTCTGTTCCCAGCCTGTGCTGGGTTGTCTCTGTTTGCCTCTCTTGGTCTCCCAGTTGGGCTGGGTTGACCTCTTTGGGGTGCGTCAAAAAGGATTCCTTACTTTTTAATTTCCATTTGGACTCAGCCAATGAGAAGTCCTGTTGGAGATCGGAGGATGAAAGAGAGATTTAAAAAAAAATTGTTTTAATGTTTTTATTTATTTTTGAGAGAGAGGGACAGAGACAGAGACAGAGACAGAGACAGAGCAGGGGAGGGGTAGAGAGAGAGGGAGACACAGAATCCAAAACAGGCTCCAGGTTCTGAGCTGACAGCAGAGAGCCAGATGCGGGGCTCGAACTCATGAACCAACCACGAGATCATGACTTGAGCCAAAGTCGGACGCTTAACCGAATTCCCTGGTATCTTCTTTCTTGGGTCTTGTGCTCCATCAAGGACCACAACAGGGCCAAACTAGGGTAAGGCAAGCAGGGCCTTTAGGGTCCAATATTTAGGGAGGCATTCGCTCTCAGGTTCATACAAGGGCAGAATGAGCACCTGAGTGCAAGAGCCTCCTTAAATTTTGATAACTAATTCCTTACATTAACCCTTCCTTTAACTGAGCTGGTTTTAGCAGATTCTGTTCCTTATAATCAAAGCAACAAAGACCAAAATAGCAAAGGGAACCGAGCCTGAGAAGTAGCTGGAGAATACTTAGTTGTTCTAAATGAATTCTGGATTCTAGGGCCCAGAAACATTATATCCTGGGCAGCACTGGCTACATAATTTTTAAGTCCCGGTGAAAAAAAACAAATACAAAGGAAAAGCCCCCTTGACAAATTCTTGAGAATTTCAGGAATGCAAGAGCAGAGCATTAAACACAAGGACTTCCTGAGAATGAGGTTCTCTGTGACTACACAGGTCATATGCTCTGGTTCTGGGATATTTTCAAATGAAATAGTTGATCTTTAAGGAATTGTGGAGAGCTGTAAAAGTGTTAGAAAATAAAGTTAAAAGTCATTTTAAAATCTTGCAAACCCTATGATTGGTATCATGGGTTTCTTATGTACCTTATCAACCTATGGTGTGTATTAAACACATAGGCAGAGGGGTGCCTGGGTGGCTCAGTTGGTTAAGTGTCCGACTTCGGCTCAGGTCATGATCTCACAGTTCATGGGCCCTGCATCAGGCTCTGTGCTGATGGCTCGGAGCCTGGAGCCTGCTTCAGATTCTGTGTCTCCCTCTCTCTGTCCCTTCTCCACTCGTACTGTGTGTCTCTCTCTCTTTAAAATAAGTAAACATTAAAAAAAGTAAAAAAAAAAAAAATAATTTTAAACACATAGGGAGAACTTAACAGCAACAATAATAACCAGTGTTTAGTTAACTCTTACGATGGACCCAAGGCCGGGCACATAGTAAGTATTTACATTTGGTGGTGAAATGGACGGATACATAAAATTTGGAAGCTGGCTAAGGTTGTTTTTTTTTTCCATTTTATTTATTTTAGAGACAGAGCGGTGGGGGGGGGGGGAAGAGGGAGACAGAAAGAGAGAGAGAGAGAGAGAGAGAGAGAGAGAATTCCAAGCAGGCTCCGCACTCAGCATGGGCCCAACTTGGGACTTGATTCCGTGACCCTGGGATCATGACCTGAGCTGAAATCAAGAGTCGGACACTCAATTGCTCAACTGCTCAACTGACTGAGCCACCCAGGTGCCCCTGGCTAAGGGTTTTATATGAATGATTTCATTTAATCCTCAAGCAACCTCATGAGATAATATTATAATTCCCATTTTACAGATAAGGACAATGACACTTAGAGAGTTAGAGCAATTTGCCCAAGGTCTCATAGTTGGTTAGCCTCTGAGATTGGCACCAATATTTCTCTGATCCCAAAGTCTGAGCTTTTAACCCCTGTGCCCATAGTAGGCACTCTGGAATGATTGATTGGTTTTGGGATTGTCTTCTGGTATTAATAAAATCATAACTCTAGCAACTTTAGTAACTTGATAACAGAAAATAATTATTATTCAAAACCTTAGAAATCCCAACTAGTAAATACTAACTAACAAGGGATTCTGATTATATAAAGGGCATTCCCTCCTTAGGTAAATATATTTTCTTTCTTTTTTTTCTTTTCTTTTTTTTTTTTTTTTAGGCAGATTATTGTCAAACTTATTTTTCAGTACTTTTCTGAGCTTCTGCTAGAGGGCAATGAAATTATTATATCATGGGTATAATATATATGATACATTGTATCATGGACACTAAACAACCTTACAAAGGTGTCAGGCCAATTAGAACCCTAGTCTTATCTTAAAATACACATGAGGACAAATTAGATAGATACAAAAAGCCACACATCTGAATTCTTGGTGACAAATTTCAAGGAAGATAAGTCTTAAAGAGGAAAGAGCCGTTAAGAATGAAATATACTTGGGGCACCTGGGTGGCTCAGTTGGTTAAGTGTCTGACTTCAGCTCAGGTCATGATCTTGCGGTCTATGAGTTCGAGCCCTGCGTCGGGCTCTTAGCTAACAGCTCAGAGCCTGGAGCCTGTTTCTGATTCTGTGTCTCCCTCTTCTCTCTGCCCCTCTCCAGTTCATACTCTGTTTCTCTCTCTCTCTCTCTCTCTCAAAAATAAAAAACATTAAGAAAATTTTTTTAAATTATAAAGAATGAAATACACTTTAATATTGGTGAAGGCAAATCCTCACTTGTCCCATCATTATATGGAAGATCTGTACCAGTCTTCTAAAATCCCCAGGCTATAAGGATGGCTCCAGGGCGCCTGGGTGGCTCAGTTGGTTAAGCATCTGACTTTGGCTCAGGTCATTATCTCACGATTCATGGGTTTGAGCCTTGTGTCGGGCTCTGTGCTGACAGCTCAGAGCCTGGAGCCTGCTTCCGATTCTCTCTCCCTCTCTCTTGCCCCTCCCCTGCTTATGCTTTCTCTTTCAAAAATAAATAAATAAACATTAAAAAAAAATTTTTTTTTAAATGTGCTCCAGGTCTGGAAGCAGCCGGATGGCCTCCCCTTAGGTAGACCCAACAGTCTCTGAGCACCTCCGCGTGCACAGCAGGAGAACAAATCTCTGAATTCATCGGTAGGGTGACTGTTCAACTGACCACCTATCAGCCCTCTTTGTAAGAGAAGCACCATTCTCTTACAGAAGTCGTTCAGTGCGGCAACATGTAATGAGATATAGAAGAGGCGGAGGGGGAGAAAAGAAAGAAAAGAAAAAAAGCAGAGAGAAGAAAGACAAGTTAGATGCCGGAGTGAATAGATGGGTTCCCCACAGGGAAGGAAGGGAGCAAAGAATTTCCTGCATTGCTCCCCAGTACAGCCAACCCTTGAAGATGCGATGTGCCTGTCCTCCCCCCGCCCTCAAAAATAACAACGTACACAGACCCCTAAACCATAGTTAGCGCTATAGGGTGCGGCACCTGCCTCGCATGGGCTCCAGAGAGCTGACTGCACACGTGTCTTTCGAACTCATGTGTGGTGACATCATGTGCAAAGTGTGATGTTGACCATGATGGGAGTATTATGCTACGTAAATCACAAGCACCACTATCCCTGACTCTGCCTAAAAATGTCCTCATTTTTAGAATTTTTTATTTATGTATTTGGTTGTTTGTTTGCAGGGGAGAGGCAGAAGGACAGGGAGAGAAAGCATCTCAAGCAGGCCAGGGCAGAGCCAGACATAGGGCTCAATCTCACAACCCCAAGATCATGACCTGAGCCAAAATCAAGAGTTGGACGCTCAACAGACTGCACCACCCAGGTGCCCCTGCCCCTGTGTCTTTGTCTGTTTCAGTCCGCTGCGAGGAAATACCACAGACTCCTATGTTCATATGTTGACTTCATATCCTGCAAATTCACTGAATTCATTGATTAGTTTTAATGGTTTATTGGTAGAAACATTGGAATTTTTTGTATATAAGATCACATCATCTGCAGAGACAGTTTTTCTTCTTTCTTTATGATTTGGATGCCTTTCTTTTTCTTGCCTCATTGCTCTGAGTATGATTCCCGGTATTGTGTTGAATAGAGTGAGAGTGGGCACCTCTGTCTTACTTCTGATCTTGTAGGCAAAGCTTCCAACATTTCTCTGAGCTTGTCACATATGGCTTTTATATATGAGGTATGTTCCTTCTATATTCAAATTGTTGAGCATTTTTATCATGAAAGATTGTTGTTTTTTGTCAAATGAAAAGCTTGTTGTATTTTGTCGAATGCTTTTTCTGCATTTGTTGAGCTGATTAAACGACTTTTATCATTCATTCTATTAACGTGCCATATTACATTCATTGATTTGCATACATTGAGCCATCCTTGCGTCTCAAGGATAAATCCAGCTTGATCATGGTGTAAAATTCTTTTAATGTGCGGTTGAATTCAGTTTGGTAATATTTTGTTGAGAAGTTTTGCATTTATATTTATCAGGGATATTAGTCTATAGTTTTCTTGTAGCGTCTTTATTTGGTTTTGTTTTCATGGTAATGCTGGCCTCATAAAATTAGTTTGTTAGTGTTCCTCCTTTTTTAAATTTTGGAAAGAGTTTGAGAAAAAAAATGTCGTTAATTTTAGTTTAAATGTTTGGTAGAATTCATCAGTGAAACCAGTGGTCCTGGGCTTTTCTTTTTTGAGAGGTTTTTTTTTACCATTACTATAATTTTGTTTTAAAAAACATTTACTTATTGGGGCACCTGGGTGGCTCAGTCGGTAGAGCGTCCGACTTCGGCTCAGGTCATGATCTCGCAGTCTGTGAGTTCGAGCCCCGCGTCGGGCTCTGTGCTGACAGCTCAGTGCCTGGAGCCTGCTTCAGATTCTGTGTCTCCTCCTGTCTCTGCCCCTCCCATACTCATGCTCTGTCTCTCTCTCTCTCTGTCTCTCAGTAATAAACATTTAAAAAAATTGGGGCGCCTGGGTGGCGCAGTCGGTTAAGCGTCCGACTTCAGCCAGGTCACGATCTCGCGGTCCGTGAGTTCGAGCCCCGCGTCAGGCTCTGGGCTGATGGCTCAGAGCCTGGAGCCTGTTTCCGATTCTGTGTCTCCGTCTCTCTCTGCCCCTCCCCCGTTCATGCTCTGTCTCTCTCTGTCCCCAAAAAAATAAATAAACGTTCAAAAAAAAAAAAAAAAATTTAAAAAAAAATTAAAAAAAAACCATTTACTTATTTTATATTTAGAGAGAGTGAAATAGTGTTTGTGTGCGAGTGGGGTAGGGACACAGAGGGAGAGAGAAAATGCCAAGCAGGCTCCATGCTGTCAGTGCAGAGCCTGATGTGGGGCTCAATCCCATGAATGGTGAAATCACGACCTGAGCTGAAATCAAGAGTTGGACACTTAACCAACTGAGCCACCTAGGAGGTTGGCTCCAGAAGATTTTTGATCATTGATTCAGCCTCCTTACTCATTATTATTGGCTTGTTTAGGTTTTGTATTTCTTAATGATTCATTCTTGAATCATTTTAGGAATTTTAGGAATTTTGGGAATTTTTCCGTTCATTTAGGTGATCCAATTTGTTGGTACATAATTGCCATAGTAGTCTCTTACAGTCTCTTGTAACTCTGTGGTATAGATTGTAATGTCTTCTCTTTTATTTCTGATCTTATTTCTTTGAGTCTTCTTTTTTTCCTAGTCTAGCTAAATATTTGTCAATTCTTTAAATCGTTTTAAAAAATCAATTCTTAAATTTTTTTCCTTTAATTTTAAGTAGACTTCACACCCAGTGTGGGGCTTGAACTCATAACCCTGAGATTAAGACTCCCATGCTCCAAAACTTTTTGTTAGTCTGAAATTACTTTAAAATATAAAACTGGAGACACCTGGATGGCTCAGTCTGTTAAGCATCCAACTCGACTTCGACTCAGGTCATGATCTCACTTTTGTGAGTTCCAGCCCTGCATTGGGTTCTGAGCTGACAGTGCAGGGCCTGCTTGGGATTCTCTCTCTCCCTCTCTCTCTCTCTGCCCCTTCCCTGCCTGTGCTCTCTCTCTCTCTCAAAATAAACATTAAAAAAACAAAAATATAAAACTGAAAAAACTACATTTAATGTTATCTATTTGACTTTAAAATTTTTTTTTTAAGTTTATTTATATTTGAAAGAGAGAGAGAGAGAGAGAGCGAGCGTGACTGGGGGGCGGGGGGCAGAGAGAGAGGGAAACACAGAATCTGAAGCAGGCTCCAGACTCTGAGCTGTCGGCACAGAGCCCTACGTGGGGCTTGAACTCACAGACCATGAGATCGTGACCTGGGCCGAAGTCAGATGCTCAACCAACTGGGCCACCCAGACGCCCCAATTCTATTTGACTTTAAAAATAGATGTGCATATATTTATAAGTGTATGTATACTTTCAAAATAAAAGACTACAAGACATTAAAAAAAAAAAAAAAAAAAGAGTCCCATGCTCCACTGACTGAGCCAGCCAGGTGCTCCTTAAAATCAGTTCTTAATTTCATTAATCTTTTAAATTACTTTTCTTCTTGTTTTTGTTGTTGTTGTTTTCCTTAATTTCTGCTCTGATCTTTGTTATTTCCTTCCTTCTGCTAATTTGGGGCTGAGTTTATTCTTCTCTTGTTCTTTGAGGTATAAAGTTAAGTTGCTTATTTGGCATCTTTCTTTTTTTGAAGATTTTATTTTTAACTAATCTCTGCACCCAAGGTGGGGCTTGAACCCATAACCCCGAGATCAAGAGTCCCCCCCCCTACTGACTGAGGCCAGCCAGGCACCCCATTCCTTTTTTTTTTCTTTTTTTTTTTTAAATTTTTTTTTCAACGTTTATTTATTTTTGGGACAGAGAGAGACAGAGCATGAACGGGGAGGGGCAGAGAGAGAGGGAGACACAGAATCGGAAACAGGCTCCAGGCTCCGAGCCATCAGCCCAGAGCCCGACGCGGGGCTCGAACTCACGGACCGCGAGATCGTGACCTGGCTGAAGTCGGACGCTTAACCGACTGCGCCACCCAGGCGCCCCACCTTTTTTTTTTTTTTTTTTTTTTTTTCTTGATGTAGACATTTACTATCAACTTCCCTCTTGGAAATGCTTTTGTTATATCCCATATGTTTTGGTATACTGTGTCTCTAGTGACCAGGACAGGCAGCGGTGGTGGCTGGAGCCTAGGGTGTGCACCCACTTGACTGCCAGGGTCAGCTGTAGGTGGCCACGCAGTGGCAAAGGCGAGTTACAAATGCAAGTGCAGGTGCGGGGCCAGGGAGGCAGCAAGGGTCCGGGGCCAAGCGTGGAATCACTGGCAGCTGGGGGGGCCCTGGCCATCGGTATGCTCTTCTGTGGCTGCACAGTCTTCCCCTGGGGGGGTGTCTGGAGTCTGGTGACAGGCATCAGCGCAGTTCCCTGGCTCTGGAGGGCATGGGGGGTGGGGAAGGGAGCAGGGAGGGACTCAGGCGACTGGCGTCAGTGAACATGAATACCTCTGGGGCGAAATCAAGGTGAAATCTGCAGGGCTCTGATGACGCTGCGGTGGCTGCTGGATTGTTCAGTACTGGAATCTGCTGAGTTTGTCTGCAAAGCAGGTCACTTTGAACTGCAGTTGCTTCAGCTGAGCGGCTGCTGCGGCTGGCCCCTGCTTTTCTTCTTTGTCCCCAGCCATCTCTGCATGTCTCAGCTTTGTGGGCTGGGTTGAGTGAAACCGAAGTAGGACATTTGTGCCCTGTCCCAAAAGGCTGAGAAAGCTGCTGGCTCACTCTGCTCTTCCTTTCCTGGTGAGGGGAGCGCTTCCTAATTGGGAAATTCCCTCTCGGCCGGCCGGGAGCAGTGGCAGCTTGGGGGATGGGACGAGGCAGGCACAGCCGAGCTGTCTTCCCTCTTGCGCAGTTATTCTTGGGTGTTTTGCTCTGCTGTGGGGCTGACGTTTCTTAAGTGGATGTCAGAGCTCTCCTGGAACTGTTTTTGTTAATGGATAGCTAATTGTTGATTTTTGTGGGGGAACAGAAGCTGGGGTCGCCTGCGTTGACATTTTGGTGACACCACTCCCCTTTCACCTCATGCTTTGAAGGCACAATGGAGTGTGGGTCGCTCTGTTACCAAACTAGATGGCAAAGTGTGCATTTATTGTGCGGTGACACTGTACCTGTGGTTATAATATACATTAACATTCCCAGGATTCTCACAATATTCCAAACTCCTAGGAAAGCAAGGGTAAGAAAAGTGTATTTTAAGATGCAGTATTTCATCAGCAGAATTTCTTTACAAAGATAAAAATGAGGGGCACCTGGGTGGCTCTGCCGGTTAAGTGTCGTACTCTTGGTTTCGGCTCAGGTCATGATCTTATGGTTCGTGGGTTCGAGTGCAGAGCCTGCTTGCAATTGTCTCTTACCTTCTCTCTCTCTCTGCCCCTCCCCCGCTTGTGCTCTCTCTCTGTATCTCTCTCTCCCAAATAAATAAATAAACTTAAAATATACCACAATGGAAAAACTGCAACCAAAGTACGTTTCTAGTAATTCATCTGTTAATCGAGCCAGGAAAGCTGGGTACTGATGGCGAGTTAATTAAATCATGTTTGATTGCCGCAGCTAAAGACATGTTTCTGCGGAAAATATTCTTGTTTAAGACCATTAGCCTTTCAGTGAACACAGTTACTTAAACAGTCGAGGACACTGGGGGCACCATCAATCGTTAATTAAAAAACAAAGTAAATGGTTTTGAGTGGTTTTCCTTAGCTTTTGATGAACCGACAGATGTTCCTAGCACTGATCAGTTGTTATTTATTCAAGGAGTCAATACCGAGTTTCAAGTGACAGAAGAAGCGACCTGTATGAATTTTCTGCATGAAACAACTCTGGGTGAGTATGTTGTCAAAGAAATTGAGAAAACTTTAATTCGGTACAAGCCGAAGCGGAATCTGTTAAGATGATTTACAATAGATGGTGATAAAAATACATGTGGGGGCGCCTGGGCGGCTCAGTAGGTTAAGCATTTGATTCTTGGTTTTGGCTTGGGTCATGATCTGAAGGTCTGTGTGTTCAAAACCCGAGCCAGGCTCCATGCTGCCGGTGCGAAGCCTGCTTGGGATTCTCTGTCTCTCCCTCTCTCTCTGCCCCTCTGCAGTCTCTCTCTCTCAAAATAAATAAATAAACTTAAAAAGAATATATATAGAGAGAGAGCAAAAAAGGCTTATTTGAACAAATTTATAATGCTTGTGAAAATGTAGGTATTTAAAGCCTATAGTTTATCATTGTGCTGTTCCTCAGTGGGTAATTGGCAGAAAGCGTTTGAATTTTTCTGCTTTTGAACCAGTGGTCTCCCAGGTGAACTTCATGTACTCTGATGGAATTAACGATCATCAGTCCCGGGAACTGTTGTCAAAAATAGAAGCTGAATATCTTGACTTACCTGAACCCACAAGCAGTTTGATGGCTTAGCAGGGGTAAAGTTTTATTGTGGTTTTTGAACTCAGTCTGGAGCCCGAAATTTTTTGGAATGAGAACTTCCTTCAATCACTTTTATTGAACACTGATTGGCTTTGAAAATTTAGCTTTAGCTGTGGACTTGATCATGTTTCTCAACATGAAATTACAAGGCAGGGAGCCTGGGTGGCTCAGTCGGTTAAGCGTCCGACGTGGGCTCAGGTCATGATCTCAAGACTTGTGAGTTCAAGCCCCGCGTCGGGCTCTGTGCTGACAGCTCAGAGCCTGGAGCCTGCCTAGGATTCTGTGTCTTCCTCTCTCTCTCTTCCCCTCCCCGACTCGTGCTCTGTCTCTCTCTCCTTCAAAAATAAACATTAGGGGCGCCTGGGTGGCGCAGTCGGTTAAGCGTCCGACTTCAGCCAGGTCACGATCTCGCGGTGCGTGAGTTCGAGCCCCGCGTCAGGCTCTGGGCTGATGGCTCAGAGCCTGGAGCCTGTTTCCGATTCTGTGTCTCCCTCTCTCTCTGCCCCTCCCCCGTTCATGCTCTGTCTCTCTCTGTCCCATAAATAAACGTTGAAAAAAAAATTAAAAAAAAAATAAACATTAAAAAAATTAAAAATATATATAAAATGACAAGGCAAACAGTACTTTTATGTAAAAGTTATACTGTGCTAAGTCATTTTAACAACAATTAATGTTGTTTGAAACATAAGTAATGTCAAGCTGTTTAATATACTTCCTGTGCTGTCAAAGTTTTTTTTAATTTTTTTTAACATTTATTTATTTTTGAGAGAGAGAGAGACAGATTATGAGCAGGGGAGGGGCAGAGGGAGGGAGACACAGAATCCAAAGCAGGCTCCAGGCTCTGAGCTAGCAGCACAGAGCCCGATGTGGGGCTTGAACTCAGGAACCGTGAGATCATGACCTGAGCCGAATTGGACGCTCAACCGACTGAGCCACCCAGGCGCCCCAAAGTTTTGTTTTTTTTTTAAATCAGGATCTCCATTTCCACAAAAATTTGCAGAGGATGTATTCTGTAAGCTCCAACTGTGGTTCCAAAAGCATTTTTGGATCTCAATGCAAAGGGGAATTTTCCATATTTCAAAATCCATTTACCTTTGCAGTTGAGGGTCTTCAGTTGGAGGTGATTAATCTGCACTATAATGACATGGTAATCGGCAAATATCAAGAGAAGGGTCTAATAGGATTTTGTAAATTACTTCCAAGTGATAAATATGCTCAAGTAAAATCATACTCTCATAGGTTGATGTAAGTATTTGGCCATACGCATCTGTGTGAAATGACATTCTCAAAGATGAAATGCATAGAATCTCATAGATGAGCCTTAATGGATGAATGTGTGCAATTGATTTTGATGATAGAGTATTAACTTTGAACTCCAGTTAAATGAACTATTATCCCCTAGCTAAGAATTCTGTTCTTCTCATTAGTAGACCTGTATGAGAAATGATTGTACTCAGGGACGCCTGGGTGGTTCAGTTAGTTGAGCGTCAGACTCTTGATATCAGGTCAGGTTGTGATCTCACCTTCACGGGATCGAGCCCCAGGTCTCTGTGTTGAGCGTAGAGTCTGCTTGGGATTCTCTCTCTCCTCTCTCTCTGCCCCTCCCCCTGATCTCTTTCTCTCTCAGAATAAATAAACTTAAAGAGGAATTATTGCGCTCAATTATTATATTTTAGATTTCATCAATAAGAATTTTGTTGAAACTGGTTTTCTTTCTTATTACTCAAGTTTCTATGCAATGTCTTTAATTTTGCCTCTTGCCTCACGAATCTAAGATATTTACTTTCTGGCTCATTAGAGAAAAAAAAATTTGTTGACCTCTGGTTTTGATCAATCATGTTCTATCCCCTGGGATTGGGAACATTACTGAATCAAATAAAAATTGGGATTGTTTTAACATGGGAATTCCATTGAAATAATGTGTCTTGATATTAGCAAGGATTTGATAGTTTTGCCAGGTGAATCGGGGAGAGCCTGGGTCCTGAGGCCTCAACCCAGCCCATCCCAAAGGTGTCGCCAAAGGTTCTTGATCTCGTCCCAAGAAGGAATTCAAGGGCAGACACACAACATAGGGGACAAGCGACACAAGTGGGAAAATTTAAGTGAAAGTATTCTCTGGATATGTGAAAGTGGGTGGGTGAGAGAAAGGGAGGCAGAGAAGGAGGGGGAAAGGGGTGAGGGAAAAGAGAATATGGGAAAGAAGGAGAGAGAAGGAGCCGTGGAGTGTGTGCAGCCTGACTGTGGGTGAGTTTGTGCTGTGCCCTGGGGTTTGGGTTTCTATCTTTTACTGACAGTTGTTAACAAGGGGGTGGAATATTAATTACTTGGGGGTGGGTATTTCTTGGAAGCGTTGTGTGCCTTTTCTTCCTCGTTTGGTCAGGTTTCTGTCCTACTTTGTCAGTCATCTTGGGCCTGTCTAGTTTGATCTGGCTTCTTGTGGAGGGCTCCCAGAACAGGTCTCTGACTTTTTTCATTAGCTGGCCAGGACTTCCTCCAGGTATCCTATGAGAACCTAACTGCCTAATCTAACAATAATGTCTGATGAGTAAGAAAAGTGATTGGTGACAGTCAGTAGAAATACCTGGCCACATCATCCCTACTGCCCCCGGTGACACTGAACAAACCACCAGGCACGTGAATGAGGCCATCCTAGACCAGCCAAGCTGCCAGTTGACTGTAGACATAGAAGTAGTTTCAGGAGGGACCGGCAAAGCCAGCCTCTATCACAAGAACTGCCTGGGTGACCTACAAGACTCTGAGAAGAAATAAACATTTGTGATTTTAAGTCAGTAGATTCTGGGGTGGTTTGTTACACAGCAGAAGCTGTTACGGGTGATCAAGGCGAACATGCCAGACATCTTCTTTGTGCCCCTTCGCCGTCCCCCGGATGGCTGACCTGTATGAGCTCCACGAACTTCCTTTGCTTCAGAAGATCCAGAAAGAGAAATGCGAACAAGGGAGGTTAAGGTATTAATTCCTGGGCTCTGTTCCTGTTAGGTCACTGTGGATTGGCTGTGTTCCTTGATCTATGATCCCAGGTAGTCAGGTAGTCTTTGTAGACAGCCTCCTCACTGTTTGGTAACTCCTCCTCCCCTTGCCCTTTTAGGCTCAGGGGTGATTTGGGGGGGCCCCCGTATTACGAAGTCTCTCTTGTAATCTCTTTATTCCCTGACCATACCTTTGTTTCTAGGCTCTTACTGAAGTCTCCTCCAGTTTTCCTAATTTGATTGTGCTGTTTCCTGCTGGGACCCAGACTGATAGAGGGGGCCTTACCCAGAAGGTAACATCTTGGCTGACTTTTGTGATCCAAGGGAATGAGTCCAGAAGGTCCTGCAGGGGGCGGGGAGGGAGACTGGAGTCAAGTGAGCTGGTGAGGAGTGTGGAAGGCAAGGTCAAAGGCAGGACTGGTTGTGCGTGCGTGCGTGCGTGCGTGCGTGTGTGTGTGTGTGTATGTGTATGGAAATAGTGCAGGAGAGGCAAATCGTGTATAGACTCGTTGGCCTTTGTAAGGACTTTGGCTCTTACTCTGAAAGAAATGGGAAACTATCGGGAGCCATTCACTCACATCCAATTAAAGCTAATAAGATTGCTTTCTGTTAATGTGTCCACAATGGAGCTGTGTGACTCAGTTCTGAATTTCTCCTCCCAGTCTCGTGCCCGCTGGTGAATGTGTGGGTGTGTTAAGCTAGCCCAGCATGCTTGGGCCTGAGTTCAAGGCTTTGTGCCTCTCCTGATGCTGTGGGTGACGTGACCTTCCCTTACAGTACAGGATTCAGACTACAGTGTCTTTCTTTGTTAGCATATTCTTTTCAGTTCAGTTAATGATTTGGGAGTGGACACATTTTTCTTACTCTCTTTCTTTTGTTGTTGTTAAAGTCAATAGGCCCTTCTATACTGACTTCAAAAAGTGTACTTATCTAAAGGGTCTGGTATAATAGAGAACTAACTGCCTCACTACTTCAGGGGAAATAATACACGAAGGTTAACAGAAATGCTGTCTGCCTGCTTACCTCTTAAAGACAGTGGTTTGTCGCGAATACTTAAAAGGCAAAGAGTTCATTTGCATTTGCCATCTCAGCCTACCCAGAAAATAATATACAGATTTGAAGCGTGTTTTCATCCTTCAGTTGACAATTCCATCTGGTCCTGGCTCTTTTAGTATTAAATCTAGCTCAACCTCTGCAGGTTATATGAATGAAGTGGCTTCTCCTCTCTTCGCTCCCCAGAGAGGCCTCCCTCTTCCGGCCCTTTCTCGAAAAATCTCCCCAGGCTGACTGTCAGGGAAACACTTGCGGAGGGCTCCAAATATCCGTATCAGACGTGGGTGCGCCCTACTCCATCAAGCTGACCTTCCTAGGTCTTACCTCAATCAAAATGTAACTGCATATAGTAGCTGTATTCCCTCAGGCCCCATTCTTTGCTTTCAGCGCAGAAGGAAACCAATCTACTTAGCTAATCTGATTAATTAAGCAGGCAGGAGCCTTTTCCTCCCGGCTAACGACACAGCTGGCCTATCAGAACCAGTTCTAATCTTTGTTGTCTAACCTTGACCCTGATTTCTTTTGAAGTTTGTTATTATCACTTAAAAAAATTTCTAGCCCCGCGCTCAAAATGGGCCTTTCCTGTGGGTATGCAGTACAAAGAGAACGGGACTTTGCTCCTCTGGAATCTTAGTTCCCCTCTCGGTGAATTAACTGGGTTAAGCTAAATCAGTAAAACATCAAAAAATTTTGAGACCCAACATTAAGATCATTTAAAAAACCCCAAACTCGGGGTGCCAGGGTGGCTCAGTAGATTAAGCGTCCGATTCACGGTTTCGGCTCAGGCCATGATCTCACGATTTGTGAGGTCGAGCCCTGCATCAGGCTCCGCACTGACAATGCGGACCCTGCTTGGGATATTCTCTCTCTCTCTTTTTGTCTTTCAGCCCAGCCTTCCCTGCTCGCTAGCTCTCTTCTCTCAAAATAAATAAACTTAAAAAAAAAAATAACCGCCGACTCCAAACTATAACCTACTATTATCATGACTATTATCAATGACTATTATCATTCCATACAAGAGAGAACATTTTTAACACGACCACCACCACCACCGAAACATAATTTCAGAAAAAGTACTGTTCTTTAAATTGAATACATTTAGGGGCGCCGGGGTGGCTCAGTTGGTTACGCGTCCGACTTCAGCTCAGGTCACGATCTCACAGTTCGTGAGGTTCGAGCCCCGCGTGGGCTCTGTGCTGACAGCTCAGAGCCTGGAGCCTGCCTCGAATTTCGTGTCTCCCTCTCTCTCTGTTCCTCCCCCGTTCATGCTCTGTCTCTCTCTCCTTCAAAAATAAATAAAAAATAAAAAAATTAAAAAAAAAATAAATTGAATACATTTATTTTAGGAAAACTCAATACATTGCCCTTATTTAGTTTTCATTTCAGCACTTGTCAGCGAAAACTTTGTCACGGACTAGCAGCTTCTGAGAGAGAGAGAGAGAGAGAGAGAGAGAGAGAGAGAATCCCAAGCAAGCTCTGCACTTTCAGTGCAGAGCCCCATGCATATGAGATCATGACCTGAGCCAAAATCAAAAGTCAGACTCTTAATGGACGGAGCCCCCCAGGTGCCCCTGAATCTCAATTTTCAAAAGTGAAAAATCATAGGGGCCCCCGGCTGGCTCAGTTGGTAGAGCCTGCATCTCTTCATCTTAGGGTTGTGAGTTTAAGCCCCATATTGGGCATAGAGCTTACTTAAAAAAAATAAATAATGAAAGTGGGGGTGCCTGGGTGGCTCAGTCAGTTAAGCGTCTGACTTCGGCTCAGGTCATGATCTCGAGGTTTGTGAATTCAAGCCCCGAGCTGGTCTCTGTGCTGACAGCTTGGAACCGGGAGCCTGTTTCGAATTCTGTGTCTCCCTCTCTCTCTCTGTCTCTCCCCTGCTTGTACTCTCTCTCTCTCAAGAATAAATAATAAAACATTAAAAACATTTAAAGAAAAAGGGAAAAAATCACTACTAACTTATATCACTCTTTAATTTTTTTTAATATTTACTTATTTGTTGTTTGGGAGAGCACACGCAGGGGAGGGGCAGAGAGAGGGGGACAGAGGATCCCAAGTGGGCTCTGAGCTGACAGGCTGACAGCAGCGAGCCTGTGTGGGGCTTGAACCCACGAACCGTGAGATCGTGACTGGAGCCGAAGTCACTCACTGACTGAGCCCCCCCCAGGTGTCCTGACTTACATCCCTCTTAAAAGGGCATTTGCTGGGGCACCTGGATGGCTCAGTCAGTTGGGCGTCCGACTTTGGCTCCGGTCATGATCTCACAGTTCAGAGTTTTGAGCCCTGCATGGGCTGTGTGCTGACAGCTCAAAGCCTGGAGCTTGCTTCAGAGTCTGTCTCTCAAAAATAACAAACATAAAAAAATTTTTTTAAAGGGCATTTCCTCATGTACTCCTAAAGGCCAGCCTTTCTACAGCAGAGACAGGACATCTGTTTGAGAGTCACAGTGCTGGATTCCAACTTTGGTTTTGCCACTAAGTGGTGCATGTTCTTGGTCAAGATGCTCCTGATTCTTGCCTACTATTCCTTATTATAAATGTTGGTAATAACTCTATTGGTTTCATAAGTTGTTTTGCAGATTAAATGATGTTGATTTGCTTAGAACAGTTGCTGTCACATAGTTATGTTCACTTATAACTTTGACTAATGCATCTCAAGAAACAGGGAATAGAATTTTTTTTAAGTTTTATTTAAATATCTCTTCACCTATGTGGGGCTCGAACTCATGACCCTTGAGATTAAGAGTCACATGCTCTGCTGAATGTGCCACCCAGGCACCCAAGGGAATAGAAGAATTTAAAAAAAAAACAATTAAATGGCTTAGGGGCGCCTGGGTGCTCAGTCGGTTAAGTGTCCTACTTTGGCTCAGTCATGATGTCACAGTTCGTGAGTTTGAGGCCCTGCGTTGGGCTATGTGCTCAGAGCTCAGAGCCTGGAGCCTGCTTTGGATCTGTGTCTCTGTCTCTCCTCTGCCCCTCCCCTGCTCACACTCAGTCTCTCTTTCTCTCTCAAGAATAAATAAACATTAAAAAAAAATTAAAAACTAAAAGAGTTAAATGGCTTAAATGGGGGGGTAATTAAAATTAAAACGGTCTTAAAGAAATGCGGATGCATTTGGAATTATTAAGACTGAAGGAAAATAACAACTGTGAAAATTAATTAAGGAAAACCTCAGTAGAGTGGACTTGGGATACTTGAAGAGGAGACTGGTAGCAAAAGCCATACCACTCAATGTCAATTACAGACCCAACGAAAGAATCCTAGACGGAAAGAATGGTCAATTACAGGCCCAACCAGGAAAGGATGCACCTTGCACTTCCTATAAGAAATGAACTACCCCTAGCACTCAGCCAATGAGAAACCAGCATCACCCTGAATGCTTGCTTTTCTCCAATGGATTTTCATTGATTTCATTCTTCTTCTCCAATAAAATAATATTCCTCTCCTTGTTTGTTGACTTGCCTATGGTTTGCTGTAGCTTGCATGTCCTGGATTGCAATTCTCTGCTATTCCTGATAACCCATCTTCGGCTGGTAAAATAACTGCCAGTTTATTTTCAAGGTTACCATATCAAATTCTGTAAAACCAAGAAGGCAATGATAAACCTTATACACATACTTCTCTCAGTGGATAACAGAGATTGAATATATTAGTAGTTTCAAAATTAATTCAGATATATTCTTCCAGAATGCACGAGAGAACTGAAATGGCCTGTGGTATAGAATTATCTTTTCTAAAGTGGGGTACAGGGAACCAAATCCTTCCAACGAATGATTTTGTGCTTGTCAGCACAAAAATGACTTTGGAAGCTTAAGACTACCAATGCCAAGGACTCAGAGCAGAGCTATTAAGTAGACAATTTCTAGTGATGGGACCCCGGTACTGGTATTTTTTAAAAAGCTCCCCAGTTCTATATATACCTTCTTAAAAAAAAATGTTCTAAACGAGAGAGAGAGAGAGAGAGAGAGGAGAGGAGAGAGAGGAGAGAGACACTCGAGTGAACAGGCTCAGTTGCTGCCAAGGAGGAGCTGGAGGCAGGGCTCAATCTCACCAACTGTGGAGATCATGACCTAAGTCAGTCGCTGAACCCACTGAGTCACCACCCAGGTGCCCTATATACATACCTACTTCTGAAGGTAGTTTGGAAACTGCTGGGTAAGTCAGGTTCTCTAGAGCAACTTGTCTTAACTCTTGTGTATAATTTTTCCACAACTAGAATTCTTCCTTCATAACCTTTTTTTTTTTCTCTTTCTGCTGCCTCCTTCAGCTCCTGTTCTACTGTATGCGGCATTTAGTCTTCTATGAAAACGAATGTTCACGCACAGGTGGACATTCAGTAATTATTAGACAAAAATAGTAACAATTAGGCGTGCCTGCTCTCCCCCGAGTAACCGAGCAGAAATACCCAGGCTATAACGTCCTATGGGACTATCCAACAGGTGGATGTACCAGTGTAGCACTGAGAGCGGCAGTGCTCTGTGTCGGCCAAGGAAGTAAAAATACGAGGCAGCAGCTACAGGGGGAAGAACGACGTGACAAGTCGGCTGCTTGCATAAATTTTCTGAATCCTTCATGCTCTCGGGACTATTTTTTGTTCCTGAGAAACACAATCTCCAAAGCTGCTTTGCATCGTCAAAAGCTGCATAGGGGCAGGTTGCCAACAGGACTACCCGGACACGCTGCAGTAGCATCTCCAGGCGAGTTCCTTTCATCTGCTGTCTCGTAGGCTAATCCCCGCTGCGGTGCCACCCCACGCCCCCAACCTGCCGGCGCGGCTCTTCCGGCCCGCGGGCTCCCGCAGAGAAGTACCCAGCCGCCCACGCCGCCCGCCAGCCGCAGTGCGCGGCCTTGGCCTTGGGCATGCGTGCGACGTAGCGGGGAGGGGCGGGCCGGAGCCGGAGGAGGCGCGGCAGGCGCTCGCAGTCTGCAGTCCATTGGTCCTCTCCCCGTAGCCCCCGCCCCCAGACGTTCGAGGCGGCGGGGCGGGCCACGTCAGGCAGCCGGCGCGGGGCTGAGCTTGTGGCAGAAGGGAGGTAAGCGATGCGGGGTGGCAGGCGGCCGGCTGCGGGCCGCTGCCCCCTGCTCAGAGGCCGCAGGATCGCACTCGCCTGTGGCCTGTCTCAGCTTGGCGTGGAGGGCGGCTTAGGCCCTGCAGGCCTGGGGCTGTGCTGGGAGATGGGGCAGTGGAGCATGTGGCGGCAGGGCCGCACCAGGGCGTGGGTGGCCAGGAATGGGACAGGTTCTGCCGTTTGTCCTCGTCCTTTCCTGTCTGGGCTCTGAACTCCTGGACGACTAGGCCTTCTGCGTTAGAAGAGCTCCGCGATGCCTGGGTGGGGCCGGCTCTGGTGCTTGCGGTGGGGGCTCAGCAGGATCTTGACTCGGAAACCGATCAGCGCGATCCTTGCATACGTAACCTGCAGCAGGTTGCAGTTCTCCACTCTTCCCCTGACCGGTTCCCCAGTTGAAGGCAGTGCAGGGGATTCTGGGTCGTTTCCTTTCTGGCCGGGAGGTGGGGGGCCTGGAGGGGACGGGGACGGTCTCCTCATTACCAGTGACTCATTCAGATCCTGTCCACTTCAATGCAAAGGCTTATGGGTGAGCAGGGCCTGCTTTCAGATCTCCTGATTCTCCTGTCCTCCCTTGCTGGAATTACCTAAAAAAAAAATATAATAATAACATATATATACATGTATATGTTTTGAAATGCCTACAACACCTATGCGGAGATTTGCAGAGACTTGCCTTTGTGTTGCACGTACGAGTTGTGTGTTGCACCATGAGTTTTAATTTCAGCTATGGCATCATCATGATCCTTCAGTTTAGTTCCTGAAATTGGTGCTTCTGCAATCAATGAAGTCATCCTATCCAGTATCATGCAATCGGTTCATTCATCCATTTGACAATTTTTTTTTTTTTTTGATGAATTCCTTAATGGTTAGGGTCTTACGTCAGAAACTAACATGGCATTCCCTGCCTTTCCCCCATTGTATCTGCCAGTTTTATTGTCTAGATTTGAGATGTAGGGTTTTTTTTTGTTGATGTTGATGGTTCAGTTTCAGGTTCCAGATTTAGGCACAGAAGCTCATGATTCTATATCGTAAGATAGAGCTGCTTCTGAGACCCATTCCATTCAGTTTTTCTTACTTTCACCTCTAGGAAGCCTCAGGCCATGATGCTAGAGGTGCTGTAATATTGCTTACTGTATATGAAAGACCTAGTTTTAGGGCCTGTGTGTAAAGTGAGGGGATGGAATTAGAAGTATTCTGTAATTTTGAAATGTTCAAGGAGAGGAGGGACTCGGCATGTTTTACTGAACCGTGTTAATGGTTGGGAAGTGACCATTTTTAAAACACAGAATGTATTTATGATTATATGTTTTAATCTTTCTGAATCTGCCCACATTTACTTTTGACTAGCAAGCAGGTGCATATTTACAATTTTGGTTCACATTCAATTCCTGCATACAAAGCACTATGACTCATCTAAATTTTGAAATGTAATAATAATCAGGAGCTTCTTAATGTTATGCTTAAAGGTATGATATAAAGACAACTGGATAAGTATGCAATTTTCGAAGTACTTTGAGCTGCAGCGGTAGATTAGCGGTAGCTAAAACCGAGGTCTGCCTTGGTTATTTGCTTACTTGGTTAAATGTTAGGTAGTTACCATCACCTGGTTAATATCTATCAATGTCATCTCTGTGTTAACGTGTATTTTATCAAGCTGAAATTTATTGGAATTCAATTGATTGCTGCTTCCACTTGAGAATTGATAACCCAAAGGTAAATAAATCATTAGTTTGAGAATAAAAATGCCCATAGAGATAGAACAATAGTTTTTTATTTGCTGATTGGTTAATGGGACTTACAAGTAAATCGTTTGGCCTTCTTGCAGGTGAAAAAATGATTTCTAAAATAGTTCTGAGACATGATATTCATAGCCTTGTGATATTTTTTGGATGTTATTCACAAGCCATTATGTGAATTAAATTGTTTATGTCACTATTAGGGATTCGGAAAGTTTAAGGAACTACAACTTTTCAGAGTTTTGCTTTTGCAAAATTTCTAGAACTTTCTAGTTCTAGAAATGGACCAGATCAAGATGGGAAGATTGAGGAGAAATGCAAGAACTGAGGGAAAAAAAAATCCAAGTGGAGACTTTTCTAGTTTAAAATTTGAGCAGAAAAAAACACAATGAAAAATACAAATATAACTATAGTTGGAAGAAGTGTAAGGAAATACTAGTGTCAGGATTACTGGTGAGTCTATATCAAAACTTGATTTTTTTAAAATTGAAGTATAATTGGCATATGCTATCCTATTAGTGTCAGGTGTATATCATAGTGATTTGATATTTTTATACATTATGAAATTCCCGTGAGTCTAGTTATCATCTGTCACCATGCAAAGGTCTTACAATATTATTGACTATATTCCCTATGATGTACATTACATCCCCATGACTTACTGATTTTATAACTGGAAGTTTGTACTTCTTAACCCCCTTCACCTATTTTGTGCACTCCCCCCCCCCACCCCATTTTCCTCCTTGGTAACAGTTTGTTTACTGTATCTATGACTCTGTTTCTGTTTTGTTCATTTATTTTGTTTTTCAGATTGCACATATAAGTGAAATCAGATGATGGCTTTTTTCTGACTTATTTCCCTTGGCATAAAACACTTTAGGTCCATCCATATTTTTGCACATGACAGGATTTCATTCTTTTTTATGGCTGAGTAATATTCTGGTGTGTGTAAATAAAATGTACCATATCCTCTTTATCCATTCATCTATCAGTGGACATCTATTTATGGTTCCTAAAAAAGAAACCTAGAGTGGTAATTTCAACTTTGATCACAGTACATCTGGGCAATACATGCTTCTTTAGAAGATGTGAAATCTATATTGTACATTTTAAATTTATTTTTATTTTTTTATTTTTACTTTTTTAATGTTTATTTACTTTTGAGAGACAGAGAGTACGTGTGCACGTGAGTGGGGGAGGGACAGAGAGAGAGAGGGAGATGGAATCCCAAGCATGCTCTACACCATCAGCACAGAGCCCCACATGGGGCTCGAACCCACAAGGCATGAGATGGTGACCTGAGCTGAAACCAAGAGTCGGATGCTGAACTGACTGAGCCCCCCAATTGCCCCTATATTATATTTTTGAAGAAGTACTACAGATCTAGGGGCGCCTGTGTGGCTCAGTTGGTTTAGTGTCTGACTTCAGCTCAGGTCATGATCTCATGGTTTGTGAGTTCAAGCCCCACATTGGGTTCTCTGCTGGCAGCCTAGAGCCTGCTTTGGATCCTCTGTCCCCCCCATCTCTCTCTGCCCTTCCCCTGCTCGTGCTCTCTCTTCTTTCAAAAATAAACAAACATTAAAAAAAAAAAAGTACTACAGGTCTAACGATGAGTAGTATAATAAAATATAGTATAGTTATGTAAGTGTAAGTTTGTGATTTGCAATTCATGATAAGTTGGATGAAGGTAGTATATACTATTTCTACATGATAGGAAGTGAGATTTGCTCAGCTGATAGGACAGGGATGTTCATCATTTTTTCTCCCATTTATTATTTAAAACATTTTTAAAAAACATTTGAAAGATTATTTTAAAACATTTTATTTTATATATATATATAGAGAGAGAGAGAGAAAGGGGCAGGGGAGAAAGGGAGCAAGGGAGAGGGGCAGAAGGGGGG
The DNA here is from genome assembly GCF_007474595.2 of Lynx canadensis. Lineage (NCBI taxonomy): Eukaryota > Metazoa > Chordata > Mammalia > Carnivora > Felidae > Lynx > Lynx canadensis. The sequence continues at coordinate 45,024,221 of NC_044315.2, forward strand.
AGAGAGAGAATCTTAAGTGGGCTTCACCTTGTGGGGCTCGATCCCATGACCCTGGGAGCATGACCTTGAGCTGAAATCAACCACTGAGCCAGGCACCCCTCCCATTTACATTATTTGAAACAAGGGGCGCTTGGGTGGCTCAGTGAGTTGAGCATCCAACTTTGGCACAAGTCACGATCTCATGGTTTGTGAGTTTGAGCCCAGCGTCAGACTCTGACAGCTCAGAGCCTGGAACCTGTTTCTGATTCTGTGTCTCCCTCTCTCTCTGCCCCTCCCCCACTCATGCTCTGTCTCTTTCTGTCTCTCAAAAATAAATAAAAATGTTAAAAAAAATTAAGTTATTTAAAACAAACTTTCAAGCGATATGGAAGATCCCATCTAGTTTCAAACAATAGATTGAACGTTGTTGTTTTTATAAATTGGGCCCCCTGAGCACTCCTGGTCTCGTAATTTTTATCCTATTTCAATCCTATTGGAAGTAATACAGTGCAGTTATGATTTTTAAATTTTGCTAAATTTATATTGGCTTTTATTCAATTAGACTGAGTTACTTTAGTTGTATATATTTGGAGATGTTCAAAAAATTTGATATTAAATATTGTGCAGTTTCTGTTGTTCGTGATAGGGAAAATACTTCTTTAGGCCCAAGGAATTTGAGAATCCGAACTGCATAGATAGTCAGCTGTTATTATTTATTTAGAGAATTTGTCTTTCCTTTGCCTGGAGACCAATGAAGCATTCCACCCAAGGTTCTGAACTGAAGATTTCAGTTCTTTTCAGTGCATTAGATTCTATCCTTTAATCTCTTTTTGGTTAAATAAATGAAGGCTTGCTAATTTGGCTGATAAACATGTTGAACAAACGTCATAATTGTGAATGTTGTAACTATAGTTTGTTACCAGGTTTTTTTTTTTTTATTAAATTTTTAAAAACATTAAAAGATGTTTATTTTTGAAAGAGACAGAGTATGAGTGGGGGAGGGGCAGAGGGAGAGGGAGACACAGAATCCAAAGCAGGTTCCAGCCTCTGAGCTGTCAGCACAGAGCCCAATGGGGGGCCCGAACTCATGAACCGTGAGATCATGACTTGAGCCTAAGCCTGACCCTTAACTGACTGAGCCACCCAGGCGCCCCTGTTACCAGGTTTTCTCACGGCCACGGTGTACTTTTCTTTCCTCTTTTTAAAACCTTTTTCTTTGGCCTAGCTGCTTTCAGAATTTACTGTATCTTTTACTTTATTTAATGATCATTGAACAGGTTGGTTTATATAATCAAAACTTCAGGTGTTAGTTTATGATATTAGGACACATGGAGGGAGTGGCAGAAACTTTTCAACGTTTATTTATTTTTGGGACAGAGAGAGACAGAGCATGAACGGGGGAGGGGCAGAGAGAGAGGGAGACACAGAATCGGAAACAGGCTCCAGGCTCTGAGCCATCAGCCCAGAGCCCGACGCGGGGCTCGAACTCACAGACCGCGAGATCGTGACCTGGCTGAAGTCGGACGCTTAACCGACTGCGCCACCCAGGCGCCCCCAGAAACTTTTCATTAAAGTTTTGCATTGTTGGGGTGCCTGGGTGGCTCAGTCCGTCTTGACTGCAGCTCAGGTCGTGATCCGCGGTTCGTGGGTTTGAGCCCCACATTGGGCTCTGCACTGACCGTTCAGAGTCTGTTGAGGATTCTCTCCCTCTCTGTCTGCTCCTCCCCCTCTCATGTGCTCGGTGTTCTCTCTCAAAATAAATAAAAGAACTTAAAAAAAAATAAAAAAAAGTTTGGTATTGTTGAAACATTTAAGTAAATGGAATTTTTAGAGTCATTGATATTAAAGATATTGTATTTATTTGGGGTGCCTGTCTGGCTCAGTTGGTAGAGCATGTGACTCTTGGGTCGTTTTTTTTGTTTTTTGTTTTTTTTAGTTCAACAAAGAGTATCTGCTCTGGTCCCGGGTCCCTACCTTTCCTTCAAAGAACTTGAAAAGTATTGTGTGGAAGCCACAGAGAGGGCCAAACTACAGAGAGGAATATTACAATTAGATGCATGTATAGCATGCTGGAGGGCAGAGGGGGGAAACTGAATATGAGATTTCAGGAGCTTCAGAGAAGGCTTTCTGGAAGCTTGTTTGCTTGAACTGAATTTTGAAAGCAAGTAGAAATTAGTTGGTGAGGACGGAGGATAAACATTCTGGGCCCAAGGGAGAAGTGAGAACAGACTGACAGATGAGAGACAGAACATAGACTCTTCATGTATTAAGGGGTGGATAGAGAAATGAGGTTTAATATATAAACAAAGAGCATATAATGAAAACCCCTCTTCCCTACCGTTTTAAACATTTTGACCTTTATCCTTGAGGCTGTGGTGATCCAATGGGTAAGAGATTTTTTAAAATTTATCTTAGGGGCGCCTGGGTGGCTCAGTCGGTTGAGCGTCCGACTTCAGCTCAGGTCACGATCTCACGGTCCGTGAGTTCGAGCCCCACGTCGGGCTCTGGGCTGATGGCTCAGAGCCTGGAGCCTGCCTCCGATTCTGTGTCTCCCTCTCTCTCTGCCCCTCCCCCATTCATGCTCTGTCTCTCTCTGTCCCAAAAATAAATAAACGTTAAAAAAAAAAAATTAAAAAAAAAAATTTATCTTAAATTTTTTAAATTGACATCCAAATTAGTTAGCATCTAGTGCATCAATGATTTCAGGAGTAGATTCCTTAGTGCCCCTCGCCCATGTAGCCCACCCGCCCTCCCACAACCCCTCCAGCAACCCTCAGTTTGTTCTCCAAAATTATGAGTCCCTTCTGTTTTGTCCCCTTCCCTGTTTTTATATTATTTTTGTTTCCCTCCCCTTGTGTTCATCTGTTTTGTCTCTTAAAGTCCTCATATGAGTGAAGTCATATGATTTGTGTCTTTCTCTGACTGACTAATCTCACCTAGCATAATACCCTCCAGTTCCATCCACCTAATTGCAAATGGCAAGATTTCATGCTTTTTGACTGCCGAGTAATACTCCATTGTATATCTATACCACATCTTCTTTATCTATTCATCCATCGATGGACATTTGGGCTCTTTCCATACTTTGGCTATTGTTGGTCGTGCTGCTATAAACATGGGGGTGCGTGTGTCCTGAATGGGTAAGAGATTTTAAGTTGAAGAAAGTTAAGATCAGTTTCATGTGGCAAGGTGAGGAATGAATGGTAGTGGAGCAAGGCCCGTTGGTGAAAGCGCAGTATGATAGAGCTCCAAATGATGCAGGGGGGCTTGAGAGACTAGGATGGACCCAAGATCTATTAAGATGATGAAAGCGGTGTCTAGTTCGATGTGTGGGATGAGGAAAAGGTGGATGGAGTCAAGGATGCCTCCTAGGTTTACAGCTTCCCAAGGTAGGAATCACATGAGGATTATCAAGAAACTAAGATCAGTCTTGGATATGCCTTTAGGTCACACATTTGATGCTGTTCTGTGGGCAGTTGGCAGTACTGGTCTGGGAAGGAGGAGGTGGTTTTAGGCAACATAGCGATGAAGATGTTATCAATATATAGGTGATACTTAAAACAGTGTGCGGATACATGTAGATACCTAAGAGAGTTTGTAGGATAAGAAAGAAGCAAGCAAAAAAGAAACTCTGGGAAGTACCACTGTATAAGGAAGATGATCCAGTGAAAAAGAATGAGAAGGAACAGTGGAGCTCTAGAAGGCAAGGGCATCGAGGATTTCAGAAGGAGAGAATGGACAACTGTGAAATACCACGGAGGATGGAAGAGTGCTGTCTAGAGGTTTTAGGAAGGTCTACCAGATAGGCAAGAATGATTAGTTTGCAACGTTCCTAGTTCATATAATTGTATAACTTTCTGTAGCAAAATTCAATAGAACTGGACGTTATGTATAGTTGGAATGAACCGGTATTTGGATTTTGTTATCTACCTATGGTAGGAATGCAAGGGAGCTCAAAGTATTAGTAAGACAATGGTAGAAGTGTTGAAACGTGGTTTAGACTGTGTCGAGGTCGTGACCAAGCCAAGAGGAGGCTGAGAGATTGATAGAAAATATTGGTTCAAGGGATTAGAAGTCTGGGTGAGGTGTGCATGTATAAGGTATATAGGGTATAAGGAAGATAGCTGATAGAAGTACTCTGGAATCAGAGAAGAATATTGGAGTTTAAGATTTTAGGGTGCTGATAGAATGTAGGAATTGGCCAGGGGTGTAGATGGCTGAAATGGAGGTGATACGGAGATATTCAAGAATAATGAGACTGGTGTATTGGATGAATCACTGACTTAGAAATGGGCCCCAGAAGACCATGGTACCCAGGGTGGAGAGCCGGACTATGGTTTCTGAGTTTTAAGATCGCCTATAGTAGTGATTCGTATATATGGGACATGAAGATACTTGGATGGCATGACCTCACAGGTATGAGACTAAAAGGTCAGGCTTCTTCTGGGCCTTGGAGCTTGGCAGAATGATTAACTTTCACCGAAATGGCCACCAAAGAAGGAAAGTGTAGTTTCCATTCGGCCTAAGAAGTAGGGGGAACATCTCCATGTTGCCTGTGGAGTCTGCTTGGGATTCTCACTCTCTCTCTCTGCTCCTCCCCTGCTCGTGCTTCGTCTTGAGAGGAAGAGAGAGAGGGAGAGCGAGAGGGAGAGCGAGCGAGAGAGTGCGCTCTCTCTCCCAACCCTCTCTTAAAATAAACTGTAAATTTAATCTTTTTAATGTTCTTGTTTTATTTTTGAGAGAGAGAGCATGAGTGGAGAAGGGGCAGGGAGAAAGGGAGACACAGAATCCGAAGCAGGCTCCAGGCTCCGAGCTGTCAGCACAGAGCCCGACGCGGGGCTCGAACTCACGGACTGTGAGATCATGACCTGAGCCGAAGTCGGTCGCTCAACCGGCTGAGCCACCCAGGCGCCCCTCAAAATAAACTTTAAAAAGAAGTAAGGGGAGCATCTAATGAAGATGTTGAGCATCTAATAACAGAACTTGTTAACCATGGAATCAGAGTCTAAAAAGCGAGGACTGTTTACTGGAGAGGAAGGCAGGTTAGGAAGCGTTGGGTGTGAGGGAGGCTGACCCTGTTTTTCTGAAGCGTTTGTCTGGCTTTGAAGCATTTGTCTTGACTTCCAACACGCTTTTCATCGCACGTGCCAGTTCTCCGGTATTGTTAGGACGCCTGGAAGGTTATGTTGACCATTTTAGGTTCGTTCTGGTGTAAAAAATGCCTCGATACTAATGATGACTGCCATGGATTTGGGAGGCGGGCATACATGCATCTACCTCTGATTTCCCTCCTGTTATCTTAGGGCCTCGAGGCCCGTGGAGCAGTCTGTGTTTCTCAGGACAGTTCCTCACTCATGCATAAGATCCTGTTCGTTTTACCTCTTCAGAGGTTTGGCTCCAATTTCTCTCCTGCAAAATTGCTTTTTTCCCTCATTGCTGGATTATTCCTTCAGTACGTTAACATCCTATTTCTCTTATCTGAAAACAATTACCTTTCCAGGGTGCCTGGCTGGCTCAGTCGGTGGAGCACGTGGCCCTGGATCTCGGGGTTGTAAGTTCGAGCCCCCACATTGGGTGTAGAGATTACTTAAAAACAAAATCCTAAAACAAAGTCTTTAAAGGGGTGGCTGGCTGGCTGAGTCAGGAGCATGCAACTTTGGATGCGGGGGTTGTGAGTTTGAGGCCCGCGTGGGGTATAGAGACTACTTAAATAAACACTTAAACTAAAATTTTTATTTTATTTTGGAGAGGTGGGGGAGGAGGTGCAGAAGGAGAGAGAGAGAGAGAGAGAGAATCCTGAGCAGGCTCCGCCCTTAGTGCAGGGCTGGATGTGGGGCTCGATCCCATGACCCTGGGATCATGATCTGAGCCGAAATCAAGAGTGCTGTTGCCATGTCCAACCAACTGAGCCACCCGGGCACCCCTCCGGAAAACAAAAGCTTAAAAAAATTTTTTTTTTAAACTAAATCCTTAAAAAACATACCTGTCTTCATCCCATTTCCCCCTTATGCTGCCGCATAATTTCTTTTTCCCCCTTTATGGTGAAACTTATGTGTCCATTTACTTTCTTCTCTTTCTTCCTCAAACCCACTGTAATCTGGCTTCCCTCACACTCTGAAACAATTTGCTCTCCTCAAAGTGACTCTGATTTTCATTTTGCTAAATCCAAAGGTCTCTCTTTCAATCCTCACCTCTTACCTGACCTATCAGCATTTCTGCCCCAACTTTACTGAGTTATCAGTGACACATGTTGCGAAAGTGACACATATTAACAGAAGAGAAATCTAGTAAGTATTTTAAAAATAATCACTCTATGGGGCGCCTGGGTGGCTCAGTTGGTTAAGCGTCTGACTTCGGCTCAGGTCATGATCTCGTGGTTTGTGGGTTCGAGCCCTGTGTCGGGCTTTGTGCTGACAGTTTGGAGCCTGGATCACACTTCAGATTCTGTGTCTCCCACACCCCCCCTCGCCCCCGAAAATCAATAAACGTTAAAAAAACTTTTTTTTGGAAAAATAATCATTCTGGGAGTGCCTAGGTGGCTCAGTCGGTTGAACATCCGATTCTTGATCTCTGCTCAGGTCATGATATCACAGTTTATGAGTTTGAACCCCACATCAGGTTCTACTCTGAGAGTGTGGAGCCTGCTTGAGATTCTCTGTCTCCCTCTCTCTGCCCCCCTCTCTCAAAATAAATGAATAAAGTTTATATATATGTATATATATATGTTTAAATATATATATGTAATTAAGTATGTAATTATATATTATATATAATAATAAATATATAATAATATATGTAATTAAATATATAATAAAAATATATAAAATAATAATAATCACTCTGGCTGCTCTGCTGACAGTATTTCAGTGGGCAAAGACAGAACAGAGCAATTCGAAGACCACAGTAGGTTGCAAAAAATGCCCCACGTTCTACCCATTTCCTATATGCACATTTCTTTACAAAGTGACTTTGTTGCTTCCCTCAGGAAGAGGTAATCCATTTCTCCATCCCCTTGAATCTGGACTTCCTTGTGACTGCTTTAATCAGCAGCAGGGGAAGTGGGATTTCTTAGTCTCAAGGCCACGTAGCTTCCTCTTGCCTTGCTTCCATTAGACCACCACGTTAAGAAGCATGGAATAGCTTGCTGTAACACATGTAGGAGAGACAAGCCATCCCAGCGGAAGCCTCCAAACCTACCGGTCCCCGTTTGCCACGTGAGTGAGCCTAGACAAGACTCGCAAAAGAAGTACCCCCTCTCTTCTTCAAACCCAACCCAAATTGCCAACCCCAGAATCATAAACTAATAAGTGATGGTTGCTTTGCCTCACTAAATTTCAGAAGTGGGTTGTAATCGCTAACCAATATAGAGGCTCTTAGAACATCAAGGACGGACAATGGGGGGCTTACACTGGAGTGAGAATGGTAGGTAATGAGAAGTAGTGAGAAGATTCTAGACATATGTGCGGATTGTAAGAGAAAGTGAAGCGTCAAGGATGACACCCAGGTTTTTTCCCTGAGTCATAGAAAAGAAGGAGTTTCCATTAACAGAGATGGGGAAGACCACAGATGAAGCAAGTATAGGGAAGAAATCAGGACTTGAGTTTGAGCTTTCTATTAGTCATTCAAATAGAAACACTGGGTACGTATCTGGATACACAGAGTCTGGATTTCAAGGAACGAGGTTCAGGCTAAAAATATAAATTTTGCAGCTGACTATCACCAGTATTAAAGACTGAATGACATGATTGAGGGACCGTGAGGTCTAACACTGAGCCCAGGAGCACTCCAATGTTAAGAGGTCAGAGAGATAAGAAAGAACCAGGAAGGGAAAAGAAAAGGGGCATCAGGTGAAAGAAAAACCAGGAATTGTGGCATCTTTGATCATTAAGGGAAGAAGGTGTTTCAAGAAGCAGAAAGTGATCAACTGTTTTAAAAAATGCTGATGGGGGGGCGCCTGGGTGGCTCAGTCGGTTAAGCGTCCGACTTTGGCTCAGGGCATGATCTCACAGTTCGTGAGTTCGAGCCCCGCTTCGGGCTCTGTGCTGACAGCTCAGAGCCTGGAGCCTGCTTCGGATTCTTTGCCTCCCTGTCTCTGACCCTCCCCTGCTCGCTGTCTTTCTGTGAAGAATAAATAGACATTTAAGAAAAATTTTAAAAATGCTGATGGGAAATGGTAACTATGGGACAGGCTGGAGGTGGCAGTAATACGAAGGTGGTAATCATTTGGCAAAAACGTTACGATTTATATCTCAAAGTGAAGAGGCTGCTATTCGGTGACTAAAGTTCAGGTATTCCATGCCATTGATTTGAGAATATGACCCTCTTCCAAAGAACAAAGAGCCTGGATGTGGAAGAACATTCTGGCTAAGCAGACCTCTGAAAAAAAACAGATCACAAAAGTACTTGCAAGAGGAAGCCACGGATTTCCTCGGGTAAGAGCCAGAGTCTGTTCCAAGGGCTTTTCCATAAAACTCCAAAGAGATACCCAGGCCCGAAAATAGTTTGGTACCAAAAGCCTACCTTTAGTCTTCTGCATTGCAGCAGACGACTGCCTCTTTCGGTTGTCTGACCTGAAACCTTTGGTGTCCTCCTTTCCTCTTCTTACCTTCCACATCCAATCCGTTTGCACATTTTGTCAAAATATATGGAAAGTCTGACCTCTTCTCCCCGTTGCTACTGCTGTTCTCCGAGGCAATGTGGTTTCTCTCCCCGGATTATTGCTGGAACCTCCTCGTGGTCTCTTCTTTTTCCCATCCTTGCCTGTTTATGGTTTACTTCTTCAGAGAAGCCAGAATGATCTTTTAGAAATGACAGTCGAGTCTGACATCCTCCTGTCCCAAACCCTGTAGGACTCTTCTGTCTCACTGAGGAACCCCAAAGCTCACGGCGGCCTGCAGGGACTTACAAGATCTGGGCCTCTGGTCACTCTTTGCTCTCCCACTGCCCAATTTGTTCATGTGGACCAACCACGTTGGTGTCTTCGGTCTTCCCTAAACCTGCTAAGCATGTCTCCACCTCAGGGTTTGTGCTTCATGTTCCTTCTGTCTGGAATGTTCATTACTTCCTTCTGGTCTCTGTCCAAATGTCACTCTCCCAGAAAGGCCTTTCTTTATCCTTTGACAGATGCCCAAACATATAAGACTGCCCTAAAGGGGCGCCTGGGCGGCTCGGTGGGCTAAGTGGCTCTTGCTTTCGGCTCACGTCATGATCTCCCCGTTTGTGAGTTAGAGCCCCGTGACGGACTCTGCACTGACAGTGTGGGGCCTGCTTGGGATTCTTTCTCTCTGACCTTCCTTGGCTCGCCCTCTCTCTTCCTCTCTCCGTCTCCCTCTCTCTGCCAGTAAATGGATGAATGAATGAATGAACTGTCCTAAAATTTATCTATTGATGACGTAGTGGTTTTGAGGTGTTATGTTGTATATGCATTTGGAAAATTAAAAGGAAATAAACTCTTTGTACTGTAATTTTAGCAATTGAAAGAACCTAGCTTTTGTAAAGTTTCAGTTATAGGCTAGACGAATAAGTGCTAGAGAGCTACTGTTGAAACACAGTGCCAGTAGTTAACAATAGGGTATTGTGAACTTCAAAAGAAAATTTTTTTTTTTTTACAGATTATTTTGACTTTTGACTTATTTATTTATTTTTTAGAGAGCAGGAGAGGGGAGAGGGGCAGAGGGAGAGAGTGAGAATCCCCAGCAATCTCCACGCTCCCGCCGCCCCGGGATCGTGACCTGGGCCAAAACCAAGAGTCGTACGCTCAACCGACTGAGCCCCCCTGGGCGCCCCCCCAAATCCGATAGAGTAGATCTCATGTTAGGTTGTCTTTAACAACCATAACCAACCAAAAGGATACAAGACACGGAAGGTGTTGCATGTCTATCACGTTGATTGTGCTGATGGAATCCTGGGCGTTTGCATGTGTCCGGACTCCTCACATGGTACATGAGAAGTTATGTGCATTTCCTTGGATATCATGTCCATTATTATACAGTAGCGTGGTGAAAAAATACCTACTCTCTCACCTGAGGCTAACTTACTTGATTAACATGAGATTGGAGAAAGTTGAACACACTGGAGGAACACTTAATTTCTTTCAGGGACAGATGGATTCATTTGCTGGCAAACAACTTAGAATCCAAGGTAATTCTGTTAGCTTACTTGTTTGGAACTCTGCAGGACCATTAGAGCTTCTAATAACTCAAAGGTGTGACTTTCTCATTAAATAGCTCTTAATAAGCAGTGTAATTGGATCAAGTGAGACTTTTTTATCTTGTGTGCTGTGGTGAAACTGCCTCTTGCAGACAGTGATAAAGGACTGTGGTTTCAAGTGAATCGATAACATTACCACTTTTTTTTAAAGATTTTATTTTATTTTTGTAAAGTTATCTCTACACCCAGGGTGGGGCTCAAACCCACAGCCCTGAGATCAAGAGTCGCACACTCCACCGACTGAGCCAGTCATGAACCCCGAGATCACTATTTTTTTCTTATCGAGACCCCAAAACTGACCTTATGGTTTTATTTGAAGAGAATTAGTGATTTTTATTTAGTGTAAAAAAAGCAATGTATGCCAATTACAGGGGAGGTGGGGAATTAAATGTAGCAAATACAAGGAGGAATATGATAGGTGGTAATCACCTGTCATCTTATTATCCAGAAAGGTACTTGTTAACATTTTTGCATATTCACTTTTTTCCTTAATCCTTTATATATATGTTTTATATATATACTTTAAACTTGGTTATGTTCATGATTGTTTGCAAAAATTTCTTTCTTTTTAAAAAAAATTTTTAAATGTTTACTCACTTTTTGAGAGAGAGAGAGAGAGAGGCAGAGAGCGAGGCAGAGAGCAAGGGAGACACAGAATTCAAAGCAGGCTCCAGGCTCTGAGCTGTCAGCACAGAGAGCCTGGCACTGGGCTCGAACTCATGAACTGTGAGATCATGACCTGAGCCGAAGTCGGCCACTTAACTGACTGAGCCATCCAGGCGCCCCTTTTTCTTTCTTTCTTTCTTTCTTTCTTTCTTTCTTTCTTTCTTTCTTTCTTTCTTTCATAAGCATTTCCTTATACGATTAAAATTTTGTAAATGTATTTTTCATACCTAATCAGTATTTTATCTGCATATTCCATAGCTTATCTTTTAGATCAATGAATAACTTTACGCCGAAGATGGTCTTGTTTAACCCTATTGTATCGTTTTCTGGCGTTTTAATACTTATTTTGAGAGAGAGGGAGAGCGGGTGCACATGGGGGAGAGGTGGTGAGAGAGGGAGAGAGAATCCCAAGTAGGCTCTGCACTGTTAGTACGGAGCCAAATGCTGAGCCTGATCTCACAAACTGTGAGACAGGTGCCTTCCCCTTTTGTATTCTTTGTATTCTTATACTTTTGAAATGGGGAGTGAATGGAACTTGAAGACCTACATGCCACCCTGGGGGAGGTAGCCAAGAAGTGCCAAACATCAGATCAAATGCTCAGTCAGTAGCACCTTGACTGCCCACTCCCATAACAAAGTGGGCTCGTTTTGTCCTACCTTAGACTTTCAGCTTTATTGTGCCAAGTTCCCTGTGGGATTCAGTTTGGTGGGTGGGCCTTGGGGAGTCTCTTGTGGTCCCGGGCACCAGGCTGGTTCTGCCTTATTTCTGCGGCTTTGAAGACCTGTGCGTCAGTTCGGAGGGAAGCCAGGTTGGGAGCGATCTCCTAGTGTCTGCATTTGGGCCGAGAGGCAGAAATGGTCTTTGAGGTTGAAATGACGCTCTTTGAACAGTGGCTTTATTGTGAGTTTGCCGGTCTGTAGAGCTGCTGCTGCTGTTCATCTAGTCGGTCATCTATTTCCCCCACGGTGTTGAAAAGTTTCCTAGAAACTGTACCTATAAAAATTGCATGTATTGGTTTGAAAATTTGTAAACTTGAAAAAAAAAATGCTGGGGATGCTGGGTGGCTCCGTGGGTCGAGCGTCTGGCTCTTGATTTCAGCTCAGGTCACTGTCCCAGGGTCGTGGGATCGGGCTCTGCGTCGGGCTGGGCGCTGAGGGTGGAGCCGGCTTGAGATTCTGTCTTTCCCTCTTGCCCCTTCCTCCCCCCAACCCCCTAAAAATTCCCACGAGGAGCTACATGTTCCTCTTCCTGCTCCTCCAACTGCTCTTCCTCCTCTTCTTTAAGTATAACTTGTTTGGTAAAGGTTTTATTTTTAAGTAATCTCTACGTCAACGTGGGGCTCGAACTTACAACCCAGAGAGCCAGAGTCGTATGTGCTACCGACTAGTCAGCCAGGAGCCCCTAAATATGATCTTGAAATGAACTGTCAGGGACATTCTACATACCGTATTCTGCCAACTGGACATCGGCGTGTTTTTTTTTTTCCAGGAGCCTCTTCTAATTCTTGCATATGGTGCTTCGTGTCTCCAGGCCAATGTGAAATAATTTACTAAAGGTCTTCTGCTCGGGATGGTTGTGAAGGTTAACTGGTATCTGCTTATTAAGCACCCTACAAATAAAAACAGCCGTGAATAATGCCAGCTGTGGAATAGAAAATTAGTAAATGTTACTTCTTTGGGTAGTTACATGCTTAAAGCGCCTTTTACCCCCAGTGGGGAAATACGCAGAGGTGATACTGCGGGTTTCTAAAGGGTTGTAATACATAGCAGACTAAGGACGTGGCTATAACAGACAATAGCTGTCGACTGAAGCATTCAAGTAAAACTTATGATGTATTCAAGTAACAAAGACCCATTTTCCAGCTCTGTTAGATTCAGCTGGAAACAGTGAAGAACCAGTCTTGTGAGCTTTTGCATGTGTTCTTTGACCTTTTTTTTTTTTTATTTAAGAAAATGTATCAAAATGAATAACAGTGTAATAAAATATCACTAATCTGGGTTCTGCTGATTTAGGATTTGGACTTGGTTCATCGTGATACTATCTATACAAAAGTTATTTGCTCAGTGGAAAAAAAAAAAAAAAGCCAGGGAAGGGATGTGTCTAAGGAGAGTGAATTATTTTCAAACCCTAAATGTGTTGGTAAGTGACTTCCGGTTGCCGTGTTAATTCGGAGGTAAAGTCGTTTAGGGGCGCCTGGGTGGCTGAGACGGTTGAGCGTCTGTCCGACTCTTGATTTCGGTTCAGGTCATGATCTCAGGATTCGTGATCGAGGCCTGCGTCGGGCTCTGAGCTGAGCGCTCAGAGTGTGCTTGGGATTCTCTCTCTCTCTCTCTCTCTCTCTCTCTCTCTCCCCCTCTCTCTCTGCCCCTGCCCCACCCACCCACACACTCTCTCTCAAAATAAACAAACTTAAAAAAAAGAAGAAGAAGAAAACTGTTCACAAATATGTTTTTCTATTTCTGGCTCTTATTAATTTATTTTGGTCTTCGTTTCGTGAGTCTAATTCGTGAGAAAGATACAGATCCTTCTGTATTTCTCACTTTCTGTTTTGGAAAGTTGATCTGAAAGCAAAATAAACAACAGAATTCTGATTCTAACATTTTTTCTTTTTTTTTTTTTTTGGAGCATATTGTGTATTAGCTACTGTGCTAAACACAGCAAGTCAAAAATCACATTACTAACTGCCCATTGCACCCCAGGCCCAGCAGTGGTGAGCCAGACACAGCTGTTTCTCTCAAGAAAACTCGAAAAGTCCAGGGGAATAACGAGGCAGGCTTGGTCAGAGAGGAGCCCTTCCTGTTCGACAGCCTTCTTCGCCAGTGTCTGAGCAGGTACAGCTGCGATCCCACGGCAGCTAGCCCCTTCACAACGAGAAGGTCTTCTCCATCTTGAGGATGGATTACAGTCCTCACAGGGCTGGAAGGGACGTTAGAAATTGCCTGAGCCCAGCTCTGCATCTCAGCCTCTTCTTGTCCTTGCCTGGAAGGTGATGTAGTCCTCACCCTGTTTTCTGAGACGGCCGCGGGAAGTGAGAAGGGACGTGGCGTGGCTTCCGTGTAGTCTTTTTCTTCTGGACATTTCTTCCCGAACATTCCACCATGGTTGCAAACTCTGTGTTCTTACAAATGACCTCATCCATACGGAAATTGCTCTCTGTCTCACGGAGCTGTGTTTTGAACTGTCACATGATGGGGCCACCTGCCAGCCAAGCATTCCTTTGCGGAAGTGTGGCCGTCTGTGCCTGTGGGGTAGTGTTTGAGCAAGCGTTTGGGCAAAGGATTGCTTTCATCTGTTTCAACGAATATTTACCTATTTATTTAAAAATGGAAAATGGTTTTTTAATAAACTGTCTTGTGCTTGCTAAAAAAAAAAAAAAGGGAAGTGTAAATATGGAAGTTTTGATATCACTGGTAAGAATCTGCATGGACCAGGGCGCCTGGGCGGCTTAGTCGGTTAAGCGTCCGACTTTGGTGCAGGTCATGATCTCACAGTTCGTGGGTTTGAGCCCTACATTGGGCTCTGTGCTGACAGCTCGGAGCTTGGAGCCTGGAGCCTGCTCTGGATTCTGTGTCTCCCTCTCTCTCTCTGCCCCTCCCCTGCTCATGCTCTGTCTCTCAAAAATAAATAAACATTAAAAAAAAAAAAGAATTTGCATGGACCTAATGAAAGATCCACACACTCATTGCCATGACAAGAGTAGCCAATCTTTGTTTTTGTTAGATGCTCACTGGACTTGAACTGAATGGTCAGTGATGAAATGAAAATGTAAAATCAAGAAATATACAGGATGAGGGTCGGTTTATATTGATCGTTTTTGTGTTTTGTGCTCTGCATGGGATGCCTCCGGTTTTTTTAAAGATTTTTTTTGAGGGCTCCTGGGTGGCTCAGTTGGTTGGGCATCCTGACTCCTGATTTCAGCTCAGGTGACCATCCCAGGATCGTGGGATTGACCCCTATGTCAGGCTTCACACACAGTGTGGAGCCTGCTTCAGATTCTCTCTCTCTCCCGCTGCCCCCACCCCTGTTTGTGTGTGCTCTCTCTCTCTCTCTCTAAAAAAAAAAAAAAATTAATAAAAGATTTTATTTATTTATTTATTTATTTATTTATTTATTTATTTTTAACTTTTATTTATTTTTGAGACAGAGAGAGACAGAGCATGAACAGGGGAGGGGCAGAGAGAGAGGGAGACACAGAATCTGAAACAGGCTCCAGGCTCTGAGCGGTCAGCACAGAGCCCGACACGGGGCTCGAACTCACGGACCGTGAGATCATGACCTGAGCCGAAGTCGGACGCTTAACCGACCAAGCCACCCAGGCACCCCAAAAGATTTTATTTTTGGGTGCCTGGGTGACTCGGTTGAGCGTCTGACTTCGGCTCAGGTCATGACCTCATGGTTCGTGAGTTCAAGCCCCGCGTCAGGCACTGTGTTCAGGGCCTGGAGCCTGCTTTGGATTCTGTGTCTCCCTCTCTCTCTGCTTCTCCCATGCTCACACTGTGTCTCTCTCTCAAAATAATAAATAGACATTAAAAAAATGATTTTATTTTAAAGCAATTGCTACACCCAGGGTGGATTGCAATGTATACAAAGATACATAGCTGTTTGCATGTGCTGATGAACTACTTTGGGAACAGGTTTTTTGTTTTGTTTTGTTTTAAAGAGATGCTAGATTCTCTGGGATGCAGCAAGATGTAGTAGGAAAAACAAGGCGTTGGATTCAGACTAAGAATAATAATAGCCAACATTTTGAAAGTGTTCGTTATGTGCCTGGTTGTGAGTAAAGTGCTTTAATGCATTATCTTAATTTGAAAAAAACTCTGCATCAGTTGTCCTTTATAGAGTAGCGGTTACGAACGTGGACTTCGGAGACAGATTGCACGGTTCGTATTTGTGCTCAGCTTCTTACATAATTAGGCAATTAATTTTGACCTCTCTTTGCCTCACTTGGTTTTTCATATGAAAATGTGGATAATAATAGTAGTCCTGTCATGTGGTTATTTTGAATATCGGATGAGAGAAGACACATAAAGGGCTTCGACAGTGCCTGCCTGGCACATGGTAAAACTCAATATCCTGGCTATTAATACCACTGTATAACCTCAGGCAAGTTTCTTCCTCTCTGAGATGTCGTTTTCTCATGTGGGAAGTGGGAGTTAATAATATCTACCTCAGAGTTACTGTGCAGACCCAATAGGATCAGTTTTAAAAAAATTTTTTTTTGAATGTTTTTATTTATTTTGAGACAGAGAGAGATGGAGCATGAGTAGGGGAGGGGCAGAGAGAGAGAGAGAGAGAGAGGGAGACACAGAATCCGCAGCAGGCTCCAGGCTCTGAGCTGTCAGCACAGAGCCCGATGCAGGGCTCGAACCCATGAACCACGAGATTATGACCTGAGCTGAAGTCAGCTGCTCAACCAGCTGAGCCACCCAGGCGCCCCTGAGTGAATCTGTATTAAACAGGTACTTGTTATATGCTGGGGTCACAGTGGCCAAAAAGAGAGACCAGGTCCCTTCCTGCAAGAGTTTGCCATCCATTGCGGGGGTAGAAAGAGGCAGCGGAAATAAGTGAATGATGACCATTTGAGATTGTGATAAAGCTGTGAAGGATGTTGCTTCCCAGTGCACTATTATCTTTTTAAAGTTTTATTTACTCTCTGGGGCACCTGGGTGGCTCAGTTGGTTGGGTGTCCAACTCTTGGTTTCAGTTCAGGTCCCGATCTTGTGGTTTCGTGGGTTTGTGCCCCGCGTTGGGCTCTGTGCGGGTAGTGCGGAGCCTGCTTGGGATTCTCTTGCCCTCTCTCTCGGCTCCTTCCCCGCTCGCGCTGTGTCTCTCTCAAAATAAATAAATAATACTTCCAAAAAAATTTTTAAGTAATCTCTACACCCAGTGTGGGGCTCGAACTCATGACCTCAACTCAAAAGTTGTATGCTCTACTGACTGAGCCAGCCAGGTGCCCCCAGTGCCATATTTACTTTATTTCAGGGCTACATTGACTTAGTTAACAGTGGGGAAATTTTCTGTCTTCCTCTAAAATTCTTGTGCTTATTTGATCTTCAGCTTTCACCAGCACTAAGAATGCAGGTTAAAATAACTAAACTGTAACTATTGCATGCTACATGAATTTAGTAATTTAGCTTTCATGGAAAATAAGAACTGAGGTTGAATGGTCACTTTGCAGCAATCAAGAAAAATGTTGCTTTTTAACTTGTAATCAGTCTACACAATTCTTTTCAAGAGTGAGAGCTTTTATTTTGGTGTAAACTTTACCCGGGAGTCTAAATGGGAAAATGTTAATGGTTATGTTTCTCCTTAAAAATGGAAGAAGTTTTTGCATGGTTTAAAGGTAATTGCATCTATCTAGTTAAATTACATCGACCTGTTTCAATATTACTATTTCCATAAAGTGTTGGTAAAATGGCTAACAAAGGAATCTTTTCAAAAACATTTTTTAAAACAGTTTTATTTATTTTGGGGAGAGAGAGAGAGAGACAGAGCATGAGTAGAGGAGGGGCAGAGAGAGAGAGAGAGAGAGAGAGGGAGACAGAATCTTAAGCAGCTCCTGAGCTGTCAGCACAGAGCCCGATGCAGGGCTCGAACCCACAAACTGCGAGATCATGATCTGAAACGAAGTCGGACGCTTAACCGACTGAGCCACCCAGGTGCCCTGGCTAACAAAGGAATCTTTTATCATTTCTCAAATTTTCCTAGTTTGTTGCTCACTGCATCACACCTGTTAATGATGGATTTCTATGCTTGCAGTAATTTGGTTTCAGAAAGTTCTATCTTTGTTTCTAAAGTATGTGTTAGTATCTGAATAAATATTTTGGTGACTATTCAAAATTGCAAAAACACATGGTCTTGTGAAAAAAATTAGAAAATAGGAACAGGCAAAACCAAAAATCACCCATAAGGTATATTTTCCAGGCTTTTCCACATCCACCTGTGCTCAGACAATCTGGATTTGAATTTCAGCTTACTTTACGACCTTGAAAAAAACCGATCTAACTTTTCTGTGCCTCGGTTTCTTCATCTGCAAAATGAGTACTTATCTCATAGGGTTATTGGAGGGTTAAATGAGTTAATATAGGTGAAGTGCATAGAATATTGCTTGGCCCTTAGTAAGAACCCCCTATGTGAGGTTTTAAAATTTTTTTTTTTTTTTTTTTTTTTTTTTTTTTTTTTTTTTTAAAGAAACCACAGAAATTTAATTCTCACAGTTCCGGAGGCTGACCGTCTGAGATTAGGATGCCGGCATGGTGGGACCTTCTTCTTGGGTCATAGGCAGCAACTTCTCTCTGTGTCCTTATATGGTGGAAGACCTAAAAAACTTGTTATTATGGAAGTTTTCAAACATACGCAAAAATAGAATAGTATTATGAACTCAAATGTACTCCTCTGTTATGAGCATTTAGATAGACATTCTTGTTTTAATCTATCCCTCCCCCCCTTCCCCCAGGGTAAGTGGAATATTTTATAGAAAATCCTTAATGTCCTATCATTACCCCCTAAATACTTCAGCTTATACTATATTAATATTTGCTGAGAAGTAAATTATTTTAGAGAACCAGTGCACAGAATTAGGGTCATTTATTTTAAGTTTTATTTATTTAAGTGATCTCGACACCCAACATGGGCTCAAACTCAGGTTCCTGAAATCAAGAGTCTCCTGCTTTTCTGACTGAGCCGGCCAGGCACCCCACAGAGTCATTTTTGAGGGGAGGAAACACAAGTAAAATACTTATAAAATATATTCTGTGGTGCTTTACCAAATTCTAGTTAACTGAATAGTATTTGAAGTAAAATTATAAAAGTGGAGATTTTAGCTGTTCAGATTAGACCTTTATTTGGAAGATCTTTAAAATGATTGGGTATCAGTTTTTATTATAAATATACTGTAAAGATGATTTTGTATCAACATGAAATATTTATCTCAAAAACGCACTGAGCAATTTGAGTATTCTTTTGGTGGAGCAAAAAATTTCAAAATTGTAATAGAAAAAATCATCTCATAAAAGAGCTAATTTGAAGACTTTGAAGGCTTAGATTAGATACTGTAAAAATTCTAGGTAAGTATATCTTTAGATTTTTTACATTTGATCTTAGCCAAAAGGCCGAGAAGCCTTTAGATTAAATTTTTTAAAATGTTTATTTATTATTTTTGAGAGAGAGAGAGAGAAGAGTGTGAGTGGGGGAGGGGCAGAGAGAGAGAGGGAGACACAGAGTTGGAAGCAGGCTCGAGGCTCTGAGCTGTCAGCACAGAACCCGACGTGGGGCTCGAACTTGCAGACTGTGCGATGACCTGAGCTGAAGTCGATGCTTAACTAACTGACTGAGCCACCCAGGCGCCCCAAGCCTTTAGATTTAAAAAAAAAAAAATCTTTAGGTTTTTTAAAAATAACTTTTTAATCTTTATTCTCTTATATATTTGGCACATAAATGCCTACACAGATATGACACTTAAAAAAAAGATTACTCAGGAATAATTAGGGAAAATGTAACAAAATCAGGCATTCTTCAAGGAAGTGGTTTTGTGTTTTACTTTAATGCCTGGTTCTCCTGGACAGCAATCAGTTCTAACTTGGAATTTCCTGCCTTTGGTCTTATTTTAGACTCTCACTTCAAAATCTGTGAGTAAGTAGCATGTGATATAAACGGAGAAAGAACTAAATTGTAAAGGCAGGGATTTGATTGCTGTTTGATGTATTTTCGTAAATTGTAACCGGTGAGATCATCAGAAGCCGTAGCCACCTACATTTGCTCGGCACTTGAATTACAGACCCTGAAATTCCTGGGGCCTCGTGCAGCCATGACCGGAACGTGCCGGTCATGCCTCGTGGTACTGATGGTCCAGGGATGCACTGAGCCACAAAGGGAGCACCCGCCCTCCCTTCTCACCTGAATCGCCAGCCTGATCAGCCTTTTTGGCAAGTTGCTTAACCTCTTTGACGTTCAGTTTCTTCATTTCTCTGGGGAAAAAGAAGTAAGGAAGGGAGCTGGTCTCAGGTCTACCGTGTTACTAAGGAAGTACGACCTACTGTAACAAAGAGATCCCCAAATGCGATGGTTCAAACAAAGTAGAAGATTCTTTCTTTCTCATGTAATAGTTGGAGTTTCAGGTATATAGTTCTGCTCTGTGCTGTCATTTAGGGATCTGGGTTCTTTCCATCCTGTTTGTTTCTATTTTTTTTTTTAAGTTTATTTATTTTGAGAGAGAGAGAGAGAGAGAGAGAGAGAGGCAATGAGAGATGGTGAGGGAGAGAATCCCAAGCAGTCTCCTCACTGTCAGCCCAGAGCCCGATGTGGGGCTTGAACTCAGGAACCATGAGATCGTGACCTGAGCTGAAATCAAGAGTTGGATGCTTAACTGAGCCACGCAGGTGCTCTGTCCCGTTGATTTGAGGCGGCAGGTGGCAGTTGGATTTCAAAGGTTTTGCAGCAAGAGCTGAAGCTAGGATTGACTCTCTAGGAAATATCAGGGTTTAATACTGGGTGACAAAATACAATCCCAAGGCCAGATTCTAGACAGCATGTGTAAAAGCAGTTAGGGACCAACAAGTGGTAGATGAGAAGCTATGCAGGCAATAGACCTCAATAGCGGATTGCAAAGCAAGGTGCGAGGGTGAAAAGTACAGACAGTTTTTTTTTTTTTCCTTCTTTAAAAAGCAGGGCGAAGCAATTAGGAGGGATTGGAGTATACCCCTGAGCCACAGTCTTGACAAACTTGTGAGAGCGGCTCAAATATATTGATGGTGCCATCAGCTTTTGTCTATGCTGTTAAGAGTAACAAAAAATCGTCACATATATGGTTTAAATCCCCAGGGTGACGGTTCTGTAGCTTCGTTTGAGGGAGAAAGAAACAATACATACATAACTGAGAGTTGGAATAGTCGCTAAAGACTTGGAAAGTCCTCCTAGATTTTGTGTCTCTGAAGCACAGGGTCCCTTTAATGTGAACGAAGTATATATTTTTATCAGTCTGCTAACGTAAACTGGCTTCAGGAGTGTACTTTCAGTAGCCCTGATTTGACCTACATTGCCGCCGTGAGTCCTTCCCATAAAGGAATTTGGTGGTGAAGAGTGCTCAAAGTTGTCTTTCTCTGTGATCACCAGATCCCTCCAGCCCCCGCATCCCGTTCCCAACCACCCTACATAATCCCTCTGCCGGATTCCCGTAGCAAGTGTGAGTATAATTAGATCTTTCATTTTCCAGATTGTGCATGCCATTTGAAGTTGGACGCTCAACACCTTTGCGTGATAGATGGTTGTGTATGTTCGTATCCTAGAGAAACTATGGAGAAACTTGAAAACCTAAAGTGCTTTGTCTACCTGCTGCTCCTTTATTACCTCTAGAATGCAGTTGATAGATTTCTTGTCTAATTTTTTTATACTTTAAAAAAAATATTTATTTGAGAGAGAGAGAGAGAGAGGGAGCCAGAGTGCGAGCTAGGGACGGGCAGAGAGAGAGGGAGACACAGGCTCCAGGTGCCGAGCTGTCGGCGCAGAGCCCGATGTAGGGCTCACACGTAAACTCACGAACCGTGAGATCATGACCCGAGCCACAGGTGGGTGTTCAACCGACCCAGGTGCCCCTGTAGATATATTTTCTTGGAAGTCTTCTGATGCTGCTGGAACACCGTGGCAGATCAGGTGATAATTGCTTAAGTTAAGCAAATGCTTTGATTCACTTGGAACTTGAAGGCCTTATTAAAAATTCACTTTCTGATTTAGATTTAGGGCCAAAAGGCACAATGACAGGTTGGAGATAAATCTTTTAAAAGCAAACCCTTTTTTTGTCACATGTGGTTTATGGAGCGTATCGTGAGTGGTTTCCTTTTAGTGAAGAGTGTCCCGGTAAGACGTAATATATAAATTGTTTTCCTTAACGTATTAAATGCCCAAGGGAAGTTGAGATTAAAAGTAGGACCCAAGCTAGACTACCAGTGCTAAAGCAAGCATTATGTACTCTTGTTTTTTGAAATTCCCTAAGAGGATATGATGTTCTGATACCCGGAAAGGCCACATGGTTGTGATTAACCTTGAAATCCAAGTCTCTGGCAGATGAAAGACACTTGGAGCTTGCAGCCCAAGGATAGCAAATCAAGGATGATATCAAATCATAATGCAGCTTGGGTAGTGGTTTTTAGAATGGCTGGCAGCTGTTTATTAGGAAGGATCCCGTCGCCATAGATTTTAAAAATGTGTTCATTCTCTGGCGTGTCACACGAGTGTTAGGGCTTCTTTTGTAAACTTTAGCTCTTCGTCATCTGTACTTAGGTAATCTTGATGAAACGGCCCTCTTTTACTCTGTCGGCCTGCCTCCTGCACACAGAGTCATTCTTTCTGTAAGGGTTGGCTTTTTCACTGCATAAGAAGCTATTAGCCTTACCAGCCGCTCATCGGTCCCCAAAGCATTTTGGAATTTCACCATTCGGGGCCTGGATCAGAGAGGGTAACCACACATTTTCTTCTAGTTAGCTCTATGGCTGTTGACACGTGGGTAAGTCTATTCTGTGATACGTTTCTAAGCGTCTGCTGCTCTGGAGAGTCTAAGGTGTACTTTCTACCAAGTTGGAGCGTCAGAAATCTGTACTCGGATTCCATTAGCTGGGGCTGTTTTGCTGAATCACGTGGTGTGTTATCCCGATGGTTTTATTCAGGGTTTTCTTTAAGGAAGAAGTAATATAAAATTCCCTTTAGCTTACGTTATTGGCAGTGTTGCTTATTATATCACTCTGTACTCCCCAGATAAAGCCTCATCTGACAAATTTCCTTGAGGTTAGAAGTATGAAAAAGATCGTTTTCTTTGATAAAAGGTACTTTCCTGCCCATCTTTTACACAATAAAAGATGTGTAAGTTACCTTATTTGTATATTTACTTGTGCCTGGGAGCACAGGGCCAAATCTGAATGTCAATTTTAGCAATTGTGTCAGTAAATTTTATAAATTAGTTGAAAAAATTGTCATTATTTAAGCCAGGAGTCAGCAAACTGTGGCCCACTATCCTCCTGTTTTGTAAATAAAATTTTATCATAGCACAGCTCTGGTCGCTATGGCTGCTTTCAGGCTACAATGGCAGATGTGAGTAGTTGCTATCTGACCCTTATATTTATTTATCTTTATAATGTTTTCTTTATTTTTGAGAGTGAGAGTGTGAGTGGAGGAGGGACAGGGAGAGAGGGAGACAGAAGGTCTGAACTGGGCTCTGCGCTGACAGCGACAGATGCGGGGTTTGAACTCGCAAACCGTGAGATCGTGAACTGAGCTGATGCTGGACGCTCAACCAGCTGGGCCACGCAGGCGCCCCACTACCTGACCCTTTAGAAAAGAATATTTCCAATCCTAATGCAATTAGTCACATGATGGTGTTGGTCAGCCCAAATACTGCAAGAATATAAAACAAGGTGACTATTACAAGACGTGGCTACTGGAGAGAGGCTTGACAGAAAAAGATGTGCTATGAAAGAAATTTCATCTTTTTTTTTTTTTTATTTTTTTTTTTCAACGTTTATTTATTTTTGGGACAGAGAGAGACAGAGCATGAATGGGGGAGGGGCAGAGAGAGAGGGAGACACAGAATCGGAAACAGGCTCCAGGCTCTGAGCCATCAGCCCAGAGCCCGACGCGGGGCTCGAACCCACGGACCGTGAGATCGTGACCTGGCTGAAGTCGGACGCTTAACCGACTGCGCCACCCAGGCGCCCCAAGAAATTTCATCTTTAAATAGAGGGAACATATAGAGAAGGGTATTTTATGCAGGCAAGAACAGCCTAAGGAAAATTCCTTAGGAATGAGCACGTGGGACTAATTTGAGAAGTGTTGTGGCCAGATCGGAATCAGACAGCAGTGAGGATGAAGGTGACCAGGAGAAATGGTTGATGGATCTTCAAAGCTCAGAATCCGGGGCGCCTCGGTGGCGCAGTCCGTTAAGCGTCCGACTTCAGCCAGGTCACGATCTCGCGGTCCGTGAGTTCGAGCCCCGCGTCAGGCTCTGGGCTGACGGCTCGGAGCCTGGAGCCTGTTTCCGATTCCGTGTCTCCCTCTCTCTCTGCCCCTCCCCCGTTCATGCTCTGTCTCTCTCTGTCCCAAAAATAAATAAAAACGTTGAAAAAAAAAAATAAAATGTTCTAAGCTCAGAATCCGAATCTGCATTGAGTCTGACAGGCTAGTGAGACCCCCGCTCTGAATTCTTCGCAGGGAAATGATGTGATGGAAATCACGTCGTAGGACAGTGAACCTGACAGCAGCGTAAGGGATGCGATCGTGCGTGGAGATCCCGAGACCACGCAGTTAGTGAAGGAAGCCTAGCGTGAGGAACTGAGGCGAGGAGGGTAGAAACGGGGAGGAGAGGCAGGCTGTGAGGTGCTGGGAGCGAGGAAACCGACTCTGATTGAGTGGATGTAGAGGATGGTAGCAAAGAAACTCGAGAGAGGGAAACTGAGAAACGTGGGACCGAAATGGTAAACTTTTTTTTTTTTCAACGTTTATTTATTTTTGAGAGAGAGAGAGAGAGAGAGAGCAGGGAGGGGCAGAGAGAGAAGGAAACAGAGGATCCGAGGCGGGCTCCGTGCTGACAGCAGATAGCCTGATGAGGGGCTTGAACTCACAAACCATGAGATCATGACCTGAGCCACAATCAGATGCTCAACCATCGAAGCCACGAAGGCACCTCATGATAAATGTTTTTGTGAGTAAAACATGTACTTTCTTTTTGAGCTCTCTAGTCTCTAGCTTGCTTGCTTGCCTTATTTATTTATTTATTTTAATTTTTTTTTTTAAGCTTTATTTTTGAGAGAGAGAGAGAAAGTGGGGGAGCAACAGAGAGAGAAGGAGACACAGGATCCAAAGCAGGCTCCAGGCTCTGAGCTGTCAGCACAGAGCTCGACGCAGGGCTCGAACTCACAATCCGTGAGTTCGTGACCTGAGCCAAAGTTGGACACTCAACCGACTGAGCCACCCAGGTGCCCGTCTCTGGCTTTATTATTATTATTATTATTATTATTTTTATTATTTTATTTTATTTTTTTCCAGTTGCTATCTTTGTAAGAGAAAGCAGGGAAGTATTTAGCTACATGACTGGGCTCTGGGAGTTTCCAGGAAGGAAGAGAGCACAAGGAGCTTGGGAGCAGGAAGATGGGACGCAGGAAGTGCAGTGGACAGAGGAGTAGGAGTCCGTGGAGCAGAGTTTCCCAGTGTTTATCCCAGGAAAGAAAGGCTGGCTGTATAGATTGTTAATGGATATTTCTAGAAAAAAGGGTGCCATGATCAGATAAGTTTGGTAAGCTCTGGGTGAAGCAAAGTTTATCAGCCTTCTTGCTTTAGAAATTCCGAGATTCTATAATTAATGTGTATCATCATTTATATCTTCAACTAAGATCTGTCTCTCCGGTTATAGATTCATGTATCCAACTTTCTACCCACCATCTCCATTTGTATATCTGTTAGACACCTGAAACTTACCTGTTCAGAATGAAACTCCCAGTCTTTGCCCACAAAACTTGTTTCCCTATGTCAGTTGATGGGGACTCCATCTTTTCCTTTAGTAAAAAAAAAATGTCATGGTAAGTGATGTATACATTTTTTGCCCTAAATTTTGCTTTTTTTTTCTTTTGAGAGAGGGAGAGGGTGCAAGTGAGTGAGGAGCAGAGAGAGAGAGAGAGCGAGAGGAGAGAGAGAATCCCATGAAGGGTAAAGAGGGGAGAGAGAGAGAGAGAGAGAGAGAGCATGCAAATGAGCGAGGGTCAAAGAAAGGGAGAGAATGGGGCTCACCCAAAGCAGGGCTCGTGCTCACGCGATGCGGGGCTCCAACTCACCAACCGTGAGATCATGACGTGAGCTGAAGTCCGATGCTTAATGATTGAGCCACCCAGGCGCCCTAAATTGTTTGGTTTAATGTATAAAATGCCCAAAGAAATGGAGATTAAAATTAAAGGTGCTCAGATCAAAAACTTTGGATTCATCTCTGAACCTTTCCTCTATACTCTCATGCAATCATTAGCCACAACCACATTGCTCTCCCTTCAATTATATCTCGAATCTGAGCATTTCTTCTTTTAAGTGATTCTGTTAAAATCTAACCACTTTTTCCCTGTAGTAGCTTCCTGTTTCACTCAGGATAGATACATCTGTCCTACTGGTGATCTACCAGACCTCTTATGATCTGTCTTCTCGTTGGCTTTCTGATTTCCCGTTCTCTTCTGCCGTCATCCACTCCTGACTCCTTTCTTTGCTCTTTCTAGACCGAACCTTAAGCACTTTATGGGCTTTGGGCTTTTGCACTCACTGTTTACTGTGCCTGTGACACTCTTCCCCCAGACATCTGTATGGGTTACTCACGAATGTCAGACTCTCTAGATGAGACTGGCCCTGACTACCATATTTATTTTTTATTTTTTTAATTAAAAAAATTTTTTTTAATGTTATTTGAAGGAGAGAAAGACAGCATGAGCAGGGGAGGGGCAGAGAGAGACACACACACAGAATCCGAAGCAGGCTCCAGGCTCCGAGCTGTCAGCACAGAGCCGGACGTGGGGCTCGGGCTCCTTAACCCTGAGATCATGACCTGAGCTGAAGTCGGAGGCTTAACCCACTGAACCACCCAGGTGCTCCTCTGACTGCCATATTTAAAATAGAAAGTATTTCTGTAATATTCTAAGCTCCATGAGTATAGGGATTTTTGTCTGTTTTGTTTCCCGTGGTCACCAAAGCACCCAGAACAGTGCCTGACACCAAGTAGACAGTCACCTAATAAGTACTTGTTACATGAGTGAATGAAAATCCAAGGTGGGAATATATGTTCCTTACAAAATCTTTTCAAAGTTTATTTATTTTGAGAGAGAGGGAGAGTTCGTACAGGTCGGGGAGAGGCAGGGAGAGGGAGAGAGAATCCCAGGCAGGCTCCACACCGTCATCTCAGAGCCCAACATGGGGCTCGATCTCATGAAATCTGTGAGATCACAACCTGAGCAGAAACCGAGTCGGATGCTTAACCCCTCACTTAAACGCCCGAGCCAGGCACCCCTACAAAATCCTTTTTTTTTTTTTTTTTTTTTTTTTTTTACCCTCTTGGCATATCCTGTATTTCTCAGGGACACACTTTGGGGAATTCTGTTCTGATATCTTACAGAATTCAAACGAGCAGAAAATTCCAAGAAAGAGGAGACAGACACATCTGGAAGTTGAAGAAATTTTGACCTGAAACTAATGGATAGATTTTGATAGGGGGCGTAATTTGCAGTCTGAGAATAAGCTGTTTCAGTGCTGTGAAATGTCTAATTCAAGGGAGTTAAGTTGGACCTAGATGTTGAAGAAGAAGGCTAGGATAAACGATCGCTTCAGAGAATTTAGCCTTGGAAAAAGGGGACGAAAGTAGTTACAGCCACGGGTTCAACAAAAGGCGCCGACGTTTGTGAGACCAGCAGAGCTTGGTTTGATGGCCTGTTATTTTTATAAGGTAATCTGGAGTACCTGCATTAAAATTTTTTTTTTAATTTTTAATTATTATTTTTAGTTATATTGTAATAAATAGGTGAGCTAAAGCAATTTATTTTTCAAAGTAGTGTAATTTGGTGGGTTTAGTGCTGCATGGACTGGATAAATTGAGATCCTTAGGAAATCCTGTCAGTAGTTTCACCACCTTGCCCTCCTGCATCTTTTTTTGTATGCTTGAAAACTATTTTGTCTTTTTCTCTCCTCTCCTCTCCTCTCCTCTCCTCTCCTCTCCTCTCCTCTCCTCTGCCTTCTTTCCTTTTTTCCTTTTTTCTTTCTTTTTTTTTTTTTTTGACAGCCCAGTGGGAATGAGAGGTGTGATGTAAATATTAAAAGTTGGTGCTAATTGCTTGCTCTTTTAGCAGACGAGCAATCTGTTTCATTGTGTGAGTTTCTGGGTCATTTCTATACTTCCTGCGAAAAGCTCACTTAGGCATTACACTTGTCACTAGTGGTTGGATTAGTGCTTAAATGAAAGCTTGTGGTACAGTTTAAACAGTTTTGGGGAAGTTCGAGTCTTTCTCCCTTGGAAGTTTTGATCCATGAAAGAGTTTCTATTTTAAACATGTGGTTGAACTTTTAAAGTCACGTTATTTGCACTCGAGCTTTTGGAGTTTTTGTTTGTTTGTGTGTTTGTTTTCATAGCGCGAATTAATCTGTTTCAGGATTAGCTTTAATGGGAAAAACCAAAGGCGGTTGAGCATTATTGTTTACTTATAATCGTGGCATTTGTGGACTGAAGTCGTTGGTATGATTGTATGGCAACAATTACTCTGCAGAGCCCTATGCTTTATTTCCATTGTTGTCTTTGGAACGAATTGCTTTCATGTTATGTGAAGAGTAATTGCTTTGAACTCCTTTTCTGGACTAACAAGTATTCTTTTGTTTTGATTACAGAGTCTGCATGTATACCTGTAAGAGAATCTGAGGAATAAAAAATGTCAGATGATATCAGGAAAAGGTTTGAATTTCCAAATTCTCTTATCCAATCACAGGTAATTTTTATTTATTTAATTATTTTTGCTTCATGGTAACAACTGAACCTTGCTGGTGGATTGTTGATAGAACTTCATCTTTTTAACATTAAATATTTTACTCCATATGTAGGGATAATTATTATTTTATTAACTTTTACGTAAGTTAATTTGAAAATTTATATTGAGGGGCGCCTGGCTGACTCCGTTGGTGGAGTACGTGACTCTTGATCTCGGGGTCATGAGTTCAGACCCCGCGTTGGATGTAGAGATTACGTTAAAAAAAGAAAATGAGGGGGCACCTGGGTGGTTCAGTCGGTTGAGTGTCCGACTTCGGTTCAGGTCATGATCTTGCAGTTTGTGGGTTCAAGCCCCGCTTTGGGCTCTGTGCTGACAGCTTGGAGCCTGGAGCCTGCTTCGGATTCTGTGTCTCTCTATTTCTGCCCTTCCCCCACTCACACTCCGTCTCTCTCTCTCTCTCTCTCTCGCTCTCAAAAATAAACATTAAAAAAATAAAATAATGGAATAAAATAAAAATTTGTGTGTGATGTAGGAGGGTAAATATTTGAAACTGACCAATCTCAGCTTCTATTTATTTCATACTTTTCTTATTAGACCTAATAAAACTTGGATTAACTAGGAGGCCCCTGAATCTGTATTATCTATCTATCTATCTATCTATCTATCTATCTATCTATCTATTTATTTTAGTCTGTAATTAATTTTTGGGAATAGAAGCAAATGGCTATGCATCTACAGAGTATGAGAGATTAAGATTTGAAATGGTATATTTTACCCCTGGACGGCAATTAAGAATAAGAGATTTTGATAGGTAGTGACGTTCAGTAAGTAAGTCACTTGGAGGAACAAACTTGATGTATGTACTAACGTAGGCAGGGGATGGTGACAATGTATTTTAGAGAACTTTTCAGTTATTAGGGCTAAAACAAAAGTGGTTTTCTGGTCAGCCTTCCCCTAACCAGAAGCATTCTGGTTAGTCAAGATACCATAATAGCTTACTGTTTTTTCTTGTGAGAGCGAAGCCAAGGGGCCAGCAGAAGCCTGCCTGAAGACTGGAAGACACCCAGCGTCTGGGCTGCATTCGACACTTAACTCCGGAGATGCCTGCTGTGGGAATTGACTTAGCTGGGTAGTGGGGAACCCTTCCATGAGGAGTAGAACACTCCTTATGCAAGATTCCCTTCTACCTGACTGGGTTGGAATCCTATCCTGTGCAGCACAGGTCCTTACCATGAAGAGGAAGATGATGGCGTGGAGGATCCCGTCCACAGTTTTTTGTTTCTCTGTGCCTGCAGCCCCTTCATTAGCATAGATAACCGAGAACCGCCTGTGTGTGTTACCGTTACATTAACTGCAAAGTGCACATGTATTGTTTCACCGAGGATGTCTCTTTAGTCTATTATGGAAAACTTACGTAGCAGTATAGGGTCATTTATCCCTATTTTGTACTTTAAAATTTTGTTACTTCAAAATCAATTTAGCCTCTGTTCTCTGATTTGTTGGAAAGATACATAGACAGGCAAGAGGAAGAAGCTGAACCTGGTGGGCAGTGGGGGAATGTTTGTCAGGAAGCTGATATTCTTCTAGTCTTTTCTAAATGTGAACGGTGTCTTTTTTTTTTTTAATTTAATTTAATTTTTTTTTTTGGTCTCTGTTGTGTTTCACATTCATTTTATTTGGGTCTTGCAATTGTGCCCTGTTCTCTGTGAATACTTCTTATTGTTCTTTTGTAACCACTGCTCAGTGTTAGCACCATATTTCATTGATTCACACACATCTTTTCACATTTTAACGTCTTTGAAAATGGGTTGCATCTAGTAATTCGTGGCAGCAGTTGTTACACAGTTGGTGTGGCTTGCACAATTGTGAACTTGGCCACGATTTTCTAAATGAGTCTGAAAGGGCTCTTCTGTTAATAGAAAATCACAATTCTACATTATGAGGAGCATTATATAATATAGGTTTAATTGGCAGCCTTTTTTCCCTAGTGGTTCATAAAATAATGGTGCATCTTGCAGTTGATGGCCAGTTACAGTCAATGAAATATGGTATATTTTGTAAATGGGCACCAAAACTGTTCACCGGTCTTCAGTTCTTGTTACTATTCCTTTCACTGGGAGGTAAGAGACAGTTAATTGATCTTAAACTTAATATTCATGTAAATGAGTGATTTATATTGCAAAACTGAGACCATCATGCGCTGAGGTCTTAAAGGATTTCCGATGTGTGAAATACAGAAAAGAAACAAAGGAGTGGGTGCTGTGTTTTTCTGCGCGCTTTTCCGGAGACTTAAGGGAGTGCAAGGCTGACAGGGATTCACAGGTGTATCATATGTTGGTCCAAGTGCAGGGTCAACACTTGGCTGGAGTTGGAAAGGTATTTCCCAGCCCGTGCACAGGGTGGCTGTCCTTGCTGCCAGCCCCCAGCTCTAAGACGGTGGTGCTGGGTGGGGCCAAAGAACTACAATGGAGTTGGGGTGGTAGGAAAGAATGATATTTATGTACTTAAGTCATCATCCCTCCTATAAAAGTCTTAGATTTAATTTCGGGCTTTTTGACCAAAGCAGGATATGGGAAAGTTTCAGAGATTCATGAGGCCAAAAGCTTATTAAAGGGCTGAAACCTCTGAGAAAAATAAGAAAGAAATTAAATCACAGAGCCTAAGTGGGAGAGAACGGCGGCTGCGGTGGGGGGGGGGGGGGAGACCTGTTGGCTCGGATCGGCAGCGTGGGCCATGGTCATCAAGAGGGGGAGCAGTTTTCTCCATCTTCGTTAAGGGCATGATGAAGCACGATGGATTTCATGTAGATGCAAAAATGATTTCAAAGCTGTGGAGTTTCTCATTTGTCTCCTGGTTTAAGGGGATGAAGCGATCTCACGTGACCTTTTAATACTAAGTGACAGCAATGTGAACTGAGAACCTGGCAATTTTCTTAACATCTGTGAACTGTGGTTTGCTTATTGGGATCAAAAGGCTTCCCTTGAGAGTTGTTATGAAGATGAGAAATCATGCCCGTAGAATTGCCTAGTTCAGTGCCTTGCGCAGATCACGCGCTCAAACGAATGGGACTTGCCTGCCTGGCGCACGCGTGTTCCTATCAGCTAGTATCGATATGAGTTACCTTCAAAGGCACTAATTGGAGAGAACCTCTCACACAATGTATTTACTGATTATTTATTTATTTATTTATTTATTCATTTATTTATTTTTAAGGCTGTGGGTCATCTCATTGCTGCCGTCCTAAAGGAAAGTGGTTTTTCAGAAAAGATCCACCAGTCCACAGACCAGGTCTGTATTCAACCTCGTGCTTGAGTTCTATGTGGATACTGCTGCCAGCCTCACATACGCACTTCTTTCGTTTCTCCCGGAGTTCAGGTCACTGTAGAAATGAGACGTTCGTTGCCTTGGTGGTTTTTTTTTTTTTTTTTTTTTTGGTTTGCCATGTTCTTCTTCCAAATGCTTGACAATTAAAAAATTTGTTACGACAGACTCCGGGAATGAGATGTGGAACGGGGGGTGAAGGGGGGTAGTCTTGCGACTGTTAGGGAAAAATAACCCCGGGTGAAATGAGGGTAGACATGGCCTTGGAGAATGCTGGTAGGATTACCTCTGAGGGCATATTTTTGTTTACCAGAGCAAGGGAATATAGAGGGGATCAATTTGGATGTGGGCAATTTCTTGTACTTTATGGTGGCCCAAGAAGGAGTTCTGCGTGGGAAAGGTCGGGCATCGGTACTTGGAGCTGAAGGATGCATGTCCGTACCATGCATAGGACAGGTGAATGCTGAGAGAGGAAGCCATGCTGAGCTTATACCGAGCTATACAGCACTTGGGTTTTGGTCACCTGGTGTTGTGTATTTCGACCTGCGGGTTGGAAACTCCGCTTAAGTAGGTGCTCTAAGGTAAACTCCGTGGAAAATACCGGTGATGGAAATAGGACAATTTTTCTCACAACTGAAATCCGTTGATTTACTTTCTCGCACGTGGCTTTCTCCCCACTCCCCGCCACCTTGCGTTTGATCAGCTATTCCAGGTTACCCCTCTCCATAGCTTCCGCTGCCGTGTCGAAATAAGCATAGAGGCAAACTTCTCTAATTGGCATTTGTCTGGCATTTGTGTGTAGTCCTACAAATTAGGTTTCCTGAGAACCCTGATCTTAATCCTGCCGATAATCGCATTATGTACTCTGAGATGATCTAGTGGTTTTACTTAAACGGCCAGGATTTATTGAATGTCAGATGCCTGTAACTAACTGTTTTCTCTTCTGTTAATAAATGAATGCTTACTTCCACGAGGGCATAGTATTACCTGAGGCGATGGTTTTTTATTCACTGATTTCGTTTTTCTGGCTTCTAATGGAGTAATGACATTTAGAACCCTTTGGTACTGGCTGTACAGGCGAATAAAATTTCCTTCTGAATAAAAGAAATGGAATATAAATATTTCTTTCCTGCTGTGACTATTAAAGAAATATAAATATTTCTTTCCTGCTGTTAGAGTGGGATCCTAAGACTGAAAAGGCTCCCAAAGCCAGCCACAGTGGGAAAGTGGGCACAATATGATGTTGATTTTCATTCTTTGAGTTATTCTGTGGGAGCTGAGGATCTGAATTTTTTTTTTTCTCAGATTATACACTTTTCTAATAAGTTCTGTCCGAAGGCGGGAAAAATAACTTCATTATGTGTTCTTTAAATACATTAAAAAACAAAAACAACACCTCAAACCGCGTGTAACTCTAAATGGGCTTAACCCATCATACATTCAAACGTGGATTCATCACGAGTAGTGAACCCCCTGGGGGTTGTTGGGTCGTGGGTTCCTGAGAAAGTTGTGAAAGCTAGAGTCTCTGCTTTTATGGGATTTTTCAAAATAAAGCACTTACATTGACTCCTGTGCCCTTCTGGTGCTTTTCTGTCAAAGATGACAGATTCAATAGTGTGCGGGGGCAAAAAGTCCATTTCTTTCCTGACCAAAACGGTCTTCTCGGCTTCTGTTGGTCGCCGTGGGCGGGGCAACTTGGGGGTATCCTGTTTTACCTCACTGCCTTCCCTCTCGGCCCACGTTAGACTCGAGTAAGTTGGGGCAGGGACATCGCTGGGGCGGGGTGGGGTGCGTGGAGGTGGTAGAGTCTGGTGGTAGGAGAGCGGAAACACGTTCTGAAAATGTTACCGCACGTAGGGCTTGAAGCATAGGTATGATCTGGAGCGCAGCGCAGACTAACTGCTGGACTGACATGGATGGTGGCTGGTCAGAGGGATTGGTTAGAGCCTGGCGCCAGAGTCCAGTCTTAGTTTTGATCTCCTGTTGGGTTCGTCGTGTTGCTCAGCCCCAAGTCATACAGCTGAGTGCAGCCGCCTTAGTTTGCACCAGATGAGAGCGAGCTGCTCTCTCCGAACGCATCCATTATCTCTCCTGGGGAGCTGACTTGAGTTTATTCTACAAATGGTGGGACAAGAGCACCGTCTTTGTCGAGGGAAGGTAGCCTGCTGGGAACAAATTCGACGAACGGCGGGGGGGATTCTGTATGCTTTTGGCGCTCGTTGCAAGTGTCTTCTAATCACTGGTTTGATTTCAGACTCCGGCTTTGAACTTGCTGTGGGAGAAGTGTTGCGGTGATAATGCGGTGGTTCGAACGGCCTGCTGCGAGGCTCTGGTGGCACTCGTCGCCCAGGATCACGCAGAGTTCAGCTATGTGCTCAATGGGATACTCAACCTGATTCCGTCGACCAGGTCGTCTTTCCTTCCCGTTTGATCAGCGAAACACTTACATTTTTAGAAAACAGATTCACGAATTTGCCATTAAAGGTCCACATTCACCCTACTTGCCAGTTGATTTTCTTTCCCTTCAAATGTCATGCCGTTGATATTTCGTAGGTGCTGATTTAAACTCTATAGTTGTGGAATTTGTGGTCAGTTGCTGTCTGTAAGTTTCAGGGCTCTGCTTAAATGTGCCATTGCTTTAAAAAAAATTTTTTTAATGTTATTTTTTGAGAGAGAGCGAGCGAGCGTGAGCAGGGGAGGGGCAGAGAGAGAGGGGGGCAGAGGATCTGAAGTGGGCTCTGTGCTGACAGCAGAGAGCCTGGCGTGAGGCTTGAACCCATGGATTGTGAGGGGCGCCTGGGTGGCTCAGTCGGTTGAGCGTCCGACTTCAGCTCAGGTCATGATCTCGCGGTCCGTGAGTTCGAGCCCCACGTCGGGCTCTGTGCTGACAGCTCAGAGCCTGGAGCCTACTTCCGATTCGGTGTCTCCCTCTCTCTCTGCTCCTCCCCCGTTCATGCTCTGTCTCTCTCTCTGTCTCAAAAATAAATAAACGTTAAAAAAAAAAAAACATTAAAAAAAAAAAAAGAAGTCATGGATTGTGAGATCATGACCCAAGCCGAAGTTGGGCGCTTAATTGACTGAGCCACCCAGGTGCCCTGTCACTGCTCTTTTTTTTTTTTTTCCTTAAATGAAGAAAATAGCTAAGTAGTTTATAATTCCCGAGTGCAGTGCAAATTCTTGACTTACATTAAGCAAGTAGGTTGCCCATAAGCAATACTACTCCCACGGTGGTAAAATTTATATATTACTGGTAATATTTGGTCAGACTTTGGCTTTAGTACGTGAATTAGAAAATAATAGCACTGGGGCACCTGTCCGGCTCAGTTGTAAGAGCATGCAACTCTTGATCTTGGGGTCATGAATTCAAGCCCCACATTGGGGGTAGAGATTACTAAAAATATAAATAAAACCTGAAAAAGAAATAACAGCACGAATTTTAAAAAAAAGTATTTTGTGATTTAGACATGTTTCCTCTGATTATCTCAAGTAAAGCATGTTTGGTGTTTTGAATTTCTGCTATGACTGTATTTAGTAATTTATTT
The DNA here is from genome assembly GCF_007474595.2 of Lynx canadensis. NCBI lineage: Eukaryota > Metazoa > Chordata > Mammalia > Carnivora > Felidae > Lynx > Lynx canadensis. Next base: position 45,059,419 of record NC_044315.2, read on the forward strand.
TTTTAAGTTTATTTATTTATTTTGGGAGAGAGAGAGAGAGCGAGAGAGAGCCACAACGTGTGCACCAGCACACGCACAGGTGCAAGCAGGGGAGGAGCGGAGAGAGGGGGAGAGAGAATCCCAACCAGGCTCCACGCCGTTAGCCGCAGAGCCTGGCACGGGACTTGAACGCATGAACCGTGAGATCATGACCAGAGCCGAAGTCAAGAGTCAGATGCTTAGCTGACTGAGCCACCCAGGTGCCCCTAGTGTGACTATATATTTATAGACTGACAATAATGGAGTCACAAGTATTGGAAGGGGCATACAGCGTTCTGAGGTGGTCAAACAGGACCGTGTTGGAACCACATCATGGAAGTGAGCGTCTCTCGTGGCACATTCCCTGAAAATGAGATGCCCCTCTTTGCTTCAAGAAATGATCTTCATCTGGATGTCTGCAGTTCTGCCTACTTTAAATCACTGGGGCGTCTGCTCCCTTCTCTTAGTTCTTACCCAGCCTCTCCCCTCCCTCTCTGTGGGGCTGCTTGTTCTCCCTGTTGTCCTCCGATGTGAAGGCTGAGTAACCTCTGGCCCTTTAACTTTGCTTCACAAATCTTATTTTGTTCCCTTAGATCCTCTCTTGGTATCTTTTTGGAACCTTGATTTTTTCCTTCTTTCTCTTTCCTTCTTTCTTTTTCTTTATAGCGTGCCGCCTGTAGTTAGAAGTCCAGACTCTTCCGAGTGCTCTACATGCCCTTGCCCAAACTAGGGCCAGCCTTCTGTTCAGCCTGCGTGTCCTGCCACGAGCACTCCTCTCCGGCCACACACAGGCCTTCCCTATTCCCTATTCTTGAGCTTCTGCATGAATGGGAAGGTTTCTTCCCGTTTTCCTTCTGATATCATGCCCTTCATGCCTCAAGGCTCAGTCCAGGCGTCCCTTCTCCTGCCTAGATACCTTCTCTCTTCCCAGCTGGGCTACTTGTTCTTTCGTAGTATATATATTTTTAAACCTGTATTTTTATGCTTAGCACATTTTTTGACAGTTATTAGATGATCATATATTTCTGAATAAGTAAGAATTTGACCGTGGCTAAAAATGTAATGATTTTCTGTCTTTTTCCTCGTGTGAATGCTCACACGTGCACACCTACACATACCCTTCAAAAAGGAGTTAAAAAATTTTTTTTAATGTTTTTATTTATTTTTGAGACAGAGAGAGACAGAGCATGAGCAGGGGAGGGGCAGAGAGAGAGGGAGACACAGAATCGGAAGCAGGCTCCAGGCTCCGAGCTGTCAGCACAGAGCCTGATGCGGGGCTCGAACTCACGGAGTGTGAGATCATGACCTGAGCTGAAGTGAGACGCTCAACCGACCGAGCCCCCCAGGTGCCCCTAAAAAAGGAGTTTTGAGGAGACTTTTAAAACGTCAAGTTTTGGGGCACCTGGGGGGCTCAGTCGGTTGAGCGTTCGACTTGGGCTCAGGTCATGTTCTCCCGGTTTGTGAGTTCAAGCCCCACGTTGGGCTCTCTGCTCTCAGCACAGAGCCCGCTTCTGATCCTCTGTCTCCCTCTCTGCTCCTCCCTCGCTTGCACTCTCTCAAAAATAAATAAAACATCAGGATTTTTTTTTTTAAGTTTTAATGTGTCTCTCTTTTAACTTACTGGTTGATCTTAAGCCACATAGATTTTGCCTTATGCTTTTTTTCAGATGCAGGTAATGGTATTTGTTTCCCCCTAAGTAGTTTTCAAGAGCCTTAAAATTCATAAACATAAAATCTGCTTGCACTGTGTAGTTGTACTGTTTATATTCAAAAGTAAGATACTAGCAGCTAAGGGGCCAGAGTGATGTCTCTGTTTACATAAGGGAGAATTAGAGCAGGTTAGATTATACCTTTTTTTTTTCTTTTCTATTAAGATTATGTTTATAAGTGATCTCTTCACCCAGCATGGGGCTTGAACTTACAACCCTGAGATCAAGAGTTGCATGCTTTACTGACTGAGCCAGCCAGGTGCCCCTGGAGATCATTTTTTTTTTTTTAATGTTTATTCATTTTTAAGAGAGACAGAGTGCGAGTGGGAGAGGGGCAGAGGGAGAGGGAGACACAGAATCCGAAGCAGGCTCCAGGCTCTGAGCTGTCAGCACAGAGCCCAATGCAGGGCTTGAACTCACGAACTGCAAGATCATGACCTGCGCCAAAGTTGGCCGCTTAACCGACTGAGCCACCCAGGTGCCCCTGGAGATGATTCTTTAACAAAAATAAAGTGCTTTCTAATTTTTCCAGCTGCATAGTATTCCATTGTACGCACGTGCCATAATTTACCAATTCCCCATTGTTGTCAATTATTATTATTATTATTATTATTATTATTATTATTTTTGCAATTACAGGCAATGCTTCAGTGAGTCATCTTATACATAAAGGTGTCCATTAGTTTTCAAGGGTCTTGGGAAATATGGTCAAGATATAGAAGAAAGCCTTGCATTTTACAGTAAGCAAATTTAGGAATCTTAACAATTGAAAGATCCTGGGGAAACATTTTTTTTCTTCAAAGTTTCTTATCTGAGAATGTTCCTGTCTAACTTATCAGCCACAAAGAGAAGTGAACAGGGTAGACCCTGAAGCTAACCGATTTAATTTTGGAATCAATTTGGTGATGAAATGTGTTATATAAGTGCTATTTTTTTTTCATTGTTGCCAGTAGAGATAATAATTGTTTTTCAAGAATTTTTTCATTTATTTCAAGTAGCAGAGCTTTGTGGTTTGTATTGATTACAAAGACTATACTTTGCATTGTTTATGTCTTAAGAAAAAAACCCAACAAAATGGGAAGCAAATTTAAGAAATTTAATTTAATTAAAAACAGGAGACCGAAACAGCCTCTGCCTTCAAATGCTGTTCCAGGAATTTTCTGACACAGAAAACCATCTTTTTGCTGTGCAAATGGAAGCAAAAGAAAACTGGGGCACTGGTACTTATATGGCACAAAATAGACTTTAAAATAAAGACTATAACAAGAAACAGAGACGAACACTATATAATGATAAAGGAGACAATCCAGCAGGAGGATGTAACAATTATAAATATTTATGCACCCAACACAGCAGCACCTAAATATATAAAGCAACTATTAATAGACATAAAGGACTGTAACACCCCACTTATAACATTGGACAGGTCATCCAGACAGAAAATCAACAAGGGAAACAGTGGTTTTAAATGACACATTGGACCAAACGGACCCAACGGATGTATCTAGAACATTCCATCCAAAAACCGTGGAATACACATTCTTTTCAAGTGCACATGGAACATTTTCCTGAGTAGATGCCATGTTAGGCCACAAAACAAATCGCAGTGAATGAAAGATTAAAATCCTGTCCTGCATCTTTACTGACCACAACAGTACAAAACTGGAAATAACAAACAAACAAACATACCCAAACCTAAAAAACGCCACCATCTTTATCTTTGGGATCTAAAAGCAGGAATGACTTTGTCATTTCCCTGTGCTTCTTGGCTGAGACGTTTTGGGTCTTCAGTTTCCGGTATTTAACTGTCTACTTGTTTCTGGATTTCTCTTCTTAAATAGAGGTTTATCAGAACCTAGAGGCACCCTGGGAACAGTGCCCCTCAGTAATTGCTCAGCTTTGATGTAGAACAATAATTCTACAATGTTATCTTTTCTTTTTGCTTACTTGCTAGGCTGGCAGCCTTTAGGAACTGAGAGAGAGATTGAGAGAGGGAGTGAGGCAGAGTAAGAAGCAGCCTTCTATAGAATAGATATTTTAGAGAATGTAGCTTCTGGAGCTTTCTCAGCATTGCAGTGAATGTTGAAATCTGCAAGGAAAGATGGAAGGAAAAGTCAGTGAGGTCATCGCTCCCCGCCTTCTAACCTGCTCCTGGGTCCTTTGTGAGACTAGTCTGTAAAATTCTCTTGGAACATGTATGGAAACCCTCCCTGCTCCCTCCACCAATTCAACCTGCAATTTGAGAAACATTGGTCTAGAGCCTGCTCCATTGTATAGTCTAACTTTGAGAAAGACTTGACGTTTGTCAAACTCTGGTTGTCTAAATTTTAGGGAGTGGCTGGGAAAGCGTCTGGCTCTATTTGAGAGACTGTTTCCTTCAAAGGAATAGTTTGATGTCTAAGAGTGTTCTCGGTTCAAAGCTGAGGCAACATGAAACACTTGTAAACTAAACTAGTTTTTATAGCTTCTGTAAACAAAGAAATGGATTTAAGAGGTCTAAAATGTTCTTTTAATCAGTAAGGAAATTTGGAAAAAAAATTATTCCCTAGTGAGGGTGAAGGAAAGAAGGGGGACCACAAAGGAAGCGCAGTAAGGAAATCATTATCACCAGTTAGATGTGAATTTTGAAATTAAACAAAACTGAAATTAAAGTGAATGATACATGGTAGCGTGTGCTTTTCTTGTCTCTTAAGGCACTGCTTGTTTTCAGTTTCGATTGTTTTAGGGTTTGTTTGTTTTTGTTTTTACATTGAATTTATCCTGAGATAAAGATTCTCAAAGCAAGGAGTTTTTCCATTTTTCTGTTCTTAGGTCCCTCCCTTCCTCCCTTAACTGCACTCGCTTCTAGAAAGCTCATGCAGCCATTGTCATAGTTGCTTAGTAACGGGACTGTGCATAAAAACTGTATTCTCCTGTGGAACCAGGTATTCAGTTTTTGATATTGAGATGTCACGACAGCCCGTAATTTCAGTTCAACTGCTTCCCCAACCCCTTCCTTCTTTTAAAAACGTGTTTGGTAGGATGGTTATGCTCTAGATAAACTAGGCTAGCCTTTGATTTATGTGCCTTTTGTGCTTTTAAATGGGCAGACACTTGCAGTTTATGCATTTCGGGAAAATAAAGTGTGCTAAGGTATGAGAGATGAAAGTCTGTTTTCTGAGATCCCGAAAGCAAAGTCTACTTTTTCAGTGAAATCTTGCATAGAATATTAAAAATGCCCACGGTGGTCCTGAGTAAAGGTGATGGATTCAGTGAGTCTTTGATCATGGATTGATGAAGGTCCAAATTGGTTAGAAATGATTCTGAGAACTATTGGGAGTATTGAGGGTAATTTAATGGGAGAAATTCTTGTCTCTCAGGGTCTTCTCTTTTATTGATGACTCTGTTCCTTGGGAAACTTAACTGTCTTGTGCTTTTGTAGGAAATAGCTAGCAACTGAGGACACACGGTATTCATCTCTTGTGTTGTTGAAGCGTTTCCGTACTATTTAGCGTCTTTGTTTTTATTTTATTTGGCAGGAGAAGAAGAATCAAGGAAGGAGGACTTTATGAGGTTCCCCAGGGTTTAAGGGGTACAGTCATCTGTGCTTTCATCTGTAGTTGGGGCATCAGAGTATTTCTCTTGAATTTGAGATGGTTTCAGGTTTATATCTCCCTGGATATCATTGCTCATTTAGCTCTTATCTGAGAGTGACAGAATCACTAGACCATGTCTGTTTCCCCATCTTGTCCCTTAAATATTCCTGTGAGCAGCTCAGCTTGTTTCCAGATGTTTTCCTTTTCTTCTTTCCAATCCTTTTTCTTTCCCTAAAATCCCCAAACCTCTCTCAGTTTGCAGCTCGTAACCAGAAAAGTGATTCCAGTTACTTTTCTCGTGTAGGACATTCTGCCCTATTTCTTTTCAAGTTCCTTGATCTGGTTGAAGGCTTTGTCACAAATCTTCCATTGTAAGAGTCATATGTTTGTGCTAAGATGTTTCTAGGTGATTTAAGAAAAGCAACTACTGTAACACATGTTACTTTTATAGTGGGAAAAGGCTTCATAAGGAATCAGGCTGTTTTCTGGTACTGAGAAGACAAATGAGTTCCCCGAGCAAAAAGTCAATAGCATTATATTCTTACATTTTTTTTTGTTGTTGTTATTTATTCAAGCATGGGTTCCCCAGAACTGTTTTTGATTTCCTTTCTTTCTTCCTGGTCTTCTTTGTCTCTCTCTCTCTCTCTGTCTCTCTTTTCTCATATAATTTTGTAACGAATAATGTTTAGCGTTCTCTTATTTGCTGGTGACTTACTGAGCTTAAGGCTGACCAATTTTCCTTTCTGGTTAAAAAAAGGGACTTGGCCACATGTGTACCATTTGTTCCCGATGTGCCCACGGATGCCCCCTTCAGAGATAATTTGGGCCATTCGTTTCGACCCAGACCCTTGTTATTCTCATCCCTGGTCAAAAAATTAGTATGGCTACTTCCTTGTACCTCGTATTTGGAATATTTCAAAAGCAAAGAACCAAGCGTACTTGAGGTATTTCCCAAAGGCGACTGAGCACACATGAGCAGTGTTTAATGTTGTAATCAAATCAACCCCAAACAGAGGAAACCTGATGTATGCTATTCATATGCACACTAGTAATTGTGCTGTATTTACCTAGAGAGATATTTACCTAGAGAGAAGCAATTTTCGCGGGTGGTTTTAATTACTATAGTTTGTACAGCTTGACCAAAAATGTTTTCCTTTCTGTCTTATTTATTTCTTTGTAATACTCAACATCATTGCTGACCCACACACCCCTCTCATTATAGGATCTGGGTCTTGGCTCTCATGCCATTGAAAATTGAGGTTCCTCTTGTGCATTGCCTCTTACCACTGTGCTTGTAGCTCAGGCCAGAAGTTTCTGTTGCTCTTGCTTAGAGGGTTCTTGAGTCAATTCAGCTTTTTCTGGCACCTTCCCAAGGAAGAGCTTGATCCAGCTGGCCTTTACTGAAGGACTTTTAGAAGCAGGTTACTGAGTATGTTAGGACTCTTTGGGCTACAAGTTACAGAAAGCCACTTGAACTAATTTGAGCATAAAAGGGTGACTTTTATCTTTTTTTTTTTTTTTTTTTTTTAGTAAAAGAGTGTCCCATAAGACCCAAGAACAGGGATGCAGCCAAGCCTCAAAGCGAATTGAATACAGGCTGTGTGTTTCTCCCCCTTTACTGCAGACCGAGTTTCTCTGCCTCTAATCTACAGGGCACAACCTGCTCCTGGGTTAATATTTCTTACCTATAAGAGGCAGCCAGACTGAGGTTGGCCACAGTTACAGATTTCCAAGGACCAGTGTGCATGAGATGTTCCCTCTGGACCAGTCAGGTCTGCCGGGGGCTATATATTAGTTTCCTAAGGCCGCTGTTACAAATGACCGCAAACTTGGTGGCTTTAAGTAACGTAAATGTGTCATTTCACAATTCTGGAGGCTAGAAGTCCCAAAGCAAGGGAGTCTGCAGGATTGGGTCCTTCTGGAGGCTGGGAGTATGTGTTCCCTTTCTCTCTCTTAGCTTCTGGTGGCTGTTGCAACCTTTGGCGTTCCTCGGCTGGTGGCTGTATAACTCCAGTCTCTGCCTCTGTCTTTTTAAGACCTTCTCCTCCGTGTGTCTGTCTCTCCTATCTCTGCTCTCCCTCTCCTTTTTCTTAAAAGGACACCAGCCATTGAATTTAAGGCCCACCCAGAATCATCTGATCTCCGCATCTTGATTATATCTGCGGAGACCCTGTTTCCAAATAAAGTCACATTCACAGGTACCAGGGGATAGGACTTGAATGTGTCCTTCTGGGAGACACAGTTTAACCTTCAGCAGGCTGTGTGTCTTCATTATGTGAACATATGTGTACTAGGTTCCATATACAGTAACCACACGAATGGGGAAGGAGTGGCAATTCCCCAAACAGAGAGGGGACTGGAACACTATTTCCGAGGACTCTTCTGCAGCAGAACTGAATTGAGGGAAAGCCATGACGTTGGAAATAGGTATCTTTCAGCCCCTCAGCTCAGCTGTGCTTAAGTATGAGTGACTGATGTTAGATCGGTATTGCTCTGACAGGGGTAGAGAGAGGAGATACTGAGTCAATAGAGAATCATTGTCAAAGCTAACATAATTGTGTTATTGTGATGGTGAGATGTCACCATCTTTTCCATTATCATCATCCTCTGGAATATTCATTTGAAATTATATATTAGCTCTCCAAACAGTAGCAATGGTAGAAACAATCACTGTCTTGATGGCCAGTGGGGAGGGAGGAAAGGAAACTAGCTTACAGTGTGACCCGAAAAAGTTACCAAGAAAATTTTGGACAAAGTTGGTGTTAGAAAGAAGAACTTTTCCTCTGACTCTAAAAACTTTTTTAATAGATGATTTCAAAAATAGGTAGAACAGTACTATGAACCCTCATGTTCTGTCACTCATCCCAACAGCCTCTTAACCAACCCCCTGCCATGCTCCCTCCATAACCAACCCCCTGCCATGCTTGGACGGAAATCCCGGACACTATATAATTTCTTCTGTGGCTATTTAACTGTATATTTCCTTTTAAAAAACAACAATAGTGTCATCATTATAGCTGGATATACGTGCATGTGTAAAAATCATGTAGTTAGAGAACTAGAAATTACTTTTAGAGGTCACTTCTGCAGTCAAGCAAGACAGTTAGCCATCTTCCATCCAACTATGGAGGGTGCCTGGAAGGGGTATGTCAAAGGTGACTCCTTGATTTCTGGCTTGCCTAACAGGTAGATAGGGAACATCAAAAGACAAGGTGTGTGGAAAGAGCAAGAATTAGGTTTTAAACATGTTGAATTTGGGGCACATTCCAGTACTGGAGCGGGAATATCAGGTGACACGTTATGCCCTGAATGTTCGGCAGAATAGGTAACCAGATCTTTTGTGCCCTATTAAAGCCTTCACTTTGATTCGTTAAGGAACTCTTCTGCGTACCTGTGTACCTCAAACACAGGCAGCCTGCTTGTCTACCTACGGGCTAATTCCAGTTCCTGCAAACGTCTCTCGGAAGTCTGCTTTTTCATATTAACATGTTTTCGTGTCTGTGCCAAACTGGCGAAAGAGAAGTCCTAAATAAAGGATCCCATGGTTATTTCATTGTTTATTTAAATTTCCGCTCATACTATCCACCTAGATCAGATTTCATCTCCTGTTTGTGTTCAGTGGCCCAGCTTCATCTTGAGATTCTAAATCTCCCCATCCCCTTTTTCACGAATAAAAAAATAAAGGTAGTGCGTACTTCTTTGAAAACTCAAACAATGGCACTTGCAGGCGGTGAAAGTAGTAAGCAGGAAACGTTTCCTTTTTTTCATCTTCTCTTTTCTTCTTTTAAAGAAATTTTTTAAATGTTTACTTATATTTGAGAGAGAGAGAGAGAGAGAGAGAGAGAGAGAGAGACCGAGTGTGAGTGGGGGAGGGGCAGAGAAAGGGAGGGAGACAGAGAATCTGAAGCAGGCTCCAGGCTCTGGGCTGTCAGTGCAGAGCCCAATGTGGGGCTTGAACCCACGAACTGTGAGATCATGACCTGAGCCCAAGTCAGATGCTTAACAGACTGAGCCACCCAGGTGCCCTTCTTTTCTTCTTTTTTAAAAATTCACTTTCTCGGGGCACCTGGGTGGCTCAGTGGGTTAAGCATCCGACTCTTGATTTCGGTTCAGGTTGTGATCTCATGGTTCATGAGATCGAGCCCTGCGTTGGGCTCCGCACTGATGTTGCGGGATCTGCTAGGGATTCTCTCTCCCTCTCTCTCTGCCCCTCCCTCCCCCGAATGCACGCGCGCTCTCTCTCTCTCTCTCAAAATAAACAGATAAACGTTAAAAAAAAAAATCACTTCCTTTTTGGGCTCTGGTAAAAACTGCGAAGTGACGGGGCTCAGGGTAGGTGTCTGGTAGGTGTCTCACAGGTTCACCAGATCTTAACTTGGTTCACTCTGGAATATAGAAGCAGCCAGGGTGATGCTGTGCAATCAAGTCCAGGCACATGCAATCAGGGACCAGCTAATTGCCCTGAAATTGGAGCCCCATTTCTAGACCTGTATCAAAGATATTTTATAAGCACATACACTCCATAAGTGTTATAAAATGGGATACTCCTTTCGTACGCGTATTGTTCTAAAACTTGCATTTCCCTACTTAATAGGTATTGGACATCTTTCCATAGGTCTGTTTGCAGCTTTGTTAACGGCTAAAGAGTATTCTAGATTGTGAATGTATCGTATTTGAAATATTTCTCTATTGACAAACATGTTTTTCTTCTTCCATTTTTTAAAATTTATTTTTAACGTTTGTTGATTTTTTTTTGAGAGAGAGAGACAGAGACAGAGAATGAGCAGGGAGGGGCAGAGAGAGAGAAGGGGAGACACAGAAACTGAAGCAAACTCCAGGCTCCTAGCTTCCTGTCCAAAGCTGGATGCAGGGCTTGAACCCACAAACTGTGGGATCATGACCTGAGCCGAAGTCTGACACTTAATCGACTGAGCCACCCAGGCGCCCCTCTTCTTCCATTTTTTAAAAAAAAATTTTTTAACGTTTTATTTATTTTTGAGACAGGGAGAGACAGAGTATGAACAGGGGAGGGTCAGAGAGAGGGAGACACAGAATCTGAAGTAGGCTCCAGGCTCTGAGCTGTCAGCACAGAGCCCGACGTGGGGCTTGAACTCACGGACCGCGAGATCATGACCTGAGCTGAAGTCGGCCGCTCAACCGACTGAGCCACCCAGGCGCCCCTCTTCTTCCATTTTTTAAGATAACGAATGCAGTGTAAAATCTTCTTTTGAGTATATATAAGGGTAATTCTATATGAGGGGTTCTTAGAAGTGGAAATCATGGGAAAGCAGGTATGTACTTAAAATTTTTTTTTTATGGATTTAAAAATTCATGGATGCTGCCGATTTGTTCTCCATAAAGACTGAACCAGCGGGGGCATCTGGCTGGCTCAGTCAGAAGAGCATGTGAGTCTTGAGTCTTGACCTCAGCATAGTGAGTGCGAGCCCATGTTGGGTGTAGAGATTACTAAAAAGAATAACCTTAAAAAACATTGAACCAACGAATGCTCAACCTGAAAGCACTTTTTCCCCCATTCACTCATCAATCCTGGATATTTTGAACCTTACTTTTCTGTCATTTGCATATCTCTATTCTTCGCTCATCTTTCTGTTATATGGTTAGGCTGCTTTCATTGCTTTTCTTGTTTTTTGGATGTTAACGCTTTGTGTGTCTTATAGGTTTGTAAATATTTCATCTCATATTGTCTCTTAATGTTTTTTTCTCACCTGAAAACCCTCCCCACTCACTTTGCTAAAACTACCTGGAATTTTAGTTATAGATTGCCTTTTTCTGTTTGTTCTTTGTCCCATTTGAAAAATGTTAAAGACTTGGCTATACATTCTTTTGGTATTCATCCTGACCAGTTCTTTGTCATATATCTCTTTCTGTTTCTTCAGTTTTTTTAATCCCTTATCTTTTTCTTTTCTTTTTTTAATTTAAAATAAGAACCTTACTGAGATATTATTCACATATTAGAATATTGTCCTTTGAAAGTGCATTAACTCAGTCGTTTTGGGCATATTTACAAAATTGCACAATCATCATTCGTTATCTTAAAAAAATTTTTTTTCATGTTCATGTATTTTGAGAGACAGCAAGAAGAGAGCACGAGTTGGGGAGGGGCAGAGAGAGAGAATCCATGCTGTCAGCATGAATGCAGGGCTCAATCCCACCAGCTGTGAGATCATGACCTGAGCCAAATTCAAGGGTTGGACGCTTAACTGACTGAGCCACCCAGGTACCCCTGGGTTATCTTTTAACTAGAGAACTTTGTTAAGAAAAATGTCAGAATATTATGTCTGAAAGTATTTCTTTTGTCTTAATGAATTACTCTTATTTTTTTTGGGGGGGGGGTGTTTAGACTTACTAAGTTATATAAACCCTTTCCTTAGAATTCCATATATATTTCTTCAATCACTGTTGCAGATGAGAATGCTGATGCGAAATTAGACATGATGTCAGTCTTGTGGTCTTTATTTTATATGTTTTATTTTATAAAATCTGAGTTTATAGGATTTTCCTTTTGTCTTTGGATTTGAGAAATGTCAGCAATTAATTTTTTCAGGAATCTTGTCTAGCACTTGGTGGCCTTTTTAATTTGGAGACATAAATTCAATGAAAAATTTTTCTATCCTGTTTTTGATTTTTGCTTCTCTAGTGGTTATTGTTTTCTACCATTTCACCATTTTGATTTTCAGCACTAATCAAGCGATTATTGTAACCTCTTTCTGCAATCATATAGAATTCAATAGAAATTTCGTTTAAAAAAATTTGTTTTAAGTTTAGTTTGAGAGAGAGAGAGCGAGCGAGCGAGCATGAGTAAGGTAGGGGCAGAGAGAGAGGGGGAGAGAATTCCAGGCAGGCTGTGGAGCCCCATGTGGGGCTCGAACTCACTAACTATGAGATCCTGACCTGAGCCGAAATGAAGAGTCAGACGCTTAACCTACTGAGCTACCCAGGCACCCTGTAATTTAGTTGTATTTTTCAGTTTTTTAAGAAATTTATTTAAGTAATCTTTATACCCAGTGCTCAAACTCACAACTCTGAGATCAAGATTTGCATACTCTTCTGACTGAGCCAGCCAGGCACCCCAAAAATATAGTTTTTTTTAAGAGCAGATCTCAGAGGGGCACCTGGGTGGCTCATTCGGTTAAGCGTCCGACTTCGGCTCAGGCATGATCTCTCGGTCCGTGAGTTCGAGCCCCGCGTCGGGCTCTGTGCTGACCGCTCAGAGCCTGGAGCCTGTTTCAGATTCTGTGTCTCCCTCTCTCTCTCTGACCCTCCCCCGTTCATGCTCTGTCTCTCTCTGTCTCAAAAATAAATAAACGTTAAAAAAAAAAAATTTTTTTTTTTAAAAAAAGAGCAGATCTCAGAGACAGAGTAACAATGGCTGAAAACAAGACCTCAGATACAGAAAACAATGGCTGTCTTTATGAGGACAGATGGAAAATACTAGGATTTAGGGTAGGTTTGGGTTTGTAGTTAGTTTTAGGCATATTCTAGGCTTGAGCATTTATGAACTCTGACCCTTGGGTTTGTATAGCCTCCTCTGTAAAGGGGGAAAAACATTACAATCTTTATGGTACGGTTACGAGTACTAGATTACCACAATTTATTGAAAAAACAACCAGATGCTTTACTGACATACTCTCATTTATTCTTTTTTTTTTTATTAAAAAAAATTGTTTAACGTTTATTTATTTTTGAGACAGAAAGAGACAGAGCATGAACGGGGGAGGGGCAGAGAGAGAGGGAGACACAGAATCTGAAACAGGCTCCAGGCTCAGAGCTGTCAGCACAGAGCCCGACGCGGTGCTTGAACTCACGGACCGCGGGATCATGACCTGAGCCAAAGTCAGCCGCCCAACCGACTGAGCCACCCAGGCGCCCCTCATTCATTCTTTATAACAACACAAGAGATGGGCTTATGATTCTAGATTGTATGGATGAGGATGTTGTGGTTTCTAGGTGTTACAAGTCTTGCCCAACATTCCCTAGCTAATTAGAATTAAAGCCAGAATTTAAATAAAAATTAATCTGAAACCATCTCTCTCAGGCCACTTGAAATATTTGAATAAATAATTACTCAATTGAATTTACTGTTTGAATGCATCTGTTATTTGATTGACGCCATTATTTTTCAAAACTTACAATCTATTCATGCTACATGCTTGCTTAAAATATAGTACAGACTTAATTTTCCACACAGTAAAGTCTGGATCCACAAATAAGACCAAACAAGATTTAACTTAAAGGTTAGAAAACCGGAGTTCAGAGGCACCTGGGTGGCTCAGTTAGTTAAGCGTCTGACTTTGGCTCAGGTCATGATCTCATGGTTTGTGAGTTCTAGTCCCTCATTGGGCTGTGTGCTGACGGCTCGGAGCCTGGAGTCTGCTTGGGATTCTGTGTCTCCCTCTCTCTCAGTCCCTCGCCCACTCACACTCTCTCTGTCTCTCAAGAAAATAAACTTTAAAAAAAAAATTAAAAAAACCTGGAGTTCATTTATTAGCCTTAGTTTTCTGTGAATTAAATGCATCTATATGATGTATGTGCTTTTCTCTGGGATTCTACTGCTTTTAGGGATGGGTGACCCAAACTGGTTAAAAATCATAGGTGTGTATGGAGTTTCCTCAAAAATTAAAAACAATTACCATATGACCCAGTAATTTCACCACTGGGTATTTACTGAAAGAAAATGAAGGCACTAATTAGCAAGGATATCTGCACCCTGTGTTTATTGCAGCATTATTTACAAGAGCCAAGATATGGAAACAACCCATGTGTCCATCCAAGATGAATGGATAAAGAAGATATAATAAAACACACACCCTGAATATTTCTCATCTGTAAAAAAGATGGAAATCTTGTCATTTACAGCAACATGGATGGACCTAGAGGGTATATAATGCTAAGTGAAATAAGTTAGAGAAAGACAAATACCACATGATTTCACTCATATGTGGGATTTAAGAAACAAATGAAGAAAGAAAAAAAGCTGAACAAAAAAAACATAGACTCTTAAATACAGAGAACATACTGATGGTTCCTAGAGGGAAGGTGGGTGGGGGGGATGGGTGAAATCCTTTAAGGGACTAAGAGTACATTTATCTTGATGAGCACTGAGAAGTATATAGGATTGTTGAATCATTATATTGTAGACCTGAAACTAATATAATACTGTATGTTAACTATATTATCAATAAAAAAAATCATAGGGCTGTTATCTGTCTTCTCTAGAACTCCAATCACATCGAAAGCAAATTATTAAATAAGGAAATGTGAGCCACAATTGTGAGCCACCTATGCAATTCAAAATTTTCTCATAGCTGCATTAAAAAGTAAAAGGAAACAGGTGATGTTAATTTTAATGACATAGTATGTGCCCCATATATCGAAAATATTATTTCAATGTAAGGTCAATATAAAAAATTACACATGATATTTTATATTCTTTTTGTCTCCTGAATCTTTAAAACGCAGTGTGTCTTTTATACACATAGCACGTCTCAGTTTGGATGAGCCACATTACAAGTGGTCAGGAGCCACATGTGGCTATCGGCTGATGTATCGGACAGTGTGGACAAACCTCTTGTCAGCCGGAAAACTTTAAATGTCATAAAAGAGTACACTAAATAACACCTCACATAATTGCCCCAAATGATACCAATGAATTAAGTCCAAGTCTTGCCCTAGCCTAAAGATAAAGTTAACAGTGACTTGTAACCTACCATATTCTGGATAGTAAATTACATAATACATGTTAAGCACTTAGGAGTATACTTAGCTTACAGTGGACGTTCCATAAATATTAACAACCATGATTTAAAAAATATGGCTCCCCCCTATTTAACAAGCAATTATTTTTTTATTTCTAAGATTTCTTTTTTATTCCCCAAGAAAACCTTATTTTAAAAGGCAGGGTAATTTGTAACAACATGGATGAACCTGGAGGGTATTATGCTACGTATTAACCCAGAGAAAGACAAATACTGAACTAGGTAACACTTAGTATGTGGAATCTTAAAAGGAAAAAAAAAAAAAGGGGGCGCCTGGGTGGCTCAGTCAGTTAGGTGTCTGACTCTTGATCTCAGCTCAGTCTTGATCGCGAATTCAACCCCCTACCTGTTGGCCTCCGCACTGGGTGTGGAACCTACTAAAAAAAAAAAAAAAAAAAAAAAAAAAAAGCCAACCTTACAGAAACAGTAGACTGGTGGTTGCCAGCATCTGGGTGGGAGAAATGGGGAGAGGTTAGTCAGAGGATACGAACTCCAGTTATAAGATGAGTAAGTTCTGATAATCTAATGTATAGCATGTTGACTACAGTTAACAATAATGTATTGTATACTTGAAATTGCTGAGAGTAGGTCTTTAGTATTTTCATCAGAAAAAAAAGTATGTGAGTTGATGGATGTGTTAATTATGAAATGATTGCATAATCAAGTTAATGTATGCACATATCACATTGTATACTTGAAATATACTATAATTGTATTTGTCAATTTTACCTCAATAAAGCTGGAAAAGATCACATTTCACAATTTAAAAAAAATTAATAACAAGAAAAAAATAAAAAGGGCAGGCTATTCTATTTTTCTCTTTCTCTGTCTCTGTCTCTCTCTCTCTTTTTTTTTTTTTTTTGATATATTATCCTCCTACCTCTTAGAGAGTAAAGGAAAAATTTAAGATTTTATTCCCCACTCCCATTAATTTTATTTTATTGGGGGTTATTTGCCCCGAATGGTCCCCTGGCCCATTTTTTTGAGTGGCTAATCCATTTCATATGTCTGGTTATTATCCATGGTCTACTAATATTTATAAATGAAGGACTTAACTATTCAGCATGGGTAACTGACGTGGTCGCTGCCTGCAATTATGTGGGCTGATGTTTATTTTTTCCTGATTGGTACCCCCCCCCCCCCAAGTGTGTGTAGGGAGGTGATTGAGAGGCTGGTGGTTTGATTCTTTGGCTCCAGTTCTCTTTTAAATACGTTGCCTGAGAGCTGTCGACTTCTAGGCCTCTTGGCTGTGCTGTAGAAAGAGGTGGGTGCGTGTGGGTGTTTCTGTTTAGTGTGGGTGGCAAGTGTTCAATTATTTAAAAATGGTAGGGTTAAGAGCCTGATTAGAATATTCACTTTATATCTCTGGCATTTAACACGTTGTTATGTTTCTTTACAGGAATACACATGGCTTGCTAAAAGCCATTATGAAGTTATTACAAATGCAAGCTCTACAGGAAGGACAAGGTGGGGAGAAGAATATTCGGAATTTATATACTATGAGGTATGCCTTTTTTTCTTTCTTCAAAATGTGTGCGACTTGTTAACTAAATTATGAACAGATATGCTAATCTGTTAAGAACTAGTTATTTAATTCGGCAGTGATTGTGGGTCTTGACCTCTCAGGAAGTTAGTATTTTAAAGATGCGTAAGATTGAGGCAGAGTTGAAAACATGCCGACGTCACCATTGTGGGTTTCAGGGTTGCTTCCTTGGAATTGGAATCTGTTACCCAAAATTCCTTCTGCTCTAGAAAATTGTAACCATCTTCCCAATACTGTGAAAACTGTAGAGTTGATTGAGTGAATGTACATAAAGCAGGAGGAGTTTGGGTTAGGTAGGAGGGTAAACTTCCTCACTCTAAAAAGGATTAGGCCATTTAAAGGTTAATACCCGGGGCAAGGTTGGTAGTTAGGGGCATTGATTTGCCTTTTCTTTGTCCTGTATATAATGTAACATGGTAGAACTGTGTTAAAAAGAACATAGCAACACAGAAGATATTAACAATTACAGTGAAATACATTGGATTTTATTGAGGAGTTTGGACAAGGGACGGCATCATGCTTACTTGTGAAGGTGACCCTAACCATTGCATTGAAGGTCCCAGAAAGCCATTTCTTAAAAAAAATTTTTAATGTTTACTTATTTTTGAGAGAGAGAGAGAGAGAGAAAGAGAGCAGGGGGAGGGGCAGAGAGAGACGGAGACACAGAATCTGAAGCAGGCTCTGAGCTGTCAGCACAGAAAGAAAATGTTCATGGGATGAGCTGTCAGCTCTGAGGTGTCAGCACAGAGCCCAACACGGGGCTGGAACCCACCAGCCATGAGATCTTGACCTGAGCCAAAGCTGGACGCTCAACCTCCTGAGCCACCGAGGCACCCCCCCAGAAAGCCATTTCTTAAGAGAGCGTCTCTTAGTGAATAGAGGGCCCCAGGAACTCTGTTCAGTTATGCGTCTGGAATATGCCTGTTTCAGAAGAATGAGAACGTGGGACCATAAACAAGGGCAGTGGTTCTGGGGGGGCGAATGGCTTACATGGTGATCCAACAGGGAAAATAAGTCAGGTGCTAATGAACCGTCATTGGCTTGAGCATATAGCACCTGTAGTTTTGAGCATTTGACATCACAGCTATCAGAAGCTACGAGAGTCTCCAAAATACCAACTGATACCTGTTACATATACTTCTGGTACTTTGCTTTTTTTTTTTAAATTTTTTTTACAACGTTTATTTATTTTTGGGACAGAGAGAGACAGAGCATGAACGGGCGAGGGGCAGAGAGAGGGAGACACAGAATCGGAAACAGGCTCCAGGCTCTGAGCCATCAGCCCAGAGCCTGACGCGGGGCTTGAACTCACGGACCGCGAGATCGTGACCTGGCTGAAGTCGGACGCTTAACCGACTGCGCCACCCAGGCGCCCCTACTTTGCTTTTGATAATAAGCAAACAGTGTCTCCTGTATTACAATGATCTTTTCTGAAATTTTAGTGCTACTTATGATCTTTTTGATTTTTGTGAGTACGTTATTGAGAGTTTCTTAAGCCAGTTTTCTAACAAGGTCAGATTTTCATTTTATGTATTTTCTTCTTGACATGTTTTTTGAATATCTTCAAACATACAGAAAATTTGGAAGAATGTAGTACAATGAATTAGTGAATTCATTGCTAACTTATGAGTTAATTCATAAATTAATTTATTTTTAAATTGAGGAAGCAAAAGGAAAATTGTTTTTTTGAAAATACTCTGGAAACTTGGGGTGTGTAAACTTTTTCAAATTGATAAATATGATTTTTTTCTTTTCTTTTTTTTTTTTTAAACATAGTGGTGCTCTGTGAGATAACAATGTTTTCATTTCTGGTTTCTCTTTCATCCATTACATTAACCAGAATTGAACCTAAGACAAAGATGAGCAGATTTTAAATATTTCTAGATGAGTCATATAAACATCTGTGTGTGTGTGTGTGTGTGTGTGTGTGTGTGTTTAAAGAAGTTCAAATTCTTGGGCCACTCTTCTAGGATAGAAAATAATTCCATTTCATTGTTGTTCATTGGGAGCTATTTATTTTAAAATAGGAAAGTCATTCAAGTTTTAATTTTTATGTAATAGTTTTATTGAGATATAATTCACATACCACAGGATTGACCCATTTAAAGTATACAGTTCAACAGTTTTTAGTATATTCATAGAATTATGCAACCTTGCCATAATTACTTTTATGACGTTTTCATATCCTCCCACATTCCTCACCCATTAGTAGTCACTCCATATTTCCCTCCTCCCAGGGGGATATATCTTTTTTAATGTTTATTTATTTTGAGAGAGCAAGCAAGAGAGTGGGGGGGAGGGGCAGAGAGCAGGAGAGAGAGAGAGAATCCCAAGCAGGCTCTGGCTATCAGCCCAAAGCCCAATTTGGGGCTTCATCCCATGAAATTCATCCCGAATTGAGTATTCATCTCGGATACTCAACTGACCGAGGCACCCAGATACCCTCCCGGTGTCGTATTTTTAATTCAGTGGTTTTCAGCACTGACTGCTTATTATAACGACCTGAGTGTGCTTAAAAACAAACAAACCTAGGACTAATCAAATGCCCCGGATCAGCTGAATCAATCTCTGCTGTAAGGCCTAGGCATTTGGATTTTTTTAAAAAGATCCCACATGATTCTGATTCACAGTGAGTATAAGACGGTATGTCAGCTTGCTCTGATGTGCATTTTCTTTTATGTTTGTAAAAACTTAAAATTTTATTTAAATCCCAGTTAGTTAACATAGAGTGTAATACTGATTTTAGGAGTAGAATTTAGTGATTCATCACTTACAGGTAACACCCAGTGCTCATGCCCTCCTCTAATGTGCTTGCTAAGTGCCCGGGACCTTGTTGATTAAAGGGTTCTTTTTCTTTTTTTTGTAATTTTTAAAAATATGTATTTATTTTTGAGAGAGAGAGAGAGACAGAACTTGAAGCAGGCTCCAGGCTCTGAGCTGTCAGCACAGCTGAGCTCAACATGGGGCTTGAATTCATGAACTGAGAGATCATGACCTGAGCCGAAGTCAGACGCCCAATCGCCTGAGCCACTCAGGTGCCGCAGGATTTTTTTTCTTTAGGTCTGGGATGGGCTCAGGATTGTCGTGTAACAAGCTCCCAGGTGATGCCGATGCTGCTTTCCACCGCTATACTATATAAGCAGCGCTTGATCGGAAGCGGTGTTAGTGGTACCTGGGAGCTTGTTAGGAGGCTGAGATCTCTTACTCTGTTTCAGCCTACCTGGATTAGCACCCTCGTTCCAGGTAGATTTTCCAGGTAATCTGTAGGCACCTTAAAGTTTAAGAAGCTCTGGTTCAGAGGATGGTAAAAGCAAATTTTCTATCATCCAAAGAGTTATTCTCCTTTTCGTCCTGATTGTCCTTGCTGTGTGTGATTGCCAGACCTTCAGTCATCTGTAATATTTCACCTGTTGTCCCGCTTTATAATTTATCATCCCCTCTAGTTGGTTCTTCTAACTTACGGTCTTGTTTTCAAAAGACAGTCGGTGGAAGGTGAGGATGGGGAGCCTCGTGTGAGGAGCTCAGATCGTGCTGGATACATAAGTTGTGTCTTTAGAGGGGCGGCACATTAAGAGGTCCAGAATCAATCACCTGAGTTGGCATAATCCAGTAATGTTTATGGAGAGCCCTTATGTGAATGGCTGTTTGGCACTATAAATCAGTAGAGTGTAATCGAGTGTATAAGAGCCTTAAGTTCCTCCAGGGGGGATTGTGGATGGCAGGAACAGAGGAGAGGTGAGTCTGAAGAGCAGATTCCCCTCAAGAGAGCTATGATTTTACCTGAGTCAAGCATAAAATTGTCATGCTGGTTTAGAGCCTTCTTTGCCACACGGTGGTTAGCAATATCATTCCGCTTTGGAGAGGCGGCTGATGAGCTGTGTACGAAAGCATAGAAGGGCTACCCGGAGCCCAGAACTCCACTGAGAGAGGCGTTCCCTGGTTATGCTGGAAGATTAATTTAAAATGGAAGTTGTATGACAAATAATTGTAAGCTTTTTGGGAATGAAACTAATCTGCGTTTTGATGGTATTAAGGACTCTTCTAGCCTACAGCTTTGGAGTTTACGCGTTTCTCACTTCTCCTTGTCCTAACAGCAGATTAACTGGAATTCTAGCAAAACAGAGTCTGCGGTTATTTTAAATGGGTCGGTGCTGAATTGCACAAGTTGTGCCAGTATGGAAGTGAAGAGAGCGGGGCGGGAGCCCCCGCAGCATGAGCCAGCGGCTTCCCCTGGTTCCTGTGAATTTCTCGAAGGCGCTCTAGAGAGGGTATTCTCTTTTGTTGAACCTGGAGCTCAGCGGTTCTCAAACTTTCTGTGCCTAAGAAGCGCCCGGGGAGCTTGTTAACAGGACCGCTTCTCAAGCCCTTGCTGGAGATGAGTATTCAGTAGGTTCTGCAGGAGACTTGGGAATCGGTGTGTTTACCCAGCTGCTCAGTGATCTGGATATAGGTCACCTGTGGGTCAAAATTGAGAACTATTGCTTGAGCCCCTGGGAGCTTAAAGGTAACACATATGAGCTGCAAGGAGCCCGTTGGGGGCACACCAGAGGGGATATTGAGTGGCTTAGTCCTGTCTCCTTGTCTCCGTTCCCTGCTTGGGAGGCAAAAAGTCTGTTTCCTCCTAAGCACCAAGGCACCAAGTTCATCTTGCCATGTCCACCAAGGACAATAGACAGGTCGAGAGCAGAACCAGAGAGCGTTTCTAAAGGAAAAGCAGGCCAGTGAAAGCAAGTGAAGTACACATGCGAGAGGGGAGGTAAGAGATTTAAACTCCACCGCTCTATTCAAAGAAATAATTCTGTGGCCCTAGCAAGTTAGTGTTCCTCATGGTCAGATGATGCTTGTTTGGAGCAGGAGGGGAAGAGAGCCCTCCGCACCCTCTTGTAAAGCAATACTTATTTGCAGTGTTTGTAGTGTATGAGGAGCTCATCCTCAGAGGGTTTTTTTTGTTTGTTTTTTTACCATTTATTTATTTTTGAGAGGCAGAGAGAGACCGAGCACGAGCAGGGGAGGGGCAGAGCGAGAGACACACACACAGAATCCGAAGCAGGCTCCAGGCCCTGAGCTGTCAGCACAGAGCCCAGTGCGGGACTGGAACTCACAAACTGCGAGATCATGACCCGAGCCGAAGTCGGACGCTTAACCAGCTGAGTCACCCAGGTACAGCGTTTTTGATCTGTTTGTTTGGAACATGGCTGGAAACGTGCATTTTAAGATTTGGATAGACCGGCGGTCTACTGACCATGCTTTGAGATCCATTAGACTAGAGGGTATGTGGCTAGTAAAGTTCGTATCGCTGAGCCCGACCCTTCTTTAGTCTTGTGCCTTCAACAAGATTAAATGGGGATGTTTAAATGTGGTTTCAGTGAATGATTTTTAAGATGGGGGTAGCTGGAAGCACAACACAGCACATTTATGTCTCGCAGAGGCTACGTGTGAAACTCCGGGTCCACGAGCCTCCACTCTGGTTGCCCAGTAGAGCCTCTGAGGGGCTTCTAAATATACAGGTGCCTGGGCTTTTTTTGCTAGAATGACTGGAGCGTTAGCCTCAGGCACTGGCATGATTTTAGAGCTTCCTAGATGGTTTCCAACGTGCTGGTAGGGTGGAGAACTGCTGGCCAGTTGTTGACATGAGGCAGTAGGGGTTCATTGCTGCTAGACCTTCAGATGTTTCAATGTTAAGAATATTTTCTCTGAAATTCCTGACCACTGAATGCCAGAAAACAATTCAAATTTTTAAAAATACAGGGTAGGCAGACAAAACACATCTGTCCACAGGATGGAGTCCAAGTGCAAACAGGTTTGCAGCCTCTGTTTTAGGCACTTACCAGTTTTCAGAAACTTGAGAAGCTCTTCTTTCCTGGTGAACAAGTTTTTTTATTTTTTTAATAGTTAATTTTTTTTTTTAACGTTTATTTTTGAGAAAGAGAGAGAGAGACAGAGCGCAAGCAGGGGAGGAGCAGAGAGAGAGACACACAGAATCCAAAGCAGGCTCCAGGCTCTGAGCTGTCAGCACAGAGCCGGAGGCGGGGCTCGAACTCATGGACTGTGAGATCATGACCTGAGCCAAAGTTGGACGCCTGCTTTAACCTACTGAGCCACCCAGGCGCCCTAGTTTTTTTATTTTTTATTTTTTTTAAGTGTATTTATTTATTTTGAGAAAGAGGGAGAGAGTAGGGGAGGGGCAGAAAGAAAGAGAGAGAGAGAGAGAGAGAGAGAGAGAGAGAGAGAGAGAATCCCAGGCAGGTGCTGCTGTAAGCAAAGAGCCCATTTGGGGCTCGAACTCACAAATTGTGAGATTGTGACCTGAGCTGAAATCAAGAGTTGGATGCTTAACTGACTGAGCCACGCAGGTGCCCCTGTGAACAATTTTTTAATTACCTTTTTTTTTTTTTAAACTGCTAATGTGTCCTTTAGTTGAGGCTTATTTTTCTTTTCCCCCTTTTGTTCAGTCTGGATTTCCTTTTGGTTAGTTTGAACTCCACATTTCTGTAACATACCTCGATGTAAGTTATTTAAACGCTCTCCAATATTGACCATAGAGGAAGTGTGGCAGAGAACTGAGACGTAGTGGGCATGTCAGTCGGAAGGAAGAAGAACTAAACTAAATCTTTATGGTTCCTAAATTATTGAGGCTCATTTTCTCGGTGGCTTTGTAATAAGCCATGTTTTTCCCTCTTGCAATTTTACCATGTGCTTCTGCATGTAGTTTTTCCTCTGCATATTCATATTATGGCAATCTTTTCAAGATCTCTCTTCCTTTAGCCGAAGTGAGGAAATAGCTGTGAATTCATGAGCAGTGACTGCTTGTTCCAGAATTCCGGCACCATTCTGATGTGCCAGACAGTGGCCGACATGCACAAATAGCAAATGTTAAGAATCTTATTTGTGGAAAGGTTCAGTCTGATCGACATCAAGCTGTACTTTCTGAAATCAGGGAATATTAAATGGTTTGGCAGATTGTGTGCTCTGAAATGGGTGATTAGGCCAATCGTCATGGATGGTTGTACCCTGAGTGGATTAGTTATGCACTCTAGATGTGTATTTGTTCATCTGTTTGGACGGTGTTCTGTCGTTTATTTAGATGGAGAGTTAATTTTAAGAAAGTGAAGACGTGTGTCCTAAGGGCTGAAGTACTTCTGAATTCATATTGATCTTTTTCACTTATCTCTTAAGGCAAACACATTTGTCCCTTAAGGCAGGCAAATAGAAAGCGCGAGAGAGTCCCAAGGGAAATTCCCACGCGGAATGCGCCAAGACCGGTTGGTGGTTGTGGACCTCAAAATGTAGCTCCAGTTTTAGTTTGGCTGACTAGCTCTTTCTTAGCATTGAACTCCTTCTGCGTTTTCTATCCGTTTTGAAGAACGCAGTGGAGTCCACCGTGGGAAGGACACAGGAAGGATGTTCCAGATCTGGGTGGAAGCATGTGCCTGCATGCTGCTGTGGAAAAGGGCTGGTGCCCTGGAGCTGCTAACGGGGAGGTGCAGGGCTGGAGCTTAGTGTTGGAGAGACGGGGAGGCCGAGACAGAGGCCCGGGACAGGGGGCGTGGCCAAGAACACAGGACCGTGGCATAGACTTTGGGTTTTAGTTAAAGCGTAGTGGGGAGTTATCGGAGGTCTTTCTTTTTACAGAAATTGAAATTATTTTAATTATTTTTAAAAATTTAAAATATTTTTAAATTATTTGAAATAATTTTAAAGTTCCAGAAGGGTTGCACGAATGGTACAAAGGACTCCCTTACACCATCTACCCTGTGAGTGTTTTTATACTTTGCCCCATTTGCTTTATCGTTCTATATGAGAGAGAAAGACCGAGGAAGAATGAGGTGGGGGGGGGGGTAGGCAGAGAGAGAGAGAGAAGAGGACAGAGGATCTGAAGCAGGCTCTGTGCTGACAGCAGAGAGCCCAGTGTGGGGTTTGAACCTAATGAGCCGTGAGATCATGACCTGAGCCAAAGTTGGATGCTTAACCGACTGAGCCACCCAGGTGCCCCTGTCGATATAATTTTTAAAAACATTTGTGAGTAGATTGTATGTATTCAATACTGTGTATTTTCTAAGAACAAGGATATTTTTTTTTTTAATTTTTTTTTTTCAACGTTTATTTATTTCTGGGACAGAGAGAGACAGAGCATGAACGGGGGAGGGGCAGAGAGAGAGGGAGACACAGAATCGGAAACAGGCTCCAGGCTCTGAGCCATCAGCCCAGAGCCCGACGCGGGGCTCGAACTCACGGACCGCGAGATCGTGACCTGGCTGAAGTCGGACGCTTAACCGACTGCGCCACCCAGGCGCCCCAAGGATATTTTTTTATATAGCCAGAGAACCGTTATCAACTTGAGAAAATTTAACATCGAGAGAGTAATTTATAGTCCATATTCTAGTTTTGTCCTCTCTCTTAATAACGTTCTTTTCTACCTTTTTCCTTTTTATTTTTAGTGTGTAGGATTTAGTTGAGGATCACATGGTCCCCTTAGTTGTCCTATCTTTTTAGTCTTTTGAAGTCTGGAGCCATTTCTCTTCCTCTCTTTGTCTTTTATGACCTTGACATTTTGGAATGCCATAAAAGTGATGCCGTGTCCTTACCAGGATATCACACCTGGAAGCACTGATGTCCATCTTCTCCATCACTGGATAATTTTTTTTTTTTTTTTTTTTTTTTTTTTTAAGTAAACTTTACCCCCAGCCTGGGCTCGAAGTCATGACCGTAAGATCAAGAGTCACATGCTCTACTAACTAAGCCAGCGAGGCACCCCTCCGTGGTGATTTTAATTTTGGTTACCCAGTCAAGGTGATGCCTTGTTTCTGTTAATCATTTTCCTCTTGTGACTAATAAGCAATCTCTGGGGAGGACTCTTGGACTCAAGCAGCTATCCTGCTCCTCATTAAGCCCACAGCCTCCCAACTAATTTTCATCGTGATGATTTCAAAGTGGTGATTTCCCTAGCCTACCACTCCTTTCAGATTTGCTAGTGGCAATGGAGAGATGGAAATAGTAGGGATTCCTGGAAATGCACTTAATCTATAGATTCTGAAACCCTGTGTCTATAGATACCGATTTAGAAAGCTTGGATGTCAGCCAGTGTGGGTGCCTAGGATCGACATATTTAACAACATTTCCTGATGTGGAAATAGGTTTGTGAATCCCTGGCAAATAGCTAAAATAACCAAACAACATCATGGTATTTCAAGGTCACATTAGAAAAAGATATACCTTTCTTTCCTTCCATGTCTTCATCTTTAAAATGGACATCGTCAGCCAGGTGTATTGAGGTAATAAGTGAGATTCGGATTTGAACTTACTTTCTCTGTAATACTCAAGTTACTATGATTATATTGGCACTATATTTTACATGACACCTGTGAATTTTTCTAAAATCAGGGAGAGGTTAGGGGAGCCGGGGTGGCTCAGTTGGCTGAGCATCCAATTGTTTTTGGTTCAGATCATGATCCCAGAGTCATGGGATCGAGCCCCATGTCAGACTCTGTGTTGAGCACATAACCTGCTTAAGATGGTCTCTCTCTCCCCCTCCGTCCCTCTCCTTGGCTAGTGCTCTCTCTCTCTCTCCATGAAATGAAATGAAATAAAATAAAAAAAGAGGGGCGCTTGGGTGGCTCAACTGGTTAAGTGTCCAACTCTTGATTTTGGCTCAGCTCATGATCTCACGGTTTGTGAGATTGAACCCCTTGAACCCCGTGTCGGGCTCTGTGCTGACGGTGGGGAGTCAGCTTGGGATTTTCTCTCTCCCTCTCTTTGTCCTTCCCCATGTGCACACGTGCATGCGTACTTGGCTTAAAATAAACGTTTGAAAAAGAAGTAGTTATTGTTATATGTAATGATGAATCACTAAATTCTACTCCTGAAACTAATATTGCACTGTGTGTTAACTAATTAGAATTAAAACTTGAGACACTAAAGGAAAAAATTAAAAAGAGTAGCTATTTTCATTTTTTTGTAAATTTTCTTGTTACATTTACATTTTATTAATGAGGTTGCTTAGAATCCTGTAATACTTTAAAAACTTGACCATCTAAATCCTTAGGGTTTTTTTTTTTTTTTTTTTTTTTTTTTTTTTTTTTTTTTTTGGTCAAAGTGAGCATTTTGCTTTTGGGGAAGCTGATTATTTCAATAATTCAACATATTATCTAAAGGGATCCCCTGAGATGTAGACGTTTGGTTTTATTTAGCATAAAATAAGCATGACACCATTATTAAATCGTCTGTACTACATAGTCAAGCTGCCGTAAGGGATTGGAACCATTAGAACACATTAATATATTTCAATTTTGCTCAAGTTACAGAAACTTCAGTACTTGGGGAGTTAGCATTTTTGGGCACATCATATATAACCTTTCTTTGGGGGAAGGAGTAAGTAGTATTTTACTTTGTAGTTTTTTTTTTTGTTTTTTTTTTTTGAAAGCGGGAATTTAACAAGCCTGAATTGCAACAATTACTTTAGATATACTGTAATTCACTGGTATTTACCAGGTTTTGGAGGTGAGGGGTTGATCAGGACCTTCTCTGAGAACCCCAGAAAAGTTTTGGTCCCTCCATAGAAAATGTACACACACACACGAGTCCTCAAAATTTTGTGTATCATTTCAAAGGGATTGTGAATTCTTGCTTTAATGGATACATGGACATTTTTATAGAAAAATTATGAAAAAGAATATGGGTAAGAAGGAATTATCAGTGTCAGATCTGACTCTGAGAAAGCCCAGCAGAGTTAATGATAAGAACTAAGCAAGGGCAGTAACCGGGAAAGCAGAGCCAATAACTTTCCGAGGGCCATCTGGCTCTTTGCAGTTTGATTCTTTCTGTTGAACTGCATGTTTTGCTTCTGTTTTCATTTCCTCTTTTCTCTCCTTTTTCCCACCCAGGGAAGTCTTTGTTCACAGTTTATGGTTCTAATCACCTGGGGTTTACACTTGGGATTTAGAATCAGACCTAAAGAATAAGCTATACGTATTGTACGGTCTTCCAGTTAGCAATTGCCAGTAGAATATGCTTTTAAAGTCTTCTAAACGTGGATGTTTAATTTAAACATTGCTATAGTAATTGATGAATGTCTTTAAGGGCATAAAATGTAATATTTGTCTTATTAGCCTATTTATCTTGTCTCTAGTGTTTAAATTTAATGTAATTTTATTTTTATTTGTACATATTTTTTGCAATCATGGCATGTAACTTAATAATAGAAGTTTTGGAACCCTGAGTATTGGTTGCCCCACAGCCATTACCTTGTACTTAAAAATAGCTCTAAACTTCCGATGTTTGTAGACACCTTTGCGTTAATACCCTGCCTCTCAAAATAGGGATCCTGGGGGCACCTGGGTGGCTCAGTTGGTTGAGCGTCCGACTTTGGCTCAGTTGGTTGAGCATCCGACTTCAGCTCAGGTCACGATCTCATAGCTTGTGAGTTCGAGCCCTGCTTCAGGCTGTGTGCTGACATCTCAGAGCCTGGAGCCTGCTTCAGATTCTGTGTCTCCTCTCTGTCTGCCTCTCCCCTGCTGGCTTTGTCTCTATCTCTCTCTCAAAAATAATAAACATTAAAAAAAAATAAAAAAAAAAAGGGATCCTGCAAAAAAAAAAAAAGATTTCAAAGAAATCTTATACTCTCCCTGTTTGCATTATGGACCCAAAGTAAATAGTCAAATTCGTCGACATTAGTGGCTATGTCAGAATTAAAACACTTTTTGATCTAAAAATCTTCTTCTGGGAGCTATGTGGAAAGGAAAAATACGTTTGTCTTAAAACACAAGACTATAGGATAATTCACAATTATGGTTCAATTTTTCTTTTTTTATAGTAGTATGCATTGTGGGATCTTAAATTTCTGTTATGCAATTCTTTATCTTAAAATCTGCAGAGTGGTTTTTTTTGTTTTTGTTTTTGTTTTTTTTGTTTTGTTTTTTTTGGTAAATCCCTTTTTGGCTTCTACCCAGCACTTTCAAATCAAAATTCAGAGCAGGTAGAGAAATGCTTTTAAAATGCATATCTGATGTAGTAAGTGCTATGCTATGCTTCTGAAAGCGCCAGGGTCACAGCTGCATACATGAAAATGCATGGTGACTGCAGGCATTGTTTCCTCACACAGAAAAGGCAATCTGTGTCTATCACTGAATTTATGATGTAAATCAAATCATAGCTTTTGTGTATTCAGAGATGGAGCAGAAAGGTTGAGGTGACCCAAAGGTTACAAATAACTTTGCTTTTTTGATTTGCCTACCACAAGACTAATTTTTTTTTACTCCCTCTTTTCTATTAAGATTGATGTATTTATACTCAGGGAGGTGAATCTAGTTACATACCTTATTCTGTCATTGCCGCCGCGCTGGTCTAGTGGAACCATGAATTTATCATTCGTTCCTTCCCCCACTCCATTCTGTTAAGATGCGCGTACTGCTCTGTGCTGTTGACGATATTATTAAAGGGTGGGGAGCGCCGAAGTATTAGGTACCAACTCTGCGTGCTTCCTCTGGGCTTTTTTTTCTCTGAACAATGTGGACTTTGAAACCACGTACTAGAGGCCCTATGATAAGTTGGTTTTTCAGGATCCGGTGAAAGAGTTTTTAAAAGGTGCTTTGGGGAAAGTGTGTGTGTGTGTGTGTGTGTGTGTGTGTGTGTGTTACATTTACTGTAGCCGTGCCTTGGCACCGAAAGGGAAACCTAACAAGACTAAGACCGATCCAGCGTTCAAGCAGCTTTTGCTCTGGTTTAAGATGGAAACCTACCCGCGTGATCATCACAGCGGTACCCCGTTTATGGAGTATTCGGTGTGCTAGGTGCTGTGTTAGATGCTTTACTTAAGATGGCAGTTAAACATTTATAAATCCTGAGATGGGAAAGTGTCAAAGACTGTACAACGGATGGGTTCATCTGGGGCAGAAACAAAAACCACACAGTGAGGGAGAGAGAAGAGGCCCTTACAGGCCGGTGAAAGGTGACCAGGTCGCCCGGTTTGTATTGATTTGTAATCTTTAGAAAAACAGTGCTATTCTCTTTTAAGAGGAAGGGAGAATCTCTTGGATGTCTCAGGAGTTAGAAAATTCTGACTTAAAAATTTGTACTTCTCTCTGAAATAAAAAAGCACTTCTCTCTGAAATAAAAAAATCTGGTATGATTTATCTCTTTGAGATTAAAAATGGGAGACCTCTTTTTTGAGGCTTGGATTTTATGAGATGTTGACCTTAGAGTCCTATAAGCTCGGCCTAGAATTATTAACAGTTGAGAGCCATCCGTACCGCTTTCTGCCTTGACAGGGTTTGGTTCTACCTCAAGTCTGGAGCAGTGTGAAGGTTAGGGCTTTAATGGGTGGCTTGAGTTCTCTACCTCTAGCACTGGAAGGTACTCAGTCTGATGTCCTCATTTTCCAAATGAAGAAACTTTGCCCAAAAGAGGTTAATTCTCATGCCTGAAATCCCACGGTTTGTTGCGGAGCCAGAATGTAAATTTGGAGCTCGACCCTTTTAGTTCATTGCTTTTCCCTTTCCTGTTTCCCCTCCCCTCTCCATTCCTAGTCTTTTCCGAGATAGGATTGCGATGATGATACGGACGCACTGCTTGTATAAATGAAAATGATGACCGTGTCCCACGTGGGTGTTTGTTCTTCAGACCATTGTCTGCCACTATTAATTTCACAAGTGATCAGTTTGGTTGTATGCTCAACCCATTTATCATTTTGAGTCCATTGTTATAGGCAACTTAACGCTTTATAACTTGAGTAGCCGGTTTGGGGATCATTGAAATTTTAAGGCATAACCCAGGTCTTGCTTGGTGTTTTTCTGTACCACATTCTCTTTTTGATCAAAAGTGCTCCTAATGAAGAGCAGAGGTGACTTGTTTAAGTTGCCGATCCTTCCATTTACCTTGACCTTTCTCAACTGGATGTACTTGAAGGAAGTGGCATGGCTAACGAGCAGTGAATTGAGAGAAAGAAAGAAAAATCTTGAATAGTCCACGAATTTAATAATCCTGGAATGCATCAGGAGTGGAGTGAATTATACTTAGCCTTGTGACATTTTCAATGCCCTAATTATAGTATCTTAAATAGGAAAATAACTATTTTCTATCCTACTCAAATTAGTGTGTATATCATTTAATACCATTTATGTTGGAACCTAATTCTATATTTTGGAAAGGACTACTTTTCCATTAGCTTTCCAGCAGACATTTTTGAGTTTCTTTCTACTGTATTGTGTTAACTCTTGTGCTCCAGTGTTAAAATTTGATCGGTGTATTTCCATAAGAAATCTGAAATTTTGAGTACGACCGATTGATTTTGGTTCAGCGTAAGGAAGGTGAAGGTGGAATCCTAGCCTTTTGCAGTGGCTCTGGGATGGTACCATGGTTTAATCGGTTTTGTGCCTCTGATAGTGCTTGTCATTTTACGTACTGCAGTGCTTCTTAACCAGGGACAGTTGTGCTCCCCAGGGGACATTTGGTAATGTCTGGAGACGTTTTTGATTGCCACAACTATATTGAATGCTATTAGCATCCAGTGGGTAGAGTCCAGGAATGCTTTTAAATATCCTTCAGTGCATTGGACAACCCCCCCCCCCACCCACCCAAAGAATCATCTGACCTCAAGGAGCAGTAGTGCAAAGAGTGGGAAAACTTCATGCATGGCAGTTGCGCCATAATGTATATTGAATTGCAAAATGCATTCACTCAATTAAGCATAAAGCTTTATATATTTGTATTCACTTACCAATTTGATGATTCACAAGGGAGAATTTAGCTCTTGGCTTCATTATGCTCAAAGTATTAAAACAAAATTTTGGCAATTATAATTGATTTTAGGTTCATTGTATTCAATGGGAAGAGTATAATATTATAATCAAATGTTAATCACTAGTAAGATTCAATGTTCTTATTTTGGGCTTCCCTTCTTCCTCAAGAGAGCTTCTTGGAATCGATATTGCGTATTATTCTCTGCAATATTTGCACTTGGATCTGACATAATCAATTCTGTAGAAAATTTAATTATCCAGATGTCTAAATCAGTAATTAATCTGGATAATCCCTATTCTACTATATTCTACTTCATCTCATCTTTCGTGTAAAAGTCAGAGATACTAAATAGAATCGCTGAATCCAGCGGCTAGCAAGATAAGCCTTCAGCTTCATGCAAAAAGGCTAGAGTGGTTCCCACAATCCCAGTGAAGTAAAAGTTAAATTTTAGTGGCTGGTCCTATGTGCATCATTTCTGATCCTGCTTTAAAATTACTACCTCTTGGGGTGCCTGGGTGACTCAGTCGGTGAAGCGTCTGACTTTGGCTCAGGTCGTGATCTCACGGTCTGTGAGTTCAAGCTCCGCATCAGTCTCTGTGCTGACAGCTCGGAGCCCGGAGCCTGCTTCGGATTCTTTGTCTCCCTCTCTCTCTCTCTCTCTCTGCCCCTCCCCTGCTCACATTCTGTCTGTCTGTCTGTCTGTCTCTCTCTCAAAAATAAATGTTAAAAAAAAAATTAGGATTACTACCTCTTATTTCAATTGACCTGTTTTAATTTGGACAAAACTTAAATAGTAGATAGGAAAAAAAAGGAGATAGATACTCAAGTTTTTTGTGGGATGAGGAGTCAGAAGGAGGGAGGGATGACGTATAAGCACGTAAGTGCTCTATGATCCCACACGTATGTGGCAATACACAGTGCTGTGGTAACTTGTTGAATCCTCTTCTTAAATAGTCGTCAATACCACCATTAAATGGAGGATTAATGGATGGTCATATATGATGCGCCTCACTTCAGTACGATGCTTGGCGGGAGAAAAACCCCTACCTAAGATTTGCAGGTTCTCTTCTTTCCTTTGTATTCATGTTCACGAACGTGACCTACTGAACCCCGGCTCTTAGAAGTTCGGCCGATCTGACATTCCTAGGAGACTTTCAGGATTGGTAACATTTGTTCATTAATATCTGCGGCAACTAGAGTAGAAGCAATTCTGGATAGGTTTAAGTGCCAGAGAGTTTGGAATTTGGAAGTAGGATTTTGCTATGATTTCTGAGCGCTGGCAGAAAACGTTGGAGCGATCCCTTAGCAATGGCAGTAATCTGATCAGTCAGAAATAGCTTGTGCTTTAACAAACAGGAGGCTGCCAGCGTGTGAAGTTAGTGCATGATAGATTAGGTGAGGTTGATGAGAAAATAGATGGTGTTATAACATGCAGAAACCGTGTTAACGTGCTTAACATGAGCGTTTTGATGTGACCGGCCTGCCATACTTATCTCTTTAAGAGAGAGAAAAATGAGAACACTTCCTGACTCTTAGCCTCCCTCTTCTGTTGTGGTTTCCCACCCCCCCCCCCCCCCCCCCCCCGCCATGTAGTGGTTCTCAGCCCTGGCAACATGTTAGAATTTCTGAAAGAGTTCTTAAAAATTACTAATACATGTGCTCCATTCCTAGCAACCCCAAATAAAAAACACCGATACCTAAGCCTCAATTATTTTCTATTATTTTTTATAATATATATATGTGTATATATTTTATTGTGAGAGAGAGCCTGATTGGGGAGGGCAGAGAGAGAATCGCAAGCAGGCTCCACACCGTCAGCGCAAAGCCTGATTCGGGGCTCAGACTCCTTAACCCGGGAGATCATGACCTGAGCCGAAGTCAGACACTTGACTGACTGAGCCACCCAGGCGCCCCTTGGTGTTTTTAAAAGAGCTCCACAGATGAATCTAACATGCAGACAGGGTTGAGAAGCCCTGCTTTCTAGCAGGGCATCACAGTTGTCTGGAGGGCTATTTATGAGGTCGGGGCTGGGGCCTGAGAATTCATTTACATTTCTAGTAAGTTCCCAGGTGATGTTGATATTGCTGGTAAGGTGACCACATTTTGAGAATCACCAAGAAGGCAGTCTTAAAAAAAAAAAAAAAAGTCATTTGGGTTTAATTGATGGTTTGATGGTGTCTTAAATATTGCTAGAGATACGTTGTAGAGTTAAAATTTGAGATTAAAGAATATTATGTATAGGATTCCTTTTATATGAAACAAGGGTTGCTTTTTTTGTAATAATTTTATTAAAAATTTTTTTTTGGAGGAAAAAGCTGTATCAATGATAATTAAAAGCTCTGTATAGTACTTCATAGTTTAAAAAGCTAATGAATTTACAATTTCTAATAGAGTTTTTGAACATTTAAAATAACCTGTTTGTGGGTTTTCTTTTTAACCTCATTACTTAAGAATCCTTCAGATTTCAGATCTTACATTTTATTTCTTAAAATTTTTTTAAAGTTTATTTATTTTGAGAGAGCAGGGAAGGTGCGGAGAGAGAGGGAATTCCAAAGTAGGGCTTGAACTCATGAACTGCGACATCATGACCTGAGCTGAAATCAGGGGTCAGACGCTTAACTGACTGAGCCACCCAGGTGCTGCAGATCTTATGTTTTAGAGTCTCTTTAGATATCTTAAAAAAAAAAAAAATTGTTTTTAATGTTTATTTGTTTTTGAGAGAGAGACAGTGTAAGCAGGGGAGGGACAGAGAGAGAGGGAGACACAGAATCCAAAGCAGGCTCCGGGCTCCGAGCTGTCAGCACAGAGCCTGATGCAGGGCTCGACTCACTAAGTGTGAGATCGTGACCTGAGCCGAAGTTGGACGCTTAAGTGACTGAGCCACCCAGGCGCCCCAGTCTCTTATATAGCTCAAACCAAAAATACTCATTCTTGTTCAATAGAAATTTTAAGAATTTTCAGTTTGGATCGTTGGTTTTGAGATGGGAGAAATGTTTTCTTTTTACTTAGCTTAAATATGCTGGAGGAATGGAGTCATACAGTGAGAAGAATGGGGACAAGCGGGAACTGAGAGGGAGATAGTGCTTACAAGTTGGGACAGCGTTAGAGGAAAGGGAACTTTCCAGGTTTGGAAACAGGAGGAGAAGGTGGCCTGGGACTTCGAGGAATGAAGGAAGCAAGGGATGGATATTCAAGAGCTTGCCCAGAGTTCATGTATGGCAGAGTTAATTCTCAAATCTCGGGTCCCTGAGACTCCAGAGTCGATTCTCTTTTCTGCAAAACAGATAAAGGAAAAAAAAAAAAATGTTAGTTCTAATGACCCAGCTCTGCAGCCAATGATCATTTTGTGACAATTAGGAATCCTGGAAAAAAGTTTCTAGAGGGTATTGGCTTTTTGTTGCATTATATTTGAATACTGTGAATTTGTAGTCCTAAAAACGACAGCTTTCCAATGTGACTTTCTGTGCTTTTCAGAAATCGTCCTCAGCCTTTGATCACTGTGCTTGAACATAGACCTGATTGCTGGCCAGTACTTTTGCAGCAGCTGACGGCTTTTTTCCAGCGATGTCCTGAAAGGTAACGTAAAATAAAATAAATGAGGAAGATGGAATGGCATATGCTCATTGTAGAGCTTTTTGTGTGTTTGTTTTTAAAACTGCTTTATGTTGTTTTCTCTTAAAGAGATGTCTTAGAGTATAGTTTTCCATTTTCTTTTTAAGAGTAAGAGAAAAAAAATCTAGATTTAATTGATAGTTGAAATATTGAATATAAGAAAAGATATTAACAAAGTTAATAAGCATTGGTTAGGTAGGAAAGTTGATTAGAAGTATTTGGTAAATGACTGTACACAATGCATATAAAAGATAGATTTTTTTTTTTCCCCCTGGAAATTGGCTAGTGAGTTCTTTCTCCATTAGAAACCTACCAATTTGGGGGCGCCTGGGTGGCTTAGCTGGTTAAGCATCCAACTTCAGCTCAGGTGATGATCTCATGGTTCGTGGGTTCGAGCCCCACACCAGGCTCGGTGCTGACAGCTTGGAGCTTGGAGCCTGCTTCGGAGTCTGTGTCTCCCTTTCTCTCTCCCCGGCTCACACTCCATCTCTCTCTCTAAAAAACAAACAGACAAAAGAAAAAAGAAAAAAAAACAAAAAGGAAGAAGCCTGCCAATTGGGATCAAGTAATACAGCTACACAGGAGGTTAGTTTAGCTTCACCAGGGCATTCTAATGGTCCTCAGAACCACCCCCCTTTCTTCCATCCATAGTGTAGTGGCTTATATTATCATCTCATTTGGTTATTGTTGATAATGCTGCTATAAACATTGGGGTGCATGTACCCCTTTGAAGCCATATTTTTGTATCCTTTGGATAAATACCTAATAACTGCCATTGCTGGATTGTAGGGTAGTTCTATTTTTCATTTCTTGAGGAGGCTCCGTGCTGCTTTCCAGAGTGGCTGCACCAGTTTGCATTCCCACCAACAATGCAAAAGAGCTCCTCTTTCTCCGCATCCTCACCAACATCTGTGGTTGCCTGGGTTGTTGATGTTAGCCATTCTGACAGGTGCGAGGTGGTATCTCATTGTGGTTTTGATTTGTATGTCCCTGATGATGAGTGATGTTGAGTATCTTTTCATGATCAACACATTTTTTAAAATGAAATTTCTTGCTGTTATTAAATAGATTAGGATATTTTATAAAAGATACTCCTGATGTGCCAAGTTTATTATTAAGCTTGGTTTTAGGGTAATCCTTAAGAACACATTTCCAGGGTGCCTGGGTGGCTCAGTTGGTTAAGTTTCAGACTCTTGGTTTCAGCCCAGGTCTTAATCTCCTGGTTTGTGAGATTGAGCCCTGTGTTGGGCTGTGGGCAGGATTACTGATACTATCTCTCTCCCTCTCTCTCTGCCCCTCACCCACTCGTGCTCCCTCGCAAAATAAATAAACTTAAAAAAAAATTTTCTAAATCTTTAGTCAACATGTAATTACCTTTTGGTTATTTTCATTTCAAAGGAGTATTATATTGGGATTTGGGAATAGTTATTTTAATGAAATTTGTCCAGATATTCATAAGGTAAAAAAAGATTATTAATTAACTTTGGTTTATTCACTGATAAGCTTCTTTTCATTTAAATTCTCAGATCTTAGATTATGCCATCTAGAGCCTTTAGGAAGTTCTAAATTAAGTTTATTTGCCACGAATAATTTCAGTTGTCTCCTTTCTGCTTATACACTGTGGGATTTTTCTTTGCAGGAGGAAATTGATAATTCTGGTTGCATTTTTCAACAGTCTATTAGTTTCCTGAGATTTAATTTTAGAGCAAGTTAACTTAGTCACTTAGTACTTAGTAACTTTAGTTGTTGTTTGGAAGGTAATGAAGGAATGTTGGTGATTAATTTACTGAGAAAATCTAGTGATTCACAACTATGGGAAGAAGGCAAAATGTTGTGAAGGCAGCTTGTATTCTAGCTCTTTCTGTCTTAGGAATTGTTGACTAACTGTCTGAGTTCATTTTTAATAGTATGTAGATGTCCTAAAATGACACTATATCTTCATGCTAGATTTTTGTGGGGCATTATTTTATTTTTTATTTTTTATTTTTTATTTTTTTACATTTATTTATGTTTGAGAGACAGAGCGTGAGTGGGGGATGGGCAGAGAGAGGGAGGGAGACAAAGAATCTGAAGCAGGCTTCAGGCTCCAAGCTGTCAGCACAGAGCCCAATGTGGGGCTCGAACCCACCAACTGTGAGATCGTGACCTGAGCCGAAGTCAGACAACTGACTGAGCCACCCAGGCATCCCGGAGCATTATTTTCTAATTAAATTCTGTCTTCATTTGTAGAAAGCCTGTGTGGTAAGACTTCACCTTCATGGAGCTGAGAATTGGATAAATCGTCAACAGTGTCATAGTGTTTAGGCCTGGATACTTTAAGGTTATCTAGTCTTACGTATAATTTCTCAGATGAAGGAATGAGAAATTCCTTCACATGACTTGCTGAAGGTCAGATGGTTGGTTAGAGATTGAGATGGGCCAAAAGCCTCAGGTTTTTGACTTTCATTCCAAGTTTTTTTCCCACTACTTCTCCCTCTGAACATAAATAGAAAAGACTTGTGTGTAGATACAGGCACAGTTAGCTCCATTTGTAAACATTTTCTGTTTAAATTTGAGAGGGGAGAGAGAGAGCAGTGGAGAGGGAAGTGGGAGAGGGAGAGACCATCTTTTTATTTATTTTTTTAACATTTATTTATTTTTGAGAGACAGAGACAGAGCATGAGCAGGGGGAGGGGGCGGGAAACACAGACTCCGAAGCAGGCTCTGGGCTCTGAGCTGTTTGCAGACCCCAACGCGGGGCTCGAACTCGTGAACTGCGAGACCATAACCTGAGCCGAAGTTGGATGCTCAACTGACTGAGCCACCCAGGCGCCCCGAGGGACAGAGAATCTTAAGCAGGTTCCATGTTCGGCTGGGAGCCTGACTATGAAGCTTGATCCCACGACCCTGAAATCGTGACCTGAGCTGAAACAAGAGTCAGACACTTGGCTGATTGAGCCACCCATTTGAGTGGGAAGAGCCTAAGAGGAAGAACTTGGCAAATTACTGTAATAATTCCTTATGTGTAATATGAAACGTGAAAATGCAATTACGATATCGGATGCCTGCTGATTGTAAAAGTATGACTTAGAGTAAGTGAATTGATTAATTTAGTGATCGCTTTGGAGGCCTAGTGTGTAGTCATTGGTGATACAGCAGTAAACAGAAATCCATGCTGTCCTTTGGCTTACAGTCTGCCAGGGGATAGAGATGTTAAGTAAATAATGACAAATGAAGTCCTTGTCCTGTTGAAGCACGAAATGGGGATCTGCCCTGGCTAGGTGTGACTCCGGGAGTCATTTGAAAGGAGGGAGCCGGAAAATGATAGGAATTAGCAGAAGAAGGAACACGGAAGGAAGAAAGAAGAGAATGTGAGAGGGAACGGCACGTGAGAAGAAAGCTTAGATAACTTGATTGATACCTGAAAGACACTTAGTGTGGCTCAGTAGAGAATGGAGGGGGGGGGGTGGCAAGAAATGAGGCTGGAAAGACCAGCAGAGGCTAAATTATGGAGGGCTTGCAAATTGGGCTAAATACTTTCTCTTAAGTGGGGGCACACTCTTTTAAGCTGGTTACTAACCTGAGCAAATTTTTATATGTGGAAGGTGCTTCTGGCATTTTAGTGACTTTGGATGTGGAGTTACTGGGATATATAGAAATGTAAATAGATAGGAAAAAATTTGTAAAGCCTTCCTCCTCTTTTCTTTCTTTTTCTTTTTTCTTTCTTCGTCTTTTTTCTTCTTCCTTCTTTCTTCTTCTTCTTTCTTGTTCTTTCTTCTTCTTCTTCTTCTTTCTTGTTCTTTCTTTCTTGTTCTTTCTTCTTCTTCTTTCTTCTTCTTCTTTCTTCTTCTTCTTTCTTCTTCTTCCTTTCTTCTTCTTCCTTTCTTCTTCTTCCTTTCTTCTTTCTTTTTCTTCTTTCCTCTTTAAGAGAGAAAGAGAAGAGCGAGCATGAGTCGGAGAGCAGGGCAGAGGGAGGTAGGGAGAGAATCTTAAGCAGGTTCCATTCCCATTGTGGAACCTGATGTGGGGCTCGATCCCACAACCCTGGGATCATGACCTGAGCCGAAATCAGGAGTTGGACCCTCAGCCGATTGAACCGCCAAGTGCCCCAATGCTTCTTCCTTTGAGTGGGAAGAGCTTAAGAGGCAGGACTTGGAAAATTACTTTACCTCTTTCTGCTTTGTTTCTGCCTCTGCGTCATGGCATAATTTCATAGCGTTTTGGTGAAGAAGAAATGAGTCGAAAGGCATAAAGTGCAGTAACTTGCACCGCGTGTGTTAACAATTGGACAAGTAAATGTTAACCGTTGTTAGAATCTTGGGATGTCTGTATGGTTTTGTGTTACATATGACTTCACCGGTAGAGTCTTTCCAAAAATGCATGCCTGTGTCATATTCCTGGAGAGTGGATCCTGATGTCTGTAATTCCAAAAAGGTTCTCCGGTTGCTCTTCATCAAAGACCGGTCCTGCAGATGTAGATGCTATTCTAGTGTGCAAGTAGAGATCCTTTCAGTGCTGGGTATCAGGCTTATGGTCTCCAGGTGTTGTCACGAAGTGACACGAAGAACTGCTTGGCACGGATCCAGGTAGGTCACGGTGCAATGGTGGAATCACGAGAAAAAGTTACACTTGATGTATCGTAGCTTTTCGTGAACTATAAATTGATGTTTGACGATTATGGCTTGGTACTTAGTTTAACTTGGTGACTGGGTGATGCGTTACATGGCTTGCAGGTCAGAAGTCTCATGCATCCAAATAATGGCACCATTTTTGTGGTATCTGTATTGTGAACCATCTCAGTTAGAAGAATATGCTAAACTCCGACTAACCCTGCTGAAAGTCTTACTTCAGCCCCGGGTTCCTGGTGACACAGAACAGCCATCAACATTGGAACAACAGATACTTCAACTGTGCTGTGACATGGTTCCATGTCTGCAGGTAAGGCCTTCTTGTCCTCCTTTACTTACACAACGTCAGCATCAGCAATTGTTGTTGGTCATTGTCATCATACATGAAGTAAGAACCCATGTGATCTGCAAACTCAAATACAAGCTCCGCTGTAGAAACGCTTGCAGGCTTTTGGAGATGATGAAGGACCAACTCTAGATTTAACATTAATACATATCATGTTAACTAGCTTCACAGAAATATAAATCGGGATGCCTGGGTGGCTCAGTTGGTTAAGTCCCCAACTTCAGCTTAGGTCATGATCTTGCGGTTTGTGAGTTCGAGCTTTGCATCGGGCTCGCTGCTGTCCCCTCTCTCTGCCTCTCTCCTGTTCATGTGCATGCAGTCTCTGTCACTTCAATCTCAGCACGGAGCGAGGCGGGAGCGCGGAAAGAGAGGGCACGCGGCGAGCGGGCAAGGCGCGAGGCGAGGGCACGAGCGAGAGAGGAAAGAGAGCGCCGGGGAAGAGCAGAGAGCGCGAGAGGGAACAGCGAGGAGAGAGGGACGAGCGAAGGCGCGGGAACAAGAGCGAGAGAGAGGGAAAGAGAGCGGGGGAAAGAGGAGATCGGCGGGAAAGAGAGCGCGAGGAGAGGAGAGAAGCGAGCGAGGGAAAGAGAGAGAGAGCGCGAGCTCGCGCAGCGCGAGGGAACGAGAGAGCGAAAGAAGAGAGATTGCGTCGCATTCTGCATAGGCTCGCGCGCTCTGCGAATTCAAAGCTCTCTCTCTATCTTCACTCTCGCTCTATCTCTTACTCTGCACACTCCTCTCTCTTCTCCTTTCATCTACTCTCTCTTCACTCTCTCTCTCTCTCTCTCTCTCTCTTTCACTCTCTCTCTCTCTCTCTCTTTCTGTCCCTCTCTCAAAAATAAGCATTAAAAATAAAGTTTAGGGGCTCCTGGGTGCCTCATACCGTTAAGTGTCTGACTTCGGCTCAGGTCACGATCTCATGGTTCATGAGTTCAAGCCCCATGTTGGGCTCTGTGCTATAGCTCAGAGCCTGGAGCCTGCTTTGGATTCTGTGTTTTCCTTTCTCTCTCTGCCTCTTCCATGCTCGTACTGCCCCCCCCTCTCAAAAATAAATAAACATTAAAATAAATAAAATCAAGTAAAAAAAAGATATAAATCAACATAATCCATTTTAGGATTAGTAAGAATGAACACTTTTTGTTGTTTGAGAAAGACTTCCCAGGGGAAGAGAGTCTTGAGTTTCTCCTTGTGCTAGACACTAAAAAAGTTACAAGGAAAAAAAAAAGACCTCTGTACAAGTTAGAAAAAGGTTTGTCTTGGGGAAGATCCAGCCTTGAGGATGCAGGGCTTGACCAGCTGAGTGCTGGCTAGATTCCAGTTTCCACGCGTCTCCCTACAACATACGCGGTGACCCTGATGCTTCTTGCTCTGCTCGTGAGAAGCCCACAGTCTAGTAAGGGAGTTAAGACAAGTATATATATTCTCTTATTTCGAAGTAGATGGATAAAAGATGTCTAGGGGCGCCTGGGTGGCTCAGTCGGTTAGGTGTCCGACTTCAGCTCAGGTCATGATGTCACGGTTTGTGAGTTCGAGCCCCGCATCAGGTTCTGAGCTGACAGCTCGGAGCCTGGAGCCTGCTTCGGATTCTGTGTCTCCCTCTCTCTCTGCCCCTCCCCTGCTCATGCTCTGTCTCTCTCCATCTCTCAAAAACTGAATAGAAAAAAGTTAAAAAAAAAAAATTAAAAAAAAAAGATGTCTAACAGGTATGGATCCAATGCCTAGGAAGTTCAAGGGAGAAATATGAGCTAATGTCTCTGTAACTGCAGATTGGAAAAATTTTTTAATTCTTAAAAATTTTTAATTTTTTTCTTTTTTGGAGAGCGAGCAAGCAGGAGCGGGAGAGGGGCAGAGGGAGAGGAAGAGAGGATCTTGGAAAAAAAACATTAAAGAAACATTTTTGGTCAATGTTTATTTTTATTTTTGAGAGAAAGGCAGAGCATGAGCAGAGGAGGACCAGTGACAGAGGGAGACCCAGAATCCAAAGCAGGCTCCAGGCTGTGCGCTGTCAGCACAGAGCCTGACAGGGAGCTCGAACTCATGACCCGTGAGATCATGACCTGACCCAAAGTCGGATGCTGAACCTCCTCAGCCACCCAGGCGCCCCGAGAAAGGGAGAATCTTCAGCAGGCTCCACACTCAGTGAAGAGTGAGATGTGGGGCTTGATCTCACAACCATGAAATCATGACCTGAGCTGAAGAAATGAGATGCTAAGCCAGATGCTTAACTGACTGAGCCACCCAGGCGCCCCTATAACCACAGATCAAAAAAAAAAAAAAATACCAGTTGCCCGTGTGTTGAGATATTAGTGTTGTGAGTTAATTTATCAGGCC
Organism: Lynx canadensis; assembly: GCF_007474595.2. Taxonomy (NCBI): domain Eukaryota; kingdom Metazoa; phylum Chordata; class Mammalia; order Carnivora; family Felidae; genus Lynx; species Lynx canadensis. The sequence continues at coordinate 45,101,669 of NC_044315.2, forward strand.
ATCCCATGTTATCATCGAGGTTTGTCTTTTGCCTAGACTCTGAGCCCCATGTTGCTTAGCTGATGGAGGGAATCTGTGAATATTTTTCAGAGCGATCACTTGAGGTCACAGATGACCGGTTTTAAGTTTGTGCTCCCAAAGAGTGACTCGAGTGAATCTTTCCTTTGCGACTCATAAATAGGCTTTGCTGTAATCAAGGCAGAGAAACGTTAATTAAAACGAATTCTCCTGTGGCTTTTTCCAAAGCTTTTGTTTTGTGTGGGCAATAAAGCAGTGTGTAGGCAGAACATCTTGAACCGGGGTGCACTTTGCCACCGCATGCTTGCCTGAAACTGTTCGGGGTTCTTTGATGAATGTTTGCATTCATCCTTACGAACCGATTATTGACAAGCCTAAATAACTTCTAGCAGTGAGCTCTGTGGAACATTTCTGGCAGTCTGTGGCTTGTTTAATAGAGTCATGACAGGTGAACAAAAAAGGGATACATCATTTTGAACTAATGGGGCTAGCGACATAAATACATTTAATCATGTTACAGATCGGCTTTATTAGAATATGAAGAATCTCCACATCTGGAGGGATCTTAGTGGCGATGTCATGCGTTTTCCCACTGAGGCGTTTTCCCAGGTGTTTCTTCAGTTCTCTGAGATAACCATCCCATGACTAATGAAATATTTTAGTGATCAGAAGCATGCGATTTTGCAAGGCAACCTTTTTCTTCAAGTACTTCTAATTGACCTGCATTTTCCTAAGATTTTACCCCTTAGTCTCCCTTCTTCGTAGAATAGAACAAAGTAGGCTTTAAAAAGAGCCCATCTACATCCTGTTTTATGTTGTCTGTTTCTCTTTTCTTTCCCTGTCTTCCTTTCCATCCTCCCCTCCTTTCTTTCCTTCATCACTTTCTTTACCAATGTTTCCAGACTTTTCCCTGTCCGTTGCCAGGAATTCTTTAGCTTATCACGGCTCAGAATGTATCACTATGAAATGTTCTTTTTAGAGCTGAATATACTCCTGTACTTGTGGTGTGACCCATACTGTGCACTTGAGTAGTATCTCATTAATTAAAAGAAAAATTATTTTAGAGAAAGCCATGCCACTGATGGCTGAAATCATAGTCAAGGAAATCCTGTTTTCTTTTTACACCAATTGTTCTTCCATGTTGTATTTGTGGAATTGTCTTTTTTTTTTTTTTTTTTTTTTTGGATTTACCTGCCTTAAACATCACTGTTGACTTTGTCCAAGACTTTGATTCATTCTTTTTAATTGTGACTCTTGTCATCGCACATGTTGTCTATCGTACATGACCTATTGCTACATCAAGAAAGAACATTACTTCATAAATATTGTTACAAATTTTGGTGATATTACAGGTTAGAGAGCCTTTGATGCTAACTTGCTGAGGTTGTCCCCCAATTTTTTTATTATGGAAAATTTCAAGTATGCACAAAAAAATACACTCAAGGAAATACATTGTCCAATAAACTTGAGGCTTTGTTTTAAATCAATTTTCTTGGTGGCCTTTTTCCTTTCTCATTGTATATTTGCAAAAGAGCAAAATAATTTAGATGTTGGACTGTTCACACTTATTTTTTATAACTTATTATTTTCTATCTCCCTTGATCTTTTAATATATTTTTTCTTTTGTTTGCTAGCCATTGATTTTTCTCTTGGTATAACTTAAAGTCATTTTGGGTTATTATGGTGGTAACAACTGGTGAAAGGTACAGCTGGTCAGCTGTAGGCTTTCCTCTTGATGAATTTAACAGACATGAGGCTTTGGATTGAAGCAGATGGTTCATTGTTTGGAATCTCTGGGAAATGCCAATGTGTCTGTGAGTAGGACCATATCCTTAATACCAACTCCAGAATTTTGATCGGAACAGCTGGGTTTGAATTGAATTGGGATTTTCAAGAGCACCCAAGTCCTTCCTATCTAATACATTAGCTTGTTGAGTAGACATCCTACCCTTTGAACATGGTCTTCCGTTGCATCTGCCAAGTGTGGAAATGATGCCCTCGGTTAAGGTGGTCTGAGCAAATAACCTCCAGGTGAAGGGCTTAGTAGTACATAGACTAACATGCCAACCCATTTCCTCCAGGTAACTATGTTGGAATTGTAGAAAGGAGAGTTCATTTGGAGAACTCAAAACCTGCTTTAATTAATTTCCTTCAACATGTTGGCAGTGTCATGTAATTTGTCTTTAAAAAAAAAAAATCTGCGCTCAGAGAAGTTAGGAAAAGAAAAGAAAAGAAGTTGGACCAGCCAGCAGCAATGAAAACAGTAGCAAATTGTATTTTGGCTAGTGACAGAAAAAGGCGGAGTTGATCCATGGTTTAATCCTCTTTGAGTTTTGTACATTTCTTCATTTCTTGGAAGTCTTCATACTTTTGGAGAAAAATATTGTTAAAGCTTCCTGTGTAGTTTACAATTACCCTTTGGTTTTGTATATTGTTTTAATATCGTACAATTAATTTGTTTTTTAAACAGGTAAAAGATTTGGTCCAGACAACAGAAGCGATGACGTTTATTGAAGAAGTATATTTAAGCCTTCTGCGTCATCCCATTTTCTGGAAAATTCAGCTTAGCCAGCTGACCCTTCAGCTCTTGTGTGTCTGTGAAGTCAGCTTAAAGATAACTGGGGAATGCTCCTCGTTAATTCACCTTTTAGAGCACAGCGTTGAACTTCTGAAGGAGGTAAGGATAGTACGAAACTTTAATATCCCTGTTGTCCCTTAAGTGGGCCTTTCAAAGCAGGGAGAGTGTATTCTTTTACTTCATTGCATATCAAAGGAGTTTTGATCAAATACCATTAGATCATACTATTAATGGGCTACTGCTGTCATCTGCTATAAAAACGAGTCACTAAATTTGGAGCACCAGTTAAGGGTCTACCCCTGTAGCATTTTGTTTTTCGTTTATTCACGTACAACACAAGTACTGAGCACCTATTAGCTGCTCGACCCTGTAGAATGCATACAAGAGAAGGTACAGTCTGTGACCCCAAGAGACTTACAAACGTGCAAATAAATAACGCAAATAATTGGAGGACAGTAAATTAAATGCTTTTCTGGGAGGATCTGGAAAGTGCAGCGGGAGTACAAATTAAGGGAAGCAGGGCCTTGAGTTCAGATTTGAGGAAGTCTGAAGAGGGGTTTGCCTGATACAAACCAGGTGTTGGGGAGGCATTCCGGCTGTGGAACAGCATGTGCCCAAACACAGAAACATGAGCAAGCTGGGCAGGCGTGACCTTTTCAGAAAACAAGGTGTCAACAAGGTACTGTTGACCGATCAAGATGTAGGGGGGGAGGCTGGGCCTACCACGAAAGGTCTTCTGTGCCACACGAATGAATTTACACTTTATCTTCTAAGCGAGGCAACCTTTCTGCATGGAGGTGCCCTCCTGTTTTCGGGTGTGGAAGATCATTGTGGTGGGAGAGTGGAGGAGGTTTTTAGAGCAGGGCAACACTACTGGGGCAGGCAGTGAGGAGGCACGTCTTAGACCGTTGGGGTGGCTGTAACAAACTACCACGGGATGGGTGGCTTGAACGACACAAATTCGTTGTTCACGCTTCTGGAGACCAGGAAGTCCCAGGCCAGGGTGCTGGCTGACTGGATTCTGGTGAGGAATCTCTTCCTGACGTGTAGATAGCTGCCTCCTTGCTGCGTTCTCACAGGGTGGGGAGAGAGCAAGAGTGAGCCATTCCTTCTTGTTAAAAGAACACTATTCTTCCTGGATGAGGGCCCCACCCTTATGACCTCATTTAACTTTAATTCTGCACTCGAAATGTAGTCGCATTGGTAGTTAGGACTTCAGCATGTTTATTTGTGTGGCGGGGCAACGTTTCTGTCCATAGCAAGGGGCTGATTAGGAGATGAGAGTAGGAAAGAGTAGAAGATGGAGAGCAAGAGAGTAGGAAAAGAGAGATGTGGGAGATGAAGTCGGTAGGGCTTTGTGACTGATTAGATGGCAAAGGAGAAGTTCCTTGACAAGAGTCTCAGCTTTCTCTTTTGGGCATCTGGATGGCGCCATTCACTTGGAGGGATGGCAGCAGATGTTGGAAGGAAGATGACAAATCTTGGTTTTAGGGAGACTTGGTGTGAGGTATATATGAATCATAGATAGTTGGGTATGTGGTTTTGAAATTCAGGATAGAAGCTTAAGCGAAAGGTGTAGCTTTGTAGACATCTACTTCGGGGTGGGAGTTTTAGCCATGGGATTGCATTGCGTGGGTTTTCATGGAACTGCAGGGGCTAGAGTGTACTGAAAATGGGGAGAGCGGATGGCTAGAAGGATTACATGTTAAACAGAAGAGACTGAGGACCTGAAAACCAAGGGAAGGAATAGCTCCTATTTCGAAAAGGTGAATGGCCAACATTGTCATGCTGAGAGTATTTAAAATAAGGTATGGAAAGTACTGTTAGGATGCAGTGAGTAGAAGTTTATTGTTTGCGTTAGAGGAAGCAGTTTGGAGTGATGGAACCAAATTAGAATAAAGGAGTAAGTGATAGGTAGGAAACAGAAAGGGGATGTAGATTTTAGAAGGACGTGGGAGCCAAGGAAGGCAAATTTGTCAATTTGTCAATGATGTGTTTGTGTTCTATAATATATATTGATATGTGTAATAGTAATATGTGGTATATATTCTTTAGTAATAGAATATCTCTATTTTATAAAG